>NC_056689.1:79505982-79805982 GCF_018350215.1 Panthera leo | reverse complement strand
CTGGGTGACCAACATTCAATGCCTCATCAATATAGATGGATAAAGGCTCACCTCCTTCCTTCCAACCTGGGGTAATTCCAAAGGGTCATCCCAGCTCCAGAGTGCCCTGTAGGGGAAGGAGGTGCTAGCTGAGGTGCTGTTGTAATGGTTCCCCAGTCCGCCAACTTCCTTCATCCAGCTCTGTTTCTTTCCCTTCCCCAGTAGGTGGTGATCCTGAGAGCCCTCCCTAGTAATCTTCTTTCGTGTTCATCTCAGTCTTAGACTCTGCTTCCCTGGGGATATAACGTATGACAACCTGTTGCAGATTTTCACGTAGGGCCACCTGGTCAGAGAATCCTTCTCTTATCACCCTAACCAGACCGCAGCCCCAACCTGACCTTCTCAATATTCCTTCCCTGCTTTCCCTTCCCCTTTCCTACTTATCACCATCTAACATCATCCCTATTTTATTCATTTCTCAGCATATTGTCTTTGCCTCTCTGCTGGCACATTCTGAACTGCATGCGGACAGGGATTCATCTTTGATTTGCTTACTGCTGTAGTCCAGCATTTGGGATAATGCCTGGCATGTAGATATTACCCAGCACGTGACTGCATGCCCCCCCCCCCCAGTGATTGTTGAGTGAAAGTTGCATAAAAAGTGGGAGGGTCCCACAGAAGATGGTTGTATTTTATCAGCAGGTGCTAGAGGGGAACGGAGACCAAAGAAGCTAGTAAAAGGAATAAGCTCATTACTAACAAGGTGCCTTGGGTGGCCCCCCGAGGAAAAGATTTGAGACGCAGGAGAAGATGAGAGAGGAAAGAGCCAGATGGATCAACAGCATTTTTGGGGAGAAGGAGAAAGAGAAAGAGAAAGGGAGATGAGTAGCTGCAGTGAGATTCTGAAACTTGGGGAAAGATGAGAATAAGGAATTTTTAGGATGTAGTGTTGTGTATCGTATGACGGGATTCCTCTTGACTGCCTGCTTAGGAAAACCTTCAGCAAAACTTCTACAGTGATCGAACACACCCATGTAGCTATTGCGAGGCAGATTTTAGAGTGGATCGCTTGGGTTCCAGTGTCAGGTGTAGCACTCACTGTGTGATCCAGAGCAACTTCTCTGCGCCTTGGTTTGCTCCTGTGTAAAATGAGGTACCTGCCTGATGTGGCAATCTTAAGGAGTGAATGAGATAGCATATTGGATGTTTCACCCAGTCCTTGGCACACAGTGACAGCCTGCTGAATGTTAGCCATCACTTCCATTGTCATGAAGTAGTTTAGAAGATAAAAGAAATCTATAGGCTCTGAGAAGAAAAGACCTCCCAGTATATCACCACAATATTCTTTTTTTTTTTTTTTCAAGTTTGATTCATTTTGAGAGAGAGACAGAGAGCAGAACCAGCTGGAAAGGGGCAGAGAGAGAGAGAAAGAGAGAGAGATTCCCAAGCAGGCTCCATGCTGTTAGCGCAGAGCCCGATGCAGGGCTCGATCCCACGAATCGTGAGATCATGACCTGAGTCAAGATCAAAGTCAGATGCTTGACTGACTGAGCCACCCAGGCACCCCTATCACTACAATAAATATTTATTTATTTTTGAGAGAGAGAGAGAATGAGTGGGGGAGGAGCAGAGAGAGAGGGAGACACAGAATCTGAAACAGACTCCAGGCTCTGAGCAGTGGGCACAGAGCCTGACACGGGGCTCGAACTCTTAACGGTGAGATCGTGACCTGAGCCGAAGTCGACGCTTAACCGACTGAGCCACCCAGGTGCCCCTCACCACAGTACTCTTAAGTGAAAATGCAACTGGCAAACAATGCAAATGGTAAGATTCCATTATTATATATTTATCAAAAAAACAAAACCCACGCATTTCAGCAGGTGCTTGTATGCTGCAAACGCCACACTCTGCTATGATGGATCTGAAAGAGGAAACAAGAAATTCCACTTTCACTATGCCCTCTAGGTAGTCGAGGAAACTGAGACTTAAAAGGTTTAAATCAAGTGACTTGCCCAAGGTCACACCTGGTATGGACTAAGTCGAGACAGAGGTTCAGGATGGCTGGACTCTGTAGTCCGTGATCAGGCAAGAAAATGCAAAGGAAAGGGATGAGTGGTATCAGGCCTGGAAGGAGAGAAAACCTGGCTGAGTCCTGGAGGCCCCTGTGGAGGAAGAGAGGGGAACAGAGGGGAGCAGAGGATAGCTGGGACCAGGGAAGGGGCCTGGAGCTGAGCGGCTCGAGGGCGGTCTACTCGAAAGGGGTTGCAGTGGCCCCAGTGAGCTGTGAGCCCGAGTGGCCCAAAGGAAGGCAGAGCAGTGGCGACAGGCTGGAAAAAATGGCCCTGAGCCCAGGCCCAGGGGAGGCCAGGAGGAGCCGTGTGCGGAGGGTAAGGGAAGAACAAAACAAGGATGATGCTCTGCTTTGGCTGGTCAGGGGCCATGTGAATGGAGAACACAGGGAAGAGAGGGTTTGGAGGTACTGGGGTTGGGGGAGGAGGCAGTGCAAGGAAGTTTGTGTTTTCGACAGGTTGACAGGTTGAGTTGAACATAACAAGGGACGTCTAGGCAGCTGCAGGAAAAGCCCGGAGCTGGGGGTAGAAGATGAACTTGGAAGTCACTAACAGCAAGAACAATAGCTAACATTTACTGAACGCTCACTGTCTGTCAGGCTCTGTTCTGAGCGCGTCACTTGCATGGTCTATTATGTAATCTTCCTAACAATGTTCGGAAATAAGTCCATTTTGAACTCCATTTATAACCGAAGAACTTGAGCTAGCATTTAATGAGAATTTGCCGTGTGTCAGGCATATAGGATTTCACAGGAATTACTTTATTTACTTATTTTAAAGTTTATTTCCTTTTAGGGTGCCTGGGTGGCTCCGTCGGCTGAGCGTCTGACTTTGGCTCTGGTCATGATCTCACGGTCCGTGAGTTCGAGCCCCGTGTCAGGCTGTGGGCTGACAGCTTGGAGCCTGGAGCCTGCTTCGGATTCTGTGTCTCCCTCTCTCCCTGCCCCTCCCCTGCTCATGGTCCGTCTCTCTCTCTCTGTCAAAAATAAATAAACATTAAAAAAAATTAAAGTTTATTTCTTTTGAGAGAGAGAGAGAGAGAGAACTAGTGGGGAAGGGGAAGAGAGAGGGGAGACAGAGGATCTTTGCTGACAGCAGAGAGCCCGATGTGGGGCTCAAACTCATAAACGGCAGATCATGACCTAAGCCGAAGTTGGACACTTGACCAACTGAGGCCACCCAGGCGCCTCTATCTATTTTTTTTAAGCTTTATTTATTTATTTTGAGAGAGAGAGAGAGAGAGAGAGAGAGAGAGAGAGAGAATCCCAAGCAGGCTCCACACTGTCAGTGCAGAGCCAAATGTGGGGCTCGAACTCACAAGCCATGAAATCATGACCTGAGCTGAAATCAAGAGTCAGACGCTTAACTGACTGAGCCACCCAGGCGCCCCAGGAATTACCTCATTTAATGCCACGGGCACTATTATTATTATTATATAAGGATGGGCAAACTGAGGCCCCGAGAAGTTAAAGAACTTGCCTACAGTCACACATGATAGGGTCAGGGCTCAAAACCTGAGTCCAACTCCAGAGCTGCTTGCCTACCTCCCTTTTTAAAAGGCTCACTCAAGGGGTCCCCGGGTGACTCAGTCGGTTAATGTCTGACTTTGGCTCAGGTCATGATCTCACGGTTCGTGAGTTCCAGCCCGGCGTCGGGCTCTGTGCTGACAGCTCCGAGCCTGGAGCCCGCTTCGAATTCTGTGTCTCCCTCTCTCTCTGCCCATCCCCTGCCCACGCTGTGCCTCTCTCTCCTTCGAAATTAAATAAACATTAAGTAAAAATGTTTAAAAGGCTCACTTAAGAGCAGGTGGTGCTGGGAAAACAAGGAGGGGTTTTCAAGAAGGGTGTCCTAAGCAGTGTTGACCACTACAGAGGAGCAAAGAAGGTAAAGCTTGGAACTTGACCCTTGGTTTGCCAATTAGGAAGTGTTTGAGAACTCTTAAAAGCTGTTTCAGAGAAGTTGGAGGTAAGCAGGGTTCCAGGCTGCGGTGATCGGCAGCATTAGAGGGAGACGAGGCAACCCAGAGTACTCAAAGAGCCTCCCCCTGCCTATGTAACGGGCACCTGGTGAGAGAGACTGTGTTCCTTGGCACATTTCACCTTCTCCCTGGTGATGGGCAGCTCCACTCGGATTGGGCTTCTCTACCCTCCACGGAGAATCCCGTTGCCCTGGGTGATCAGAGGTGGTGCCCCACACAGCCGTCAGGACTAAACAGCCAGAATAATCCTGGAGCCACAGAAGGGACTCTGTGTAAACAGAGGGTTTTTCCAGGGCTCCATACCAACAACTGTTTATAGCATTCATCACACACAGCAAAAACATCTTAAGTGTTGGCAAGACACCAGATTGAAGACGGCCTTATCTTTCATGGATCCTTCTTAATCAGAACCTAAAACTTTTGGAGACTTCGTCATATTCAAGCTTGCTTTCTCTAGCATCTAGAGTCTACAAAAAGATCAAAACAACCATTTGCCCAGGGCAGCACTAAATGGCCGTGGCATTTGGTGGTTTTATTGCACTGTAATAAGGTCACTTACGTTCTTCCTAGAGTTCTTTCATCACTACACACATGGATCCCCGTCTGTCTTTTACTGTAGTCTATCGCCAGCGGTTGCTTGAAGATCTTGAAACATCTTGTATAGGAGGAGATGCACTTTGGTCCTAATTGGGGTTTCTCTGAACTGGAGAGGCAACTGTCGATGCTGTTTACCTCTAGGGACTTATTGGACTTCCGTCTGCTGAGTCAACAGAAACGTAGCCTAGGAAACATTCCATCTGGTTGGAAGGCAGCCGTATCGGAAGGCTTCGAGAGCCTGGCCTACCTAGGACATTCGACTGTCAGTAGTTCATGGCTGCTACAGAAAACACCCCCAGACCTTTGGCCCACAAGATTTCTCACATTATACTGCAGAAATCCCAATGGTAGTCAGACCAAGAGGCGGATGGATCTCAGGTTCATTGGTTGGGAGCAACCTGGGGTAACGAGTCACTATTTCCGGCGTGGTGCAGGTGAGGAGGTTGAGACACACAAAGGTTAGGAGTCTCAGACAAGATCAGGTGTCTGGCTCGGGGCACAGCGAAGACAGGCATCCATGCATCTTGACTCCCTTGTACCTTCTTCCACAACACTCCGATCCGACCCTCGTTTTTGGAATATTTTTGTTCGAGGGGGGGTGTCATAAGGCATTCATTTCTCTGGGCATAAATTCCCGTGTCCACCAGTGATATCAAGTCCCAAGAGAGCAGAATGCTGTTTTTTTTTTTTTTTTTTTTTTTTAATTTTTTTTTTTTAATGTTTATTTATTTTTGAGACAGAGAGAGATCATGAACAGGGGAGGGGCAGAGAGAGAGGGAGACACAGAATCCGAAACAGGCTCCAGGCTCCGAGCTGTCAGCACAGAGCCCGACGCGGGGCTCGAACTCACAGACCGCGAGATCGTGACCTGAGCCGAAGTCGGCCGCTCAACCGACTGAGCCACCCAGGCGCCCCGCAGAATGCTGTTTTTAAGGCAGAATCCCAGCTACAAATTAAATTAGCTTTCTGACCAGGAAGCCAAATAATGCAGTGGACTGTCCCACCCACTTTCCACGTCTGACCACGACGTGGATGCATGAGGTGATTTGTGCCTTTGCAGTGAGCAATATTGGCCTCACCTATTTAGTGGGGTTTTCCCACTGGCAGCCTTTTTCCAAAATGCAATACCTTGAATAGTCCTGTTTAAAAAAAAAAAAAACACACCAAAACAGCTGAGTAACTTTAAATATCTAATTGCCTTTATTCAATGATTCATGAATCAGGTAACATCCCATGTAGCAAGTAGAAGGGAGCTCGGAGGAGTTGTACAAAATGGAACGTTTTTACAGGCCAAAGGTGGGACTAGTAAATTACGAATGGATTACTTCAACCTCTCAAACTAATGTAACATTGACTGTCAACTATACTTCAATAAAATAATAATAATTTAAAAAGTGCATTATTTCAGGCAAGGTCACCTTCCCTTAAGGGAGGGCAGGGGGTCTTATCAGGTGGATTACCTCACTAGTGCCCACCAGAAAATTCCAGACTGATTGGTTTAAAATTCCCCTCCTGGGAGGGGTGCCTGGCTGGCTCTGTCGGAAGAGCAGGCCACTCTTGATCTCTGGGTTGTTTGAGCCCCACTTTGGGTCTAGAGGTTACTCAAAAATAAAATCTTAAAAAAAAAAAAATTCCACTCTAGGAGAGGCTGAAGCTGCAGTTAAGTGGGGTTAGTTAAGCGTCGGTGAAGGTTAGCAAAACCGACTCCACTTTGGATGTTTCTTTTTCACAGTCCCTTACAAACAGCAGTCCCCAAATGTGGTGGCGCTTAGGCGGGCACTTCAGAAAGGGGGTGCATCGGACTCTGGCTGGAGGGGGCAGAGAGGGAGGCGAGGCCCAGTCTCTCCACGCCTGGTCGTGGGAACCCGCACCCAAGACCAGAACAGAGCTGAAGAAGCCGAGCCGGGAGCAGTAGAGTGGGCGGCCTCCCGCCGCCTAGAGGCGCCGTCCACAAGTCCGCTCTGTCCGTGCTTCGTCTCTATGGCGGCCCCCACGGCCCTCTGGGTCGCGGAGCGGGATGAACTCTGGCGCGGGCGGCGGCAGCGGCGGCGGCTGCGCTGGGGCCGCGGCGCGGTCCCGAGGGGGCAGTCCCGGAGGGGATGGCTTTGCCCCGTCGGCGCTGGGGACTCGAGAGCAGTGAGTGTGGCGTACCGCGGGGGAGCGTGAGCGGCACCGCCAGGGCTGGGCCCCGGGAAAGGGACCGGGAGGGATATGGGGCCCCGGAAGATGGGGAGAACCTTGGGGGCGTGGCGCGTGGAAGGTAAGGCGGGGGGATTGATGGGCTGGAATCCCGAGGGGCCACCCTGTAGGTGGTTAAGGGGCATTTCAAGGGGTCATTGTGTAAAGGGATCGTGGGGTGCGGAATGCTCTCCGAAGCTATTGGGGAGGCCTCGTAAGGGTCTCGAACCCGAGGGGCAGGCTTGGGGAAAGAGCGAGGAGGCGGGCTCGACGGTAGTGGGGATAGGGAAGGGTAAGGGGGGCACGGTTAAGGCTTAGGGGATGGGGTAGGGATGTCGGAGCTGGAAAGGGTGGGAGTGAAGGGTGACCGGAGGAGAGAGCGAGGAGATGGTGGGGCATCTTGGGGTAGAAGAAAGCGGTCTGACCAAATCGATGTTCAGTAATTCTGAACGAATTAATAGATGGATGAACGAATGACAGAGGAAGGTAAGGATGGGCCGAGTTGAAGGGGTAAGAGGGAGCGGCGATTCTAGGGAGATGAAATAGCAAGAGAAGGCAAATGATGAGGACGGGGAACTGTACTTAAAAGGAGTAAATCTCAAACTTACAAGTAACTTTTAGGCAGAGCTTATGTTTGGTGATTTCCTTCTTGAGTAACCAGCATATTGATGGAAAACCTTTGTGTCTGCATGTTTTAGACTGCAATGTGCCGTAATGACACTTTGTACAGTCAAGTTTTGGACTTGTGTTTGGGACTTAGGGATCCTGGAATAAATACTTGCTTATACTTTTTAAAGGTAAAACCTATAGTATTTTTTAACACGTCAGGTATTGCAGTGTAAACTTACACTGCTTGTCTGTGTCTTTCGTTCTTTTAACACGAGGATGTTAAGGGGTTGATCTATGTGCGCTTCCTGATAGCACAATAATGTTTTAACCTTTTGTCATAAATACTTAGGATGTATTAGAAACATATTTAATTCGTAATGCAGTTTAATTCAAGAATCTTGCTTTGCATTTGATTATATAGTTGGGATGCTGTCTATGAGAGAGAACTGCAAACTTTCCAAGAATATGGAGATACAGGAGAAATCTGGTGAGTTAGAAAAAATAGTGGAATTATGATTCAGAAGAGTGAGTGTGTGTGTGTGTGTGTGTGTGTGTGTGTGTGTCTTTTAAGTGTTTATCCCAAAGGAAAACAGCCTAAAATTCTTGGGAACTTTGGACTGATTCTAGCTTTAGTGGGTAGATTTCAAGAATCTCTTCTCCCACTTTTAATGGTCCAGACTTAAATTGAATGACTATGCAGGTATCCCCCAGCTTTTTGAAAATGCACATTATGCCCCTCGGCTTTTATGAAAGACTTACATTAGTACCTGTAAGTACGTGAAAGAAATCTGAAGATTTTTACTTTAAAAAAAAAAAAGTTTTTTTTTTAATGTTTATTTATTTTTGAGAAAGAGACAACATGAGTGGGAGAGGGGCAGAGAGAGAGGGAGACACAGAAGCTGAAGCAGGCTCCGGGCTCTGAGCTGTCAGCACGGAGCCCGACGTCGGGTTGAACTCAGGAACCATGTGATCATGACCTGAACCGAAGTTGGCCACTTAACCGACTGAGCCACCCAGGTGCCTGAAGCTTTTTACTTTTGCACAAAATGGTGAAGAACAAAACTAGCATTCACCGTTTGTCTTGCAGTGAGCCCTTAGAGAGGCAGTGCACACCCCTAGCAGCAAGAGTTGTGCTGCCAAGCTCCTTCCCCGGGAACTATACTCAGCATCCCAGCATCAAGCCGCCATGGCTTTGAACAGTGTCTGTGAGCGTCTGTGCTTTTTCTTGATTTATTTTGTGCATCTGTTAGCAAGATGTGTCTTAAGGTATTAGGCCTAAGAGAGGTTATTTTTGGGGTCTGGGAATGCTCACAAAATTTTACCGTATAAATTACTGGTAATTGCTTCTTTGCTTTGTGCCATTTTGCCACAGGAAAGATTTCATAGCAATGTTCTACTTGCGGTTAGAGGGGGGAAACCTGTGTTAGGAAGTTACTGTCATCCTGTGATTGTCCTTGTTCAATAAGCAATGAAATTTTGAGCCATGCACGAGTGTTAGTGCTGATGTAGAGAAACATTAATAAATAGCATATTGACTTTATCTATTCTATTCTATTCCATTGGGGGTGTTTTCTCCTAAGTACTATTCGAGGTGAAGTTTAAGTAGTCACAGATGCTACTTCTTACTTTCAAAAAAGACTTACTTGAGCGTATGGAATAAGCTGCTTAAATAGAATCTAGTTGTAAACTTTGCTCTGTATTCCTCTGGTATCTGAGTAACGGATTCTCTGTTTCTAATAGGTTTGGAGAAGAGAGTATGAATCGGCTAATAAGGTGGATGCAAAAACGCGAGATTCCATTGGACGCTTCAGTGCTTGATATTGGAACTGGAAATGGTGTTTTCTTGGTTGAACTTGTTGGTACTTTTAGTATTCATGTGTTAAAGCCAAATTTTAAAATGAAATTAAAAACAAATCTTGCGAATGAGGATATTAACCATGTGAGTCTAAAGTAGCAGAGCAGTCGTAGCACCTTCTTTGAGGAGTCACATGGTACGGAAGGAGGCCGCGTGGATTGTGAGAAGGCAGGGCATCTGAGCGCTCGTCTTGGCCCTTCTGGCCTTAACCTTGAGCTTCAGCAAGCCACTTAATTTCTCTGGGTGTAGGTTCTTTCTGAAAACTTTTGAGTGGGTGATCTTAATTGGTTTCTTCTAGCTCAGAACTCTGGAAATCTGTGTGTACGAAAGAATGAAGCCTTTTTACATTTCTGGTAGGACATAAATACTTTATCTTAGGTGAGCGTATGGTTCGAAAAGAGTGTTCTGTCCGTGGAACTGAGTTTCGGCACAGGTTCTACTACAGACTAAACGATCGTTGAGTGCCTGTAGTGTGCTCATTGCTGTGGCATGTACTATGGTGGAAATGATAATACACCCCCTCTTAGATGGCTCTACTGCCTTAATTTGTATGGGTATACACATAATGGTGAAATTCGTTGAATGACTTCCATGGGCCAAGGCTTGTGCTGGGCACTGGCAGCCTGAAAATGTAGACCTTGTGCTTGAGTTGTTCTGGTTTAGTAGAGGATGGGTGGACACAGAAACCGTTAACACCGTAGCTTGACGTGTGCGATATTAGGTAACTGTGTGTAGAAAAGAGTGATTAGCTTTGGGGAAAAGGGGTAGGAAGGGTCTTGGAGGAGCTAATACCCAAGCTGGATGGAAATTGCACAGGGAGTGTAGTGAGTGTGGGTGGGGTGTAAGAGAGAAAATTTCAAGCAATGGAAACAGTGTTGAAAGGCATGAAGGTTTGAGGGTGCTTGGGTGGCTCAGTTGGTGGAGCATGAGAACTCTTGATCTTGGGGTTGGGAGTTCGAGCCCCAGGTTGGGTGTGGAGATTGCTTAAAAAAAAAAATAAAAAAATCTCAAAAAAAGAAGACGTGAATGTTTGAAGCAGCATAGCATGTACTGGGACTGTAAATAAATTGGTACATTAGAATATAAAGTGTATGTTCGAGATGGACAGAGTTGAGGATTAAGTTAAAGGTAGGAGCCATACATGTCATGCCTAATAGGTTAGATTTTACTTTTAGGCTACGGGGAGCCATTAACATTTTACTTTTTTTTTTTTATTAGCAATTTTTTTTAATGTTTATTTTTGAGAGCGAGAGAGAGAGAGAGAGAGAGAGAGCGAGAGCGGGGGAAGGGCAGAGAGAAAGGGAGACAGAATCTGGAGCAGGCTCCTGGCTCTGAGCAAGCTGTCAGCACAGAGCCTGACACGGGGCTTGAACTCACAAACCGTGAGATCATGACCTGAGCTGAAGCCGGATGCTTAACCAACTGAGCCTCCCAGGCACCCCAACATTTTAATTTTTATGTATTTATGTACTTTGAGAGAAGGAGTGCTAGTGGGGAAGGGGCAGAGAGGGAGGGAGAGAGAGAGTCCCAAGCAGGCTCTACACTGTCGGTGTAGAGTCTGACATGGGGCTGGATTCCACAAACTGTGAGATTGTGACCTGTGCCGAAATCAGGAATTGAATGAACGCTTAACTGAGCTACTCAGGAGCCCTACCATTAAAATGGTTTTTTGTTTGTTTTTTGTTTTCCCCCACCATTAAAATGTTTTAAGCAGTGGACTATGATTAGAAAAATTTATAGTAAATGTTTTTGAAACATCAGGGTGTAGCACATATGTGTTAAAGTGCACAAATCAGAAGTGTGTGGCTCAGTGAATTATCACAAAGTGAACGCACCTGTGGTCACTTATGAACTATCACCCTGGTCAAGAGGTAATGTGTTATAGACTCTAGAAACTCCCCTGAACTCCCCGGCAGTCCTTTCTAAATTACTCCCTCCTTCCTTTCTAGAAGTAACCATTAATCACAAAGAATTTTAACATCAAAAGATCAGTTTGCTTGTTTTTGAATGTATGAATGGAAGACTCGGGTATATATTCTTTCTAGTGTCTTCTGCACGTTCTGTGAGAGTCACTCAAGTTGTGTGTAGGAGTAGCACATTCATTTTCACTGCTGTGTAAAGTTTTTTTGTTTGTTTTTACGAGATGTTACGAACCTACACCTTTGTTTATTTACTTTTCAGTTAGTTTAGATCCTGGAGGGGTACAGCATCGCACGGAGTCGTGGCCAATGGCTTTAGCAGGAAGGTTCCTTCGGAATTTGGCACGAATCGTGCCACTGTTTCCATGAGCACGTTACTTTCCTCCAGGTTGCTCTGCTTTTGTTTGGTTTGCCACCAGGAGTCACTGTGTTGTTCTTGGCTTTGTACACATAAGCACATCTCTTGCCTAGATAGAATTCAGTTTCATTTCGAGCATAAACACCTTCAATTTTAAGAAGAGCTGTGTTCTCCCTGTGGTTCTGGACACTCTGCTTACAGCCAGCAAAAATACCCTTGGACCACAGCCTTCCAGACATATTTGTCATTTTAGGAGTCCTGTTCCCAGCAGGCCTCCACAGGTTCCAAGATGGCGGAAAGAAAGGGCTGTATGATATTTAATTATATTGCAGTTTTATTTATTCATTCTCTTGTTTACCTGTAGATTCTTTTGGATTTTAATGGTTTATTTGTAAAGGCTAATGATTTATCCTTTGAGACTAGTAGTTTAAGTAGATTCTTTTAGATTTTTTCACATATATAGTTGACTCTTGAACGACATGGGTTTGAACTATGTAGGCCCACTCATTTGTGTTTTTTTTTAAATAAATATATATACGGTACTGTAAATGTATTTTCCTTATAATTTTCTTTTTTTTTTAAGTTTATTTATTTATTTTGAGAGAGCGAGTGAGTGCAAACATGGGAGGGGCAGAGAGAGGGGGAGAGAGCAGGCTCCGTGCTGTCATCGTGGAGCCCAATGAGGGGCTTGAACCCATGAACCATGAGATCATGACCTGAGCTGAAATCAAGAGCTGGATGCTTAACTGACTGAGCCACCCAGATGCCCCTCCTTATGATTTTCTTAATAACGTTTTCTTTTCTTTAGCCTACTTTATTGTAAGAATACAGTGTGTGATACACGTACAAAATATGTGTTCACTGTCACGTTATCTGTAAGGTTTCCAGTCAACAGTAGGCTGTCAGTAAAGTTTTGTGGGAGTCAAAAGTTAAATGCGAATTTTTGACTCAGCACTCCTAACCCCTGTGTTGTTCAGTGGTTAACTATATAATTATGCAGACTGTGAATAATGGCAGTTTTAGTTCTTCCTTTCCAAGCCTTTATAACTTTTTTCCTCTTATTACACTGTCTGTGACCTCTAGTAGAATGTTGAAAAGATCTGATGATAGAAGACTTCCTCGTCTTTTTTTCCCCCTTTCAGAGATTACTTTGAATATTTCACTGTTAGGTATGATGTTAGCTTGTAAATTTGTTATTTGTTTTGTAGATCAGTTAGTACCAGATTAAAGAAGTTTCCTCCTATTCCTCCTTTGCTAAAAGAGAGAGAGAGTGTGTGTGTGTGTGTTTCTCATGAATCTTGTAATTTGTCAAATGTTTTTCCTTTATCTCTTTGAGATGATCATATGAGTTTTCTTCTTTAGGCTATTTGTGTTGGTGAATTACACTGATCATTTTCAAATGTTAAGTGCATCTCTGGAAGAAACCCAACTTATATGTATTATTGGATTCAGTTTGTTAATCTTTTGTTTAGGATTTTTGCAACTCTGTCCATGAGAAAGATTGTCTTGGTAATTTTCCTTTTTTGTAGTGTTCTTGTTAAGTTTTAGTATCAGGTTATGCCAGCGTCACTGAATAAAAATGTATTTATTGAAGAAGTTTATTAATGATTAGTGCTTTTTTTCCTCTTAAATGTTTGGTAGAGTGGTGCCTGGGTGGCTCAGTTGGTTAAGTGTCTGACTTTGGCTTGAGTCATGATCTCACGGTTCATTGGTTCGAGCCCTGTGTCGGACTCTGCAATGACAGCACAGAGCCTGCTTGGGATTTTCTCTCTTACCATCTCTCTCAGCCCCTTCCCGATTCATTCTCTCTCTCTCTCTCTCTCTGTCTCTCTCAAAATAATTAAGTTAAAACTTTAAAAAAAGAATTAAAAAAACGGCAGAATTCACTGGTGAAGCCACCTAGATAGGTAGTCTTTTAAGGGAAGTTATTTTCTTTTTTAATGTGAACTTATTAGATGTATTTATGTAGAAAAGTGCTCATTAAGTATATAGGTTTTACAAGATGAACCCTTTGTGTAACTCACCAGCCTGATCAAGAAATAAAACATTGTTAGCTCCATAGAAGTAGCCCCTTTGTGCGCCCCCCCCCCCCCCCCATTCCCTTCTAAAGTTAACCACTATTTTGATGTCTATCATCATATGTTAGGCTGCTTTTGAGATTAGCTGTACTGGTTTCTCATTGTGGTTTGAATTAGCATTTCCCTAATAACTAAGGATGTTGAGCACCTTTTCACGTACTTGCCATTCACGTATCTTTGGTGAAATGGGTGCCACGTTTTTGGCCTATTTTTAAATTGGGTTGTTTGTTTACTTACTGTTAAGATTTGAGGATTCTTTATGTAATCTGGATATACGTTCTTTGCCAGGTAGGTGGTTTCTAAGTGTTTTCTCCCATTCTTTGGCTTCTTTCTTTATTCTTTTTTTAACGTTTTAATTTTTTTTTGAGAGAGAGAGAGAGAGAGAGACAGATAGAGGCAGAGAGAGAGAGGGAAACACAGAATCTGAAGCAGGCTCCAGGTTCTGGGCTGTCAGCTCAGAGCCCGATGTAGGACTTGAACCCATGAATGCGAGATCATGACCTGAGCCGAAGACGGATGCTCAACTGACTGAGTCACCCAGGAGCCCCCTTTTTTTAATTCTCTTAATAGTATCTTCTGAAGGGTAGGAGTTCTTGATTTTGATGAAGCTTAAAAAAAAGTTCATTAACTTTTTTCTCATGGATTGCTTTTGTTGTCATAATAAAGAACTTGTTGCCTAACCCAGGGTCACACAGATATTCTCCTATGTTGTCTTCTGAAAGTTTAAAGTTTTACCTCTTATGTTTAGATCTGTGATTCTTTTGGAGTTAATTTTTCTGTAAGGCTTGAGATACTGGTTGAGGTTCTTTTTCTCTGGCATATGAATGTTGAATTGTTCCATCAGTTTTTGAAAAAATTGTCCTTTGTCCATTACATTGAGTTTTACCTGTTTTTGGCGTGATGTAAATGGTAATACGGTTATGCGCTTTATTTTTTTTCATCTGGCTTCTGCTGAACTTGGATTTGTGAGGTTCCTCTTTTCAGACATGGCTTTCAGTATTTCACTGTTCATTTCATTGTACTATATGAAAATACCACAATTTAATTATTTAGTCACTCATTCATTTATACATTCGTTCTCCCGTAGGTGGAGAAACATTTGGGCTGTTTCTAGTACTGGATTATTACCAATACTGCTAAACCGTTTTCCAAAATGGTTGTACTAGTTTATGCTCCGACCGGAGTGTGTGAGAAGTCCATTCTTGCGAGCACCTGGTCTTGTCAGTGATTCTACAGTTATGATTATGACATAACAGTGATTATGAAATTACACGATTTCAGTGATTCTCGGGGGTGTGTAGTGGTATCTCATTGTTTTATTATTTCCTGGTGACTAGAGATGTTGAGCATCTTTTCATACGCGTTTTGGCCATTTGGCTATTCTTTCTGGTGAAATGCCTGTTTAAGTTTTTTGCTTATGTTAAAATTGAGGTGCCTGTGATTTTCTTATTGATTTGTAGGAGTTCTTTATATATTTTGGGCATGTGATCTTTGTATTGCCAGTATCTTCATCTAGTGCATCTAGTTTAATATATAATTTAATAAATTATTAGTGTTTTTGAATGTTGTGTATTAAACCTTGCCTACCCAGCGTCATAAAGATATTTTCCTGTGTGTTGTTCTAAAAGCTTTATTGTTTTCTTCCACATTTAGGTTCTGATCAATTGTTGTATATGTTGTGAGGTAAAGGTTGAGGTTTATTTTTTTGCTTGTGATTATCCAGGTAACCCAGCACCATGTATTGAAATGTCCATCCTTTCCCTCCGGCAGTTCTGTTATAAGCCATATAGTGGTGTGTGCTTGGGTCTGTTGCTGGATCCTCTGTTTTATTCCTTTGAAACTGTTTGCTTATATGCCAGTGCCTTGCTGTCCTGATTTCATGTTTGGTTGATGTCAATTCTCCAACACTGATCTCTTTTCCATTGTTGTCTTGGCTGTTGTTAGTTAGCTTTTTCCATATTCATTTAAATTTTAGAATAATCTTGTCACTTTTCAGGAAAAAAAAGAACACCTGGCATTTTGATTAGGGTCGCACTGAATTTACAGATTAATTCAGGGAGGATGCATATTTATTTAAAGTTTAAACTCATTACCTTTTGGGGGAAAAAAAACAATAGGATCTTGGTTAGGATTGCATTGAATTTGGGGAGGATTTAGACCTTAACAGTATTGAATCTCTGAATCCACAAGCATGATATGTTCCTCCATTTATTTAGCTGTTTATATTCTACCAGTAATATTTTGTAGTTTTCTCTGTAGGGGTCTTCCATATCTTTTCTTGGATTGATCCTTAGTTGTTTGTTGTTGCAGTTGTTATTGTTATGCTTGTAAAATGTATTTTCTAATAGTTCATTGCTAGGAAATAGAAACAAAACGACAGGTGTTTCTATTAATCTTGTATCCAGTAATTCAGAAATTAATTCTAATAGTTTATTTATAGATTCTTTTTGATTTTCTCAAATATAGTAATGTAATATAGTTTTATTTCTTTAATTCCAACTTTGATGTCTTGTTTATTGAAATGCTATGTAGTCTGTTTATTTATTTGAGAGAGCGCTCACTCAAGTGGGGGAGTGGCAGAGAGAGAGAGGGAGAGAGAATCCCAAGCAGGCTCTGCACTGCCAGCGGAGAGCCTGATGGGGGGGCTCGATCACATGAACCATGAGATCATGACCTGAGCTGAAATCAAGGGTCGGACACTTAACCGACTGAGCCACTGGGGCGCCCTGAAGTGCTGTGTGCTCTTGAATACATTGTTGAATAGAAACGAATAGAATGAAGGCAGGTAGCTTTGTTAACACTGCCTAGTATAAGAGAAAAGCTTCTATTTTTCACTATTAAAAATGATGTCAGCTATAGGTTTTTATAGATGGTCTTTATCAGATTGAGGGTGTTCCTTTATATCCCTAGTTTTTAATCATGAATGGGGGTTGAATTTGATCAGCTGCTTTCTTTGATATCCACTGTGATGATTAGAGGATTTTTCTTCTTGATTCTGTTAATGTTGAATTGATTGATTTGGGGGAGACGGTGTCTTTATTTTTTTTGACATTTTTATTGAAATAATTTTGGGGATTGATTGTTCATTTTTTAAAAATGTTTATTTATTTTTGAGAGAGAGACCGAGAGAGAGAGTGTGAGCTGAAGAGGGGCAGAGAGAGGGAGACACAGAATCTGAAGCAGGCTCCAGGCTCTGAGCTGTCAGCACAGAGCCCGACGCGGGGCTCGAATTCACAAACCGCGAGATCGTGACCTGAGTGAAAGTTGGAGGTTTAACGTTTAACCGACTAAGCCACCCAGGCGCCCCTCCTGTGGGTCTTTTTCTAATGTCAGTTTTTCCCCCTTGGTTTCTGGTCATTTGTTATTTCCTTGAATGTCTGCCTATTTTCTTCTGAGTACCAGAAACCAAATGTGAAAAATGTTGGAGATAGTTTGAGGTTTTGGATGACTGTTCTAAAAACCTAAAACGTCTATATATGATATTTTTATAAGTGCTGTTATAAGAACAAACAGACATGGGAGAAGAGGGAACTGGTAGGAGTCAATTATTAATAGAATTATCCTGGGTTCCTGATGGGGAAGGAATTGAGGCAAACTGGGAGAAAATGAAGATCTCGAAGAGTATGGAGTGAGACAGCTTTAAGAGTAGAAGATTGGTGTCATTTGCAACAACGTCGATGGAACTAGAGGGTATTTATGCTATTAGAGAAAGACAAATGTCATATGACTTCACTCATAGGAGGACTTTAAGATACAAAACAGGTGAACATAAGAGAAGGGGAGCAAAAATAATATAAAAACGGAGGGGGCAAAACATAAGAGACTTAAATATGGAGAACAAACAGGGTTACTGGAGGGGATTTGGGAGGGGGGATGGGCTAACTGGGTCAGGGGCATTAAGGAATCTACTCCTGAAATCATTGTTGCACCAGATGCTAACTAACTTGGATGTAAATTAAAAAACTAAATAAAGACTGAAAAAAAAAACCCAAAACAAAAACAAAACAAACAAAAAGAGTAGGAGGTTGGCATCAAAGACCTTTAGATTAAAAAGAAAAATAGTCAAAGGTGGCAAAATTCTGTGCAGAACAATCAACATGTTACTAGAGTTCAGGAATCAGTCACTTAGTGTTGAAAAGTCTAGGGAGTCTTAATGGATGGTGTTGGCATATGTTAAGTTTTGAGGGAAAGAAATTGTGTAAATATTGAAGAGCAGGAAGAGAATTTTAGACTACACTGTACTTTTCAGCTGCTTTTCTCCAAGTTTCCTTTGAAATGACCTTGAGTCTGATTGTTCTAAAAATGTTCAGCATAGTGTTAGGGGTGGGGGTGAGGAACAGACGCCATCATACTTTTCCCACAAGCTTACACACCCTAGGTGGATTCATATGGCTGGGAAGCAGTGGGGACTATAGCTTTAGGCTCAAAACTCTCAGATCCAGTGAGCCTTCATTCTTTGAGAATTTTAATACCTGCCCTCACACGTGTTTTGTAAACACTTCAAAAACAAAAAAGTACATGTGTAAGGTGTTGAATAATCACATGGCTGGATGTAGAATTGCATAATTTATAATCACACTTGAAGGAAAATTTTTCAAGAATTTACTACGTATGCATTTTATTTATTTGTATAACTTAATTGTGTTAAGTAAAATTAATGACAGATTTATGTGTGAATTAGAGCATATCCACATCAGAAGTTAATGTTACATTTTTCTGCTTGAGGGTAAAAATATCGTATGTACATTCTCATGATCTTTGAGAGAATGAATTTTCTTTTGAAATTGAAATCAAATACTGTGAAAACAGATGAATTGTCATTTGATGTAAATTCAGACTCTTAGTTTCTATTTAGATCTACAACAAAATTTAAACAGTGTAGATTATTGGATAGTATATGTCACTTGATCTATTAAATAAAACAGTCCCGGTCCTAAAGGAATATTATAATTCATAAGCAAAGCAGTATGTTAAAACTTCATTTTAAACTAAAGTATAAAATTGTTTCTCTGTCTCTAGGCAAAATTTGGATTTTCTAATATTACTGGAATTGATTACTCTCCTTCTGCAATACAGCTTTCTGGAAGTATTATAGAGAAAGAAGGTTTATCTAACATTAAGTTGAAGGTAACTATTATATTACTATAACTTATTTGTAATAAAAGTGACAAAGTTTAAACATTTCTAAAATATATTTGTTGACAATATCTTTTGAACTCATAAATTGAGGGTTCATTATAAATAATCCAAATTGAAACATTTTTAAGTAACTATTAAAATTTTGAGTCTAGTCAGCTTGGGGAAGTGATTTTCTCTTCTTTCTTGTGTGCAAGTGTGTTCTTTCACGTTTGCAAACGCAAATCGTAGCTAACTTTGCATTACCTTGATCAAAAAATTTGATTTTGCCTATTTTATGCTTTTGCCTGGATAGCTGATAGCCCTTCATTTAGTCTGAGACGAAACTCTGAGTTTCCATTGCTATTACTGCTATTACCATTCACCTCTTGTACTAACCCCAAACCCGAGTTGTTATCCTTGATTCTTCTCTCTCCTTTAAGTGTGGCTTCTAATTCTCTTGGTTTTATCTTTGGAGTCCGTCAGGCAGGTGACCGTTCCTTGCTGTCTCCACCGTTCTCTCCTGAGTCCAGGCTCCATCGTTTCTTGCCTGTGTGGCCACAGTGGCCTCTTACTTGGCCTCTCCGTTGCCGCTCTTGCCACGCCACCGTCCACGACCACGGGTCAAGCGGAGTGGTCTTTTAAAATACCAGCTCGCGTCGCTGCTTTGCTCACAAGTCTCTAAGGGCTTCCCCATTGCATTGAGAGTGGAATCTGAACCCCCCACCGCGCCTCGCGAAGCCCCTCGTTTCTTACCTCTTTTCCTTTTCGTCACCTGTGTTCCAGTCGTGCTGGCTGGCTCTCTGCTCCTGAAACATGTCTAGTCTGTTCTTTTCCGGTCTTTACACCTTCTGCTCTCTGCCTAGAATATTCTTGTCTCAGATCTTAGCTTACGTGGCTCATTCTCATCAGTCAGATCTGTGCTCCAATATCACCTTCTTGGGTCTTTCTTTACTGCGTTTTCCACACCATTTCTCTTCCTAGTCGCTCACTGTCTTCATCATTCTGTTTTTATTGTCTTCATACCACTTTATCTAGAATTATTTGTTCAGTTCATTTACTTGTCTGTTTCTTTAGAGAACGTAAGATATCGCTTCTCGGCCTTTTGGCTAAGATCGGATGTAGAGAACGTAAGCTGTGTTCTCATACAGGGTCCCTTTTCTTTTTCGTTTACTGTCATGTTCCCGGTGACTGGAAAGTCCCTGAAGAGAACAGGTGTTCACGAAATACTTACTGAATAAATGAGCACTTTTATGCAGACATTTCGGATAGGAGCTTCTCTAAACTTAGCTCGTAGCAATGGTAGTCATTTTTTGCTTCAGGGATCCCGAATACTTTGGTGTGAGGGAGGAGGGGAAAAAACCCATGTTCAGACGCAAGGAAACAAAATCCACATTTTTAAATCAGAGTGTTTTCGGTAACATGCTATTTATGGTTCCTGCATTAAGTTTGTGTGAATAATCATGAGGTGATTACTTTTTCAAAGCAGCTTTTCAGAATTAAGTCCACTGGCCAGTCATTGTGACTATTCAGTGAAGCCGAGGCAGGTCACCACGGCAGACGCTCCTCACGTGTTCAGAGGCGATGGCGAATGAGTGTGCTGTGCTCGTGTAGGACTTTCACGACCCAGAGCGCACGCTTATCCAGTGAAGTCACGGCAGTGTAAAGAGTCGCTTCATTCCTTAAGCTTCAAGCCGTTCCTTACATCCATTCGTTTCTTTGGGAGCTGCCGAGTCAGGGCCAAAGAACTTCCGATTTACCAAGTTTACTTTACATCACACAGCTAGTAATATCAGCCAGAAGGCGTCTTCCTTCTAATGACCCGTTTGAGTGCCACATACTTTTTGTCATCTTTAAGAATGCGTCAGATATTTTTTTTTTTAAGTTTATTTATTTTGAGAGAGAGAGAGAGAGCACGCGAGAGCGCACTCATGTGCCTGCACGTGAGGGGAAGGGGGAAGGGGCAGAGAGAGAGAGGGAGAGAGAGAGAATCCCAAGCGGGCTCTGCGCTGACAGTGCAGGGCTCGAACTCACGAACTGTGAGATCATGACCTGAGCCGAAATCAAGAGTCGGATGCTTCACCGACTGAGCCACCCAGGTGCCCCCCAATATTCTGCTTTTTGACAGAAACAACTTTTTCATCAACCAGGCTTGCGAGCTTCATTATGTGCCGGTGTTATTAGGCAGTACACCTGGCTTTGATTTGTTTCCAAATTTGTAGAGATTTGGAATGTCCAGGAAACACTTGTCAGTCTCTCTTACCGATCTTAGCTTTAATGGTCTTGGAATGACGCGCATAAAAGTTAGCTATAAAGTCGGAGGTATGCTTATTGTATGTAAAATGCCATCGTAATTAATTGGTCCTTTTAGCTATAACGTTTTACAGATTGTCACGTAGATTCGGTAAAAACTGTATGTTAATCGTTCTCACAAAGACGTTGATTTTTAATATAGGTAGAAGACTTTTTGCATCTTTCCACAGAGCTGTCTGGATTTCATATTTGTGTTGACAAGGGGACTTTTGATGCCATAAGCCTTAATCCTGACAGTGCAATTGAGAAGAGGAAGCAATATGTGAAATCCCTCTCCAGGGTGTTGAACGGCAAAGGCTTTTTCCTAATAACCTCATGTAATTGGACCAAGGAAGAGTTGCTAAACGAATTCAGTGAAGGTAAATGGTCACCTGTTGTTTAAACGTGTGCTTACCTCAGGTTTAACGTACTTCAATAGGTTTTCTTTCGCTTGGTGTTTGAGGGCTTTACTTTTCCATTTGTGGGAATTGCCTGCTTCTCTTCTCTTTTATCTGTATACGCAAAGGACAAAGAAATAATACCCAGAGACCCAGAGTCCTTTCCACAATTTTCCAAGAAATCCTGGCAGTTAGGTGCTGTGCTAACATGAGCCTGTGAAACCTCAGTTCCTTGATTAAGCTGCGTACTCTCGGACAGAGAGCACGCGTACTGTGCCCGGCCCCAGTGTTCTGGGAGCCGGTGATGCACAAATGCAAGTAGTATTTTGTAAACATCTTATGTGGTGAGAGTTTTCACTCTGTAGATACTTCCTTTGTCTTGCTAATGGTCACTCAGGTATTTAGGATTTATCTTCTTTTCAGCTTACGTAGAACAATTCTTTTCAACGTGGCACAGAAACAAAAGGTAGGGACTCTGTGGTAGAAATATGACCTGTTAACTCTTGGGGAAATCTCTTTTTCATGGTTTTGGTTCCCAGACAGGAACCTTTTTCGCCCCATTAGGGAAGTATAATTAGTCCCGTGTCTACTAAGTGGGGATCTTGTGAGAATCGAGAATCTATAACCTATACACAAATATTTTGAGAGCTTCGGCAGACTGTTCCTTGCATATCTTAAGGAATATATTACCTGCCAATTTATTCATGCAGTGCACAGGTGCTTCTGGGAAAGTACCTTGAGAGTCCAGAACTAGTGTTTGCTTGTTTTTTTTTTTTTTTCACAGTCCCTTTTTCAGATTAGTATGGAGTTTTTTAAAGAAATGAGAGGAACTTTTAGGATGGAATGTTAATAATAAAGGCTACGCTACTAAATTTTTGTTAAATTTGAACCTCAGTTGTCCCAAGCTAATGGGAAATGAATTTATAACTGTTTTGCATGCACTTTATCTTAGAGTTTGTTTTCTTTTTTGGTAGTAAGGGAATAGGCGGTGGGAGGGAGCGCAGTTAACACATGTCTTTTTGTGCCCATTCAGTGACTTCGGCACGTTATATAATGTAAAACCTGAAGTGTTTGAGGCTTGAAATGTGAGCTTGTGGTTTCATTACTACTGCCTCTGGAAAACAAGAATTATATGTGATTTATTGTCCTGTACTTCGTGCCATTAATTTTACTATCTTCCATGTTAAATTTGTTTCCTTTAGAACCGTTGGGGCCCCGTATCCATAGTCTTTCCCAGTTCCAGAAGCTTGACAGTTTTAATAAATGCTCGAAGTGAACACTGTGTAGGGCAAGTTTCTTTCCCGGTTCTTAAATACAGGTGTTCTCTTTTACCCCTGGAACCACCAGACAAAAACATATTTGTCTGTCTTTGATAATGAGGAACAGACTTGAGCCTGGTAAAGAGTCCTTAAAATCGTGTCTGTGTCTGAGAACCACTTTAACTTATGTTCAGTTTTAGAGCTTAATACAGAGTTTAAATAAGCAAAATGTTACAACAGGAAATGTTAAATATGTACAATTGAAGACATTTTTAGCCATGTGTCTCTGAGAATATGGTGTTTGGAGTTGGGCACCGAACACTCACAGAATACGTGTGTCACTGCTGAGGGTCTTGGCAGTAGCTTCTCAAGATTGGCTCCCATGGTCCCTTTTGCGTAGAATGAAGCTTGCTTTACCGGTCTTTAAAGACTTTTTGCTTCTTTCCTTATCTGAAACATAAATGTTCATAAAACTGTTGAAATCTTGTACTTTTCCTTCACAGCCATATCTGTATAAACATTTTATGTTGTCATTTGTTTTGGTGAGGATTACCGGAATCATTTGCCAGATATTGGGGTGTTCTACTTTGATGTCCAAGGAACTGGACTTTCTTAAAACTACTGAATTAAAAACATTCCCGAAAACCTATTTTACCATAAAAGTAATCTAAATTCGTTATGAAAAAGACTGAAAAATGTCAATAACCCCAACACATAAGCATATAGATTAAAATAACTAAAAGTGGGGTGCCTGGGTGGCTCGGCCGGTTGAGCTTCTGACTCTTGATTTTGGCTCAGGTCACGATCCTGAGCCCCACGTCGGGCTCCGCATTGAGAGTGAAGCCTGCTTAAGATTCTTTCCTTCTGCCTCCCGCCCTCCCCCCCACGTGCACTCACACGTGCTCTCTCTCCTAAATTAAAAACAAAACAACAACAAAACTAAAAGCATTTGTTACCTATCACTGGAATACAACCACTTTTTAAGATTTTGGTGTATTATCTGTTAAAATGTAATCACTTCAATTCTGTATAGTTAGTTTAAGGAGTTAAAAGATTAGTCCTGGAAAATTCACACAGACCTCTCCATTTTCTCCAAATTTCTATTATGAAGTATTTTAAGCCTGTGTAAAATTTCAGAAAACAGATAGATTTTGTGCCTGTATATCCAGCACAGTGGCTCCGTTTAGAGGCCTGTCCTTCTTTGGAAAAGCTTTCTTATCAGTTTTAATGAGCATTTTAACATATGGTCATTTGTTAAAATTTGGTGCAGTTTGATTAAGAATGTGAGTTAGAATGCACAATGAAACCAAGTACAAGAGGCCAGTTGATGCCATAATATATATCCTGTTATATTTTTTCTGTTTATCAGAGCTGTTTCAGCTGCAGCTCGAAAATGCGGACACCGCCCTTTCCTAGGGAAAAAAAAAATCGATCCTCCAAACTAATAGACCTATCACTGAAGGAAAACCCTGGTTAACTTCCCAGCCTTGTTTGTCCTGGTTTAAAATAATAAAATGTTAAATTTCCATTTTTTAAAAATGTTTATTTTTGAGAGAGAGAGAGAGAGAGAGAGCATGAGCAGGGGAGGGGCAGAGAGAGAGGGAGACACAGAATCTGAAGCAGGATCCAGGCTCTGAGCCATCAGCACAGAGCCCGAACGGGGCTCGAACTCACAAACCATGAGATCATGACCTGAGCCGAAGTCAGGCCTTAACCGACTGAGCCACCCAGGCGCCCCCAAATGTTAAACTTCCATTTTATTTTGTAGTTCAGGAAAATGCCACGTTACCTCATTTTGATCTTTACAGAATCACTATGAGGTAGGTAGGGGCACCGGTATGTGTAACCTCCTCGCATTGAAAAGGAGGATCCTGGTGGCCTGTCTTTCACCTCGTGAAGTGGTCGAGCTGGGACTTGAACCCCTGACTTTTGAATCCATGTTAATTTAAAAACCACACGGTGCTTCCTTGAAAATTCCTACTTCCTTTTCTTCCCAGATTCTTAGTTCAGTTTGGGTCTTGGTCTTTGGTTACACCCTCTTTTTGTTGTGGTAAAACGCGTAGAAGGTAAGACTCGCCATTTAACCCTTTTAAAGTGTACTGCTCTGTGACATCGAGTGAGTACGTTGCCATTGTTGCTCAGCCATCACCGCCCTCCACCTCCAGAACTTTTTCACCACCACCCGTCTGCAGAACTTTTTCATCGTCCACAAACTCCTTTTCGCTTCCATGTTGTCGGACCCTTCGGTGTTCAATACTTCGGCGTGTGTGGTGTGGGTTAAGTCGCTGCAGAGGAAGCTCCCAGAACCGTTCCCCGCTACCTGGGATCGTCTCCGCGCACGGTGGCTCCTTCCTGCGAGGTGCTGCGGTAGACGGAGGGAGATACAGAGTCTGAGAGAGAAGAGACCAGAAGTGGGGGAAGGGAGGGAGGAGGGAAAGCCTCTTTCCTGCCGGTTGACTTCGGTCTTGCCTGCTGCTCGCTCAGTTTAAAGCGTCAGTGGGGACGCGCGCAGGGGAATTGAAAATGTACCACGTGAAATTCAGTCACGACTTGGAGTCTGGAATCATAGTTTCGCGAAAGGTTCTCGGGTACCTCGTTAATACAGACTTCCCCTTCGCCGTGGGACTCAGCCCCTATTAAAAATATTTTAATCTTGTCTGACAGGGTTTGAACTTTTGGAAGAGCTGCCAACACCCACGTTCAGCTTTGGAGGCAGATCTGGAAACAGTGTAACAGCTTTGGTTTTCCAAAAAACGTGAGACTTTTCCCCGGACAAATTCAGTTAGCTTTGTTGAGAAGCTCCACATCAAAGTAGCCCTGACACAGAAAATGCACGTGCAAATACGTGCTTAGTAAGTACCGCAGGATGTGCACGTGTTGAATGGATACGGAGGGTCGGTAAAGATACGCGCCCACGGGGTGGTTGAGTTGTAGAGACCAACCGACAATCGTGTCAGGTTTTCTTTTGTACTTGGAATGTGAATCTTTTTCTCTTTGATTAAAACTTTTCTGTAACTGCTGAACAGTTAAAAACTTTAAAGCAGTAAATGAATTTACAGAAAGCTCGTGCTCTTGGTTTTTGTGCCTGGTGACGTTGGATCGAATGGAACTGCTTGTTCAGATTGGGTGAAACGACCCCAGGGCCAGGGTCGTAAACACCAGCCTTCTTCGTGTTTTATTAGACCGTTTGTGAAACGTCATAGGTACACTTACTGTTTGGGGTTGAATGGTGGTTATTTAAAAAAAAATTATTTAATACCCGGGAAAGTCCCCTAGTTTTCGTGTATACAATTAAAGTCAGATAAATGTGTGAGTTGATCAGGAAATATTTATTGAGCTTGTTTGTTGCCGCCGATGGGCTTTTTTTTTTTTTTTTTTAACCCGCTTTGAGGGAAAAACAGGAAGTAGAAAAGACAACTAACAGATACTGTTATCTGCTGGCTCCGTGTTAAGTTACGTTACGTTACGTTACGTTATCGTATTAAATCAGCGAATCCTCCCGGTATCTTCTCAAGGTGTGTGTAACTTACTCCGGTCTCCGCTGGAAGGACGGGTACAGGGTGGAGCCGGGATTCTTTGGGTCTGACTCTTCCCCTGGCCGTTCCCCCGGCGTATTCTGCTTCCCAGGTGCTAAGTAAGTCTCTGCCTTAATGGCAGTTGCGGCTCAGGGAGGGAGCCAGGCCTGGTCTGGAGAAGGCGCTGCCAGGGAAGTTAAGTAGGGTTTTCAGGAGCTCTGCCCCTCCCTTCTGGTGCCGGTGTTGGTCTGTGGACCGGAGCCGGCGAGCCGTCCGTCCGTCCGTCCTTCGTCGCTTTCCCCCACCTCCCTTTTGTCGTGACAGACTCTTCTGCGAAGGGGGGGTGTGTGAGCGAGATGTGTACCTAGAAGCCCCCGGGGACGCGGGGACAAAGATGTTCCAGTTAGGGCCGGTTAGCAAGAGAAACAGTGTATTTCTTGACGTTTTTGAGAAGATCGCGTGACCACGTGACGCCATCGTCGCATTTGGGCTGATCCTTTAATACGGGAGCCGCTACACAAATTTGAAAGCGATACAGTTTTTGATGATTTTCAGCTCTTTGGGTCTGTGGGGTTTTTGTTTGTCTGGCGCATGTTCGTCCGGTAATGAGCGAGTCTGGCGTCACAACCCTTTCTCTCTCCGTTTTGTCCCTGAGTGGGGTGGGGGGCGGGGTGGAGGGCAGAGGGGTTTGGTTTAGATCCACGTTGACCAGCCGTTAAGGTTGCTACCTGCCTGGCACGAGATAACCGCAGACATTTACACAAGCTTTCAACACAAATCCGATTGTTTGAAAAGCTCTCGTTTTTAACCAGAGTGGCTGAGAAGTTCCTTCAAAATACATGTGATTTACACCTGTGAAAAACTCGTGTTGATTTCACAAACCAGGCATGGGATCTTAACCCACAGAAACATGGTTTATCATTTACCAAGGAGGTTTGGTCTGTGTCGTGTTTTCGCGTTGCTCTTTCTTGATGTCAAATGTGACAGTAGGATGGAAGCACTTTTTTAGAATTTTGCGTGGCTCCGTGTGCTGTTTTCAAGCACTGCTCCGACAGACTGGGCTCTCCGTGCCGCCAGACGGGGACATGGGGTTTGATTCACTGATCAAACCCACCGAGCGGGTCTCCGTTGAAAAGCTCCTCGAGTCCCCCTCGGTGGGGGGCGGTGGCGGTGGTCCGTCCCGTTTGCGAAGATGAAGCGTTTGGGGGGGACCTTGGAGCTGTTGCTAAGCTTAGGAGAAGGGATTTGTCATCTCTCCCTGTCAGCGAATCATGCCGGGAGCCAGCCCCCCAGAGATTGCAGTGACAACAAATGGAAGGTACCAGAATGCTAACAGTCAATTCGTGTTTCCAGATAATACCACACTTCCAAAACCAGGCCGGCAGGTGCCCCCAAGTTACCAAAACCGGCCGCAAATATGTAACTCTTGCACTTCGGTCTGTTACGTCACGTGACCGTGTGGGGACCCGGAAGAAACGCGGTTTCGAAAGGGAGCGGTCAGTTCTGTGGCGAGCGCTGGTTTCTCTGGATGAGAAGTTGGAATTGCCGCTCTGTTTCATCAAAAGACGCTCTTATTTTGAGGAAACTTGTTTGAAATGCAAACGAAGTTTCTCTCTGGAGCCTGCACAGCTTCGTTGCTTCTCATTAGGACGTTGCAGCCGCAGTAGCCGGCCCTTCTGTGCTCAGGAGGTGCGCAGGCCGGTCCGAAGGGGTTTGAGGCCGAATGGGCCGGTGACACCGATGAACAAGTCGAAAGTTTTCAGAACATTTTGCTTGAAGCCAGGTGCACGAGTTAGAGTTGCTTTTTGGGACTGGCGTTTATGCAGATGAGAATCAAACCTGACACTACTCTTGGCAGCTTGACTGAAGCCATTTTAAAATCGTACAACTGTCCCTGAACGATCCCCCGCCCCCCTCCTCATTGTACTAGCAGCAAATTTTCCTTTCTTCTTCGTCTGCGGTATGGATGCGATTTTCTGTTATTTGGGGGAAAGAAGGGAGGTAAACCTATACAAAAAACGTTTAGTGTTTGCAATGAAGAATATGTTTTCAGTTCACTACTATTATTTTAAATTTTCTGTGATACTGTGATGTAGTAATGTAGTGTGTATATATATATATATATGTATATGTTAATTTACATTCATCCCGAGTATAATGGAAGCTTTAATTTTTAAGAAACCTATATTAGCCTATAGCCTTTGAAATAATTTTCCTTAAATTGATCTGCAAAGAGAGTATCCCTGCCTGTGTCAATAGACTTTGATGTATGTTTTCTTAAATAATCTTATTTTATATATTTACACACGTGTGTATGTGTCTGGTGGCCCCTGATGAAAATCTCTACAAATGTGAAAAATCCGTTGCTCTCCAGGCCGGCATTCTGCTGTGGGGAGACCTGGGTTTGATTTCCTGTTTTTGGCACTGTTAACTAGAGTGTACGTGCTCCAGAGACAGCTTTCTGCTTTGAAAGCAAGGGACCAAGTGTCTTGTGTTCCACAGTAGTAAAACCTCTTTAGCTATTTGTGTGTGTGTGTGGCGGGGGGGGGGGAGGTGTTGATGGGCTCTGAAAGGAGTCTGTCTAGTACACTTCACTGGAAGGAGGCTGCCCGTGACCTAGAGCTTGATTGTGGGAGACGAGAAGCATGCTAGGTTGAAGGACAATTGCTTAGTGGGAAAAAATTAGGAAACCCTTGTCATTTCTCTGTTAGGCAGGAAACAGAGATGTCCTTAGAAGAAGGGGGAGCACAGGAGCATGTTTTATTAACAGTTAATGGAAGAAAATTAATGCTAATTTATTCGTCATACACACCATGCAATTTGTTAGAAAAGTAAAAGAATAGTTTGAAATTCTTTGGTCAATTGATGGATTCCTATGTTAGGGGCATAGAAATGAAACTCAACATTAAGCAGACAAACACCCAAGCCCACAGGCTACATAAATGCTGAATAAAACCAGCTTCACAATAGAACTCTGAAAAGCGAGGGGGAAGAAGCCTAATGAATGATTGAATATGACCTTAGCAAAATCCCTGGCGTGTTGTTGAAAGATCATTCATTTCCAGCTTAGATGTCAAGATGGGCTCCAGTAACCAGGAAAAAAAGAGAGCTCGAGTCGGTACTTACTGAGTTTTAAAAATCTTTACAACTCAGTGCATTAGACTAATCATTAAAGGGCTTCTCGAACTGAATTTTGAGCGGTCACTGTGTAGACCTGTGGTTTAGGCCCAGGGAAACCAAATTAAAAAGATAGGAATAATTCACAAGACATGAATGTATCAATATCCTGCTTTTATGAAGTAGAACTTCAAAAACTGGATGTGGAGGCTGGCAGAATGTACTTTTGTCATGCTGATACCATTGTAAGAAAGACTTACGACTAAGAGATCAATTGTGCCTTAGAGTATTTGCAAATTACTTGTCCAGTTTCTAAGAGGAAGATATTAAAAAAACCCCGAATCTACTTTTTTTCATTTTTAAGTGGCCCATTTGGAAGAAATGATAAATTCTTTTATGTTTTAAAATATGTATTGTTATCACCGCATCAGAAAATAAGTACTTTAGTGAGTCATCTTTTTTGTGTGCATGCTACCCGGAAGCTTTGTAAGGAAAGCAAATGTACCGTATTTGTTTTCCCAAATACCTAAAAATTTACACATGAACCAGCAATGAGCATATCCTGGACATCGTATGAGGAGCCTTGAAAGAAGTGTGAAAATACTCCAGTTGAATAAGGGCACCGTGAACTGTATTTCTCACTCTTCATTAACATACTTACAGACAGGCAGGTTAGCATTCTCTGGGATTCTCCGCCGGGCTGGGCGCAGTGCTCCCCGCAGCGCGCCTGCCGATGCCCTCCCTGCCTCTTGTCAAGGATGGACGCGGTTGTGGGGGGGCGGGGGGAGAAGCTAAATGTAGAAGAGAGTGGGTGCCGCCAGTGCACGTTTTTCTCCTAACCCCTCCTCGTGTATGAAAATGTCAGTCCTTTGTTCCCATCTAATTTTAGTACATCCTGGCTAAAAAAAAAAAAAAAAAAAAAAAAAAAAGCCCACGTTAGGATGCTTTCCAACCATGGAACTTTGAGGGTGGGGTGGGCGGGGGAGGGTAGAGGAAGGAGCAGTTTACATTCCATGTCCGGCTGCCTTTCTGCTACAGCATCTCGCCCTTACTCTGTTGATTTTGGTAATGAAATAAATTTAGATGCACTGAAGCAGCAATAATTAAGTTTTCCTTCCATGTCCTCAACAAGAAGCCTAGCTGGAGTCTGAATGGGGAAAATCATAATATGGCATTTAATAAAACATGCTGGGCTGAATTAAAGAGCTGTATGCAAGTTTTGGAAGACAGGCCTGAAGTTGTGAATGAAAAACACTGACCGTTGTCTTATTTATAAAATGTAACCTCTGAGGCCCAGTTGTGACTCAGCGAAAGGGCTTCTATGCCGTTGTTTTGAATGGGAATAATACTTGCTGACTTTTGAGAAGCAATCCTAAACGAGGCGCACGAGTCAGAGCTGTTTATTTTGTGTGGGAGCCCTAACATGTCTAGCAGGAAAGCTCTGATTTTGTGAAGAGGACCAGTTGGGTCAAAAAAAAAAAAAAAAAAAAAAAAAAAAAAAAAAATTGAGACTATAGTTTGCTCAAGAGAGAGGATTGAATTCCATATGGCCTCGTACTTCCAACTAGGGTGGTTATTATTTAATTAAAAAGTAATTAACTGGATTAAACTATGAGGGGGATTCCACATACAGGACCTCACTGTGAAATAAGCCTGTCTCTTGGAGAAGTTTGTTCATTTAGTGCTCTGAGGTTTCCTCCTGGAATCTCTGTATGGTGAAGGTGCTAACGTAACCAGAAGTCAGAGGGATCATCTTATTATTACTAAGTCCATTTGATTAATGATTTAATTTATGACAAATGCAGTGTCAGATTATTTTCTGGCCTTGAAATTTGATTTGTTTTGGTTCCTTTCATTCTGTAGTAACAGAGTGTTTAAAATCTGGTAAGTAGTAGAATAAATATGAAAGAGAAATGTTTATCTTGAAATACTCAATTTGGGAGGAAAAAATGATTGCAATATAGGCAGGTTGCTTTCCTTTTCTGGGGTTCAGGTTTCGTCTCTGTAAAATGAGGGTGGTCCACCCCGGTGCTGGTCAGCTTGGGCTGCCGTTGGCTGGGTAGCTTAAACAACAGGAATTTACTTTTCACAGTCTGGAGACGGGGAAGTCCAAGATCAAGGTGCCAGCAAGGCAGGCTTCCTTTTGAAGCCTCTGCTCTTGGCATGTAGGCAGCTGCCATCCCCCTGTATGTTCACACGAGCCCCTTGTGCATGCCTACAAGGGAGAGGGAGAGAGCACGAGAGCAGGTTCTCTTGTGTGTCTCCTAAGGGTGCCAATTCCATCATGAGAGCCCCGCCTGCCTGACTTCACCTAACCCTGATTACCTCCCAGAGACCCCATTTCCAAATACCATCACGTTGAGGGTTAGGGCTTCAACTTGTGAATTTGGGAGGGGGTTGACACAAACATTCAGTCCATACTACCTGCTGAAGTTGATCTAAGGTTTAGAGATGGGCCTGCAAAATAGGTTTCCACAGTAAATGTTTATTTATTTATTTTGAGAGAGAATCCGAAGCGGCCTCTCCGTGCCGTCGGCACAGAGCCCAGTGAGGGACTCAGTCTCATGAACCGTGACATCATGACCTGAGCTGAAGAGTCAGATGCTTAACCAACTGAGCCACCCAGGTGCCCCAGGTTTCTGCTATATATGGGAAGTTTAAATACTCCCATTAGCTAAGAATCAGTTATTAGGTCATTTTACAGTTCTTTTAAACAACGGTATCTATGTATGTGAAAAAATATATGTACATATAATAAAACATTTGGAGCATAAAATCATGTATTTTTCCATCTATAAAACATCTTTGTACATTCATTGGTAAACTTAAGATTTGAGTATTGTTTGTCCCTGGTGATATATTTGATAATTTAGTTTGTATTCGTTTGACCATAGTGTATTTTATCAGAGAAACTTAGAAGTTTACATCTGATTGTTTAGTCTGCTTGGATTGTATGTATAGAAAGATCGAGATCAAGTTTGGGCCTGAGTAGGCACACAGGAATCACACTGACAGGTGACCTAATTTAGCACCTTGCAGCCCCAGGGCGCTGAGGCTTCTACCTTGTCATGCCGCACAGAGACCCTCGCTCGGGTGCAGTGCGTGAGTGTGCCCTTCTTAGGCCTTGTACCTCTCTGGGCTACTGCCTTCCTGTCCCGTACCTGCTTCTCCCCTCAGTGACACCGAAGTATGTCAACGGTGCTGGGAAAGTGCCTAGTGGATAGCATACACTTACTTAAACTTGGTTTCCCTTCAGAACATCTCTTTGGAGCAGGTTTGAGTAACGGAGACAGAAACAGTTGTGTAGACTTCACGTAATAGGGGTGTGAATGAGTATTAAGTAAGAAAAATCAATGTGAAGCCACTTAGCATGATTCCTAGCAAACGCCAGTGCCAAGTAAATATTCTCTCCTCCAAGAATCCGTCTTCCCATTGGGGCTGATAGATTGACTTGTTTGAGATTTTACCCCTCAGTGCCACTGAGTTATGTCTTCAGGTCCACTGTATTCCAAGAGTGTTTCGATGGCGGGGAGAGGCCAAGTGGTGGATAGGTGAGTAAGAGTGAAAATTTGGAACAGGTGGGCCTTCCAGAATTTCTTAAAAAACCGTTCTGTGTAGCTGCTGCTGCTTTAGTCATTTTCAACAAACGATCTTTATGATGTGTTTTAGCAAACTCTAAGGATACTCACATTTAAGGTCGTTATCTGTTTAAATGGTAATTATTTAGTAATAAATGTAGGTCTGATGGGGACCATGTTCATTTGGATGCATTTGAATTGAAAAACAAATGGCCAAGGACATGATGCACCTTCCATCATTAGGTCTGAATGCTAAGGTGTTATTTCCAACAAGGGAACTGAGAGCAGGTCCTTCGACTAACCATGCATCAGGTTCAATGAAAGTTGAGTTGGATTTGGGTCTTACCTGGCACTGAGGAAGCAGTGGGGCAGGGTTTTATCATTGATTTCCACCTTGCATCATCTAGATTGAATTTCTTTGATCAGTGAGTTGTATTTTGTTGCCTCGTTTTATGTTGAGTTAACGGTGCCATTCACAGTGACATTTCAAAGTTTGAGGTTGGTTAACACTTTAAACAGTTTATCTGATTTGACCTCAGTTTATAGTGGAACTGACAGTATAGTATGTCGTGTACATCGAATCAGTTGTTTATCCTACCTAGTCTAGAAAACATTTGGTTTTCAGATTTGTGTACTCAACCTTTTTTATTGGTGGGTAAGTGAATATCCCAGTGCCTGGACCCGGCTTAGTGTGACTAGAGAAATACTGGCCAGAATAGTGTCACTTTCTCTAGTCATCCTCAAAGTGCTGAAGTCTTTGAACTATTTTTTAAAAACTCTATAGAGATGAGATCAGTATGATAAGGAGGTATGTCCCTAGGATGGACATAATGAAAGCTTCCCTGAGTGAGGTAGTTTAGTGCTATGGTGGTTAAATAACCTGGATTTGATCACGGCTTTTGTTTTTTGGGGAGGGTTTTTTGGTGAAAGTTAAGAGAAGCTGTAAAGTAGCAGTTAAAAAGCAAGCTAACTTCTCGTATCACTTCTTCTTTGTCTCAGGTCAGGGGCGGGGTATGTGCACAGAAAATAGGCAAGGCCAGTCCCTCTTATAATGGATACAATAAAACAAAACATCTTTGCTTTTGGTTAAAACAGAAGGTTGACAAACTGCTGAGGAGAGTTAAGAAATTCACAGGCTAATATACTATGTGGGGCACATGTTCTTTTCATACTGCTCCCAAGGATGTTCTACCCTTTGGAGCCGGAGACTGATTATTTTCCTTGATATTTTAAACCCAAAGGATTCAGTCTTTAGATTGGGTATTTAAACTCTGTGAAATCACAAACTGTATGTCGTTTCACAGCTTCCTTTCTACATAATGAAAATGAAATTCACTCGGTCTCATTTTTATGGGGATAGGCAGGATAGCAGTGGCTTTGAGCATATCACTAGGGATGAGTTAAAAATAGATTTTTCTTGAGGCAGTGACATTATATGGTAGACAGTTGACAGGAGAGAAAAATTAAGGCAAATTTTGGGCTTGTATCATAAATACTAAATCTGAATTCCACTAAAGGCTATATAAGAAAAAAATGGAAAAGATTTTCATTTGAAGATGATAGCAGAAACATTTAGTCTGGCTGTGCTGTTGAAATATTTTCTAGATAAAACTCAGCGTATAACAATATGAAGATACTGTCACTTGTTTTTAGCTGTGTTTTTGGTGGAGGGTCTGAGGCCAAGCTAGGTTATGGGTGAGTAACCATGTTAACAGTGATATCAATTAGTGTCTCCTTCAGCTCAGATCATAAATAGATCAGGGAAAGGTCAGGAATGAATTACGCTTTTCATTGTTACTATTAAAATAGTAACACAGGTTGGATAAGTTTTACATACACCAGTAACTTTGAATGTAAATTGTGAAGAGCCTTCATTGTATTCCTTTTGTTTATTTACCATGCAGAAACTTTTCACTGTCTTCCTTTTTCATGCTGGTGTTTTCTGGTAGCACATAACACCAATAGCTACTATTAACTTGCCAAAAAAAAAAATATATATATATATACACGTATATACGTGTATATGTATATATATATCTATATATATATATATATATATATATATATCTATCTATCTCCAAGTTAAATAAGTTTTAACTGTTGCTCTGTTCTTTTTAGCTTGCATTACCCAGAGCTCTTCATCCAGTGAGTTGCAAGCGTGACATTTGCTGTGTTTTCAGCACCTGCCAACTTGGAAACCAGGGTTTGTGCTCAGGACTTAGGCTTACAACCCACACTTTGTGGTGCACAATGCTGTCCCAGCTGGCATGCTTCGTACCTCAATGGTGCTAGACGTTTGGTTACAAAGCTGTGCAGATTCACATGCGCTGATTTCAATAGGCATTCCGCTTCAAGCTGCTTTCAACTCTCATTTTGTATCAAAGGAGTTAGATTGGTATCATTAAATTCACTGCCATGGTTATTTTTCAATGAAAATACATTTGTTTTATTTCGTTCTTGCATCAAAAAGTAACTTTGTCTTCAAGAACCGAAGTGCCTCTTAAAAAAGGTGTGTATATAGATAGGGGAGATACCTCTCTATGTGTAGATATTTCTACTTACCTACCTACCTACCTGTCTGTCTGTCTGTCTGTCTGTCTATCGATATGAGAGAGATTCCAGCCAGAGCTATAATTCCTTGTCATCAGTGGAAAAGTTTCAGAACACAATATAAAAGATCAGAAAGGAAAGAATGGAAGGATTAGTGTGTCCTAACATGCATGTGTAGGTAGGGCTGTTAGTTGTAGCTGGCTCATAGATGAATAAAATCTACATTAGAAAATTGTCCCCGTAGTAGATTCAGAGTTTTGGCTTTTATCTGTAACCAAAAACTTTCCATATCTTCCAAAGAAATGTATTTTGCTAACTTGTTTTCCATAGCCAGTCTTTTTGAAAATGCTTCAGGTGGACTTGGTGGTGTTTGTCTTCCCATCATCTATTATAAGCAACTTTAAAAGGTCCTGCTTTATAAAAGATCTTTTCAGATTTAGAAAGGACAGTGTGAAATGTGAATGACTGGCTTTTAATACAGCAGTTGTGACAAAGAGGCAGTGGCTTTTGGAAGCCGAATAAAGGGGTTAATACACATCTGCGTACTGTGCTGTTGGGTCCAATGTATAACAAGTTTGATGTTTGTTTCATTCACTTTATTCTAAAAAAGAATATACTGTGTTATTCTCAGAGACAAACTAGTTTATGACTTTTTAGTGGTGAGCTCTTTTTACAGCTATAGGCACACACAGATTTGATGGGTTAAACTGAACACCATTGACTGGTACTTGATCAGACTTCAAAGCTTAGCTCCTTGTTGCTTGAATATCACATTCATCTGCTTCTAAAGGCACAAAAATAAAACACCCACTAACTACCTAGGACACTCCTTAGTGCATATCAGAATCCAACCTTTACCCTCCTCTGCACAAATGTGCTTAGGTGAATACTTTATTAGCTTGTTGATACAAGTTATAGTTGGTTACACCCTTTCTTAATAAAATACACCCTTACCGTCTCCTCTTGCTTAAGAGCTTTACACTTGGAATAGGGCAACTCTGTAGTATAGAATGTAATTCAGTTTAAATTCTCCCAGACAGTTTTGAGGAGACATGATGGATGCGTGCTTTACGCACAGGCGTTCCTCCCTTTGGTGGTTCTGCTTTGAGAGGGGCCAGGAGAGGCAGTATTGCTGTGCTCTATCCCTGTTTCATTTATCGGTCTTGGAGGGAGACCGTATGGGATCCCTGCATTTTTATAGTTCCCAGGTGTTTGTGGCTTACCCCAGTTAGTGTTGGTCAATGATAATGGAAAAGGTACAAGTGATCATTTCAGATTATTGATGGATTTATTCCTAAATTGACTTATGAATTTGTGTTTAGTTGCCTGGTAGTGCTCTAAATCTGGTTTTGCTTTGGTTTTGACCTTTAAGGATTGAACAGAGGTAGACACCCCCCCCACCCCCAATACAGCTTACATTGTTTTACATCCAGAGTTCAACTGCATTTATTTTTGCGCTTCTGAATTGAGCAAAATTCTAATATAAAAACCTTTGGGTAGGACTTCTTAAATAATAAACAACTATGTAGTATACAGCCTTAAAGAGTGGGGGTGTTTTAGATGTATAGGACTTAACTGCATAATGTGGAAAGAGCCACATAGTATCTGGAAGGTAAAGTGATCCAGGCCTTAATGTATATACCGGTTAGCTTTTGGAGATTCAAATTAAGTACATGAGAAATAGCCATTCATTGGTTCGTAGCACAACTCCTTGAGCAGGTATTTTAGTTTGTGCATTTGCAAGAAAGCCTCAGAACCAGAAAAACAGGCTGCTTTAGGTTGGAAAGGAGGCGTTGCAGTAAACGGGCTTGCCATAACCACAATCCTTGGAATTTTCTGAGACTAAAATCATCCTGAAAGAAACAAGAATCATGGTTGCAATAATTGTCTCCGGGCTCTGGACCCCTGCATTTTATTTTCTATGTTGACCTGATGAACTAGTAATTGTAGGAATAAGCTGAATGTTTGCCAGCAGGAGTCACTCTAGGCTTCCTAATAAAAAGTAAATTAAACTATATTCTTAAAGCTCTCAAAGGCCGAGGTGACACTGTGATAAAATGGCATTAGGGAAGTGTAGCAGTATACTCAAATTATCCCTTGTACCTTTCTTTGTTTAACTTAGGAAGACTTAGTTCTTGCTCCTTTCAAAATTGGCCCTTGATAAATTCTTTTAAAGCAATGTTTATGGATAAGGATATCAGAATCTTAGCATTCTCCCTGTTAGCTTGTTTTGGCTTTTGTGGGATGAATGGGTTATATCCCACATCATCTACTTGAATGAGTAGACTCACATCCTTCTGACTGTAGGCCATCCTAATCTTGCAGAAGAAACCACTGGAGTGAGCTGTAGCTCTTGTGAAAGATGTTAGCTCATGATTTTCTGAAAAAGAATGGGTCCAGTGTGAGAGAAACTGAAATATTTCAGCAATAGCCATGAAATATAAGAGTTTCCCAAGTGCTCAAGAAGTTAATTGTTCATTTATGTTTGATACTGGGATTGAAACATTGGATTAAAACCAATTAAATGTTCCTAGAAGCAACAGAAAAAGTTTCCTGATTTATGAATAGAACCATTCAAATGGCGCAGACACAATCCATGTAAAGTAATGAGGTGTTTTGTTTTTTTGGCAAAGGAGAACACAAAACAGGCATAGGGGAGTTCTTTTAAAAAAAAAAAAAACCTCTAAAAATCTCTTTGGATACAAGGTCAATAAAATAACATACACTAGTAGGACGGAGTAATGGGAAATCTAGGGGTTCACTTCACAGGGAAAACAATCCCCCTCCCCCAGGTGAGCAGTACAATGAAAATGCTCTGCTTATTCTATCAGGGTTACATTCCTGAACTTAAGTCAACATCCTAAGTTACAGAACGAAACATGCTCTGCCTCTGCTTAGCAACCACAAATCCTTCCTTCACCAGTTGCATATATTTTGCATGTGGCTTCTGAAGTACACATTCCTTTATTTCGATCAGCGCCCCGAGTTAGGAAAGTAGCGCTTTATTTTCCCAAAGTGTAACGACACTAACACGCCCCCCCCCCCGCCCCCCGCCCCCCAGCACGCCACCGTAATGATCGTTTCTTTGAAACCTCAAAACCCAACAACCCGGAAGCTGGACGTCTGAAGTCCACGCGGCCCAGGATTTCTTTGCCCCGGTTCGGGCTGGGGCGGGGGGGTGGTGGCGGGAGAGACGCCCGCGGGACCCCCGGCCCCGGGCAGCCGCGGAGGAGGGGGGGTGGTGGTGGCGGCGCGGCCCGGGCCCGGGGCCACTTCCCGCGTCCCGGGGCCTCGCAAGCGCGAGCTCGGCGCGCGGCTCAGCTCGCAGGACGCCCTCTAGCCCCGCCGGCGGCGCGCCGCGACCCCCCCACTCCCCGCCCACCGGCGGCTGCGCGCACTGCACACTCGCCCGCCGCCGCCGCCGCTGCCGCCGCACGCCGCCCGGCTCCTGCACGCCGCCGCCGCCGCCGCCGCCGCGCCGAGCGCCCGGGCCCGCGACGCCGCCGCCAGAGCGCCCGACCCAGCGACACGCAGCCGAGGTCGGGCGGCCCCTCGGCGGCGGCGGGCGCGGCGGGCGCGGCGGGCGCGGGCGGCCTGGCCGGGGCCGGTTAAAGGGACGAGTTGCAAACAGTTCAGGAAGTGACAAGTCGATTTCCTCCTCCCTGGGAGCCGCTCGGTACAAAGCGCTCGGCGCCGGCAGGAGAGCGTGCGCGCGGCGGACGCGCGGCGGGCAGCCGGGACGACTTGGCGAGCGCCGGCGGCGACGGCGCGGGGCCCGCGCTCGGAGCGCCCCGCCGCGCACAGTAAGCGACCCCGGGCCGCGCGGCGGCGGTGGCGGCCGAGGGGCCGGTCCCGAGCGGAGGTCCCTGCCGTGTGCGCCGCAGCCGGCGGCTGGAGGGACCCTGCTCTCGCGTGTGCTGGGCTTGCCCTTTTAAGATTTTTAAATTGTTATTCTTTTTTTTTTTTTTTTTTATGTTGCTGGTTTCCTTTTTTCCGCCTTGTCTTCGGGTTGGTTCGGGCGGTTTCTCGGGGTGCTGAGTGTCGTCTCTGGTGCAGGCGTGAGACTTGTCAGAGCGCCGCCGGGGGAACGAGCCAGCCCGGCCCCTGCGGAAAAGTCTGCGCTTCCCCGGGGCGGGTGCGGGGCCGGCTGCGCCCGGGGGTGTGCTCCTCTCCGCGTCTCAAGTTGAGCCCTGGCTGGCGCCAGCGGCGAAGGCGCCGGGACCCGGGACCCGAGCGCCCCTGCTAACCCCGAAGTTCCCGCACCGTTTGCAGACAACTCTTTTGTTCGCGGAAGTTTGGGTCCGCCACCCCCGGGATGCGGACGCCCCGCGGCGGGCTCCGTGGCTGCTGGACCGGCCGGGGCGGTCGCAGTGGGGGGTGAGGGGGCGAGTTCTGCTCCCGGCTGGGGAAGCCCGCGGGGTGGCCGCGGCGGGGGTTTGCGGAGCGGGGGGGGGGGGGGGGGGGGGGAGGGAGGGGGGGGCGCCGGCGTGGCTTTGCACATGGCGAGAAGGGCCGTCCGGCACGGGCACACTGGTCGAGTCACATTTTTGCCAGTCCTTGATTTGCAAGCCTGTGGGAGTCAGCTTTCCCGCTGGGAGTTTCTCTCGGTGGGGCAGGGACGAAGGAGGCGAGGACACCTAGAATCCGGGGAGGGCCCTCGGTGTGCATTGCCCCAAGGGGCTTCTCGGGCACCCCCAGCTCCCCACCCCCGCCTGCAGACTTGGGGAACAATGCTCGAGGCGCGGGACAGAGCGGCGGAGCACGGGCGAGTCGTGCGAGCTAGCTTGCACGGGTCCTTCGCCCCCGGAAGCCCCCCGAAGCCGGGCTCCCTCCATCTGACCGCCTGGGTTCATTAACACGTACTGTACTTCGTACGATGGTGAACAAAGAACGGCTCTTTGCAGCATTTGATGAATGGGATTCTGCCTCCTATAGGCCACACTCCGAGTCTTCCATACGTTACCGTCTCCGGACTCGGTGGTGTTGGGTGAGTGGCCCCTGCGGAGGGCTGCTTCACGGGCCGGGACCCTGGGGCAGGGCACTGGTGCCGCCGCCGCCGCCTCCGCCGCCGCGCTTGCCTTGCCGGAGCGGGTGCAGATGGAGGCAGGCTGACGGTTGTTCCACAGGAACAAATGTTTGTTGAATTGTTGGATGGCGGAGACAAGGGAGTGTTTTCTATTGACTGCTGCAGGAGTTGGAATGGCATTGTTTATTGGCCTGGGAAGCCAGGCAAGCGTCTTGTGCTGCCTACAACGCATTAGCAGACTTCCAAATGACATACTAGCATATGTGTTCCCAGCACTTCCCACAGGCTGGAAGGGGATCCCTCCTTGCTCCGGATCCTAGACTCCGTTGAAAGATGTCACCTGGTCTGAGGACTTGGGAGGGAATGGAGTTAGTAGACCTGGTGAAACTCACTGTTCGGGACTTGGCCAGGTTTTGGTTTCATTTTAATTTATCCACTTAGCGGTGACTTGTCTCAGTTACAGTTTTGATACTGAATTGCAGATCTGCGGGGTTTTGTTTCCCCGCCCCCAACCCCCATCCCTCAACTGGCGACAGCCAGATAAAAAACCAGAAACAGCTACCTCCCGTTGACAGGCCCCTGTTAGTGGGAGAAGATTTGTGTTCTAAGTGCAGGACTTGTGGCCCTCGACCCAGGGTCTGCACTTGGCTAGGGTCTGCATGCTGCCAGCGGTCCTGCAGACCCAGGAGCATGCGGCCATCCAGCTCCCAGGGCGCTGTTCCAGTCTAGGAAACTAAGGAGAGGCTTGGGGCAGGTGTGTTTTTTTCCCCAAATGCCCCTCTAGAGAAGAAGGTGGTTTTAAGACCGGTTCAGATCATTTTGCCCAAGGACTTCTTATTTTCCCCTGAGAATGTGATGTTGATAACGTGACCCTTTTAACGTTGAAGACCAGTTTTAAATAAAAGTTAGTATTGTCTGCTGCAGAAGTGGACTTGAATTCCTAAGGCTGGCAGCACGAGTGCTCCACGATTGTGATTAATAGTGTTTTCAGTCAGTTTCTCCCTTCTGTTTTCAATTTAGGATATGTCGCACACGTAGTAGTGTTTTGGAAGTTCCTAAAGTTCTTTTAGGAAGACCTTTATGTTAAGATACCTTAGAGGGGTCGTGGTGGCTCTCCTTCGTTGACATCCTACGGGAAGCCCCGTTGTTATTTCTTAGGCTCTTTCTCTCCACACCTGCCACCTCTCTCTGTCCCCCTGTTGATGACTTCACTGTCACCTGGCCTCCATTCCTCCCCCCCCCAGTTCTGTGGAAGCCTGATGGGCTGCGTGTCCTTTAAGCGGGTTCAGCGGGCAGGCGCCTGACCAATGGTGGAAGGGTTGGGAAGGGCTAGCCAGCTCTCTTCCCCTGCTGGAGACTGGAGACCAGGCACCCCGGTACACTCTGGGAGCTGGCAGCAGGGGACGCCTGGGAGCAGGCTGGTATGTCTTTGCCGTGCTCTTTAAACAGTACGTCCTTCTCACCCACTGCTTGGTGCGGTGGTGGGTCCCGGAGACCGAGAGCCGGACCCACTGGCGGACTGTTCAGCCGATGTTGTGTCCTGGCCGTGCGACATTTTTTGAATTGCATACTGCACGGAAACTTTTCGTTCTTGCCCTTAAAAAAAAAAAAAGACAAAAACAAAACCAAACCTGATATAAGCAAACAGGCAGGTCAGCACCACTGCCGTCATGAGCCCTACCACACACACCTCTCTGATGTGTAATAAAAGAAACCTGCAGGCATAATTTGTTATGTAATATGCTGATAATACAAGTTTCGGTTTTAGATGGAAACCAGATGTGGAGGGGCTCTCTTTAATTGATCCAGCAAGGGGGACACGTTACTAGATAAACTAGCCTTTGCAAAACCCCAAAGATGATTTTTTGTTTGTTTGTTTGTTTTTTGTCTTGAGGGGAGACTCCTAAACCTGGGGCTTTTTTCGAGGCTTTTGCCTCTGAGCTGCTTGCTTCGCTGCAGCTGTCGTTTTTGTCAGACCCTTCCTCTCTTGAAAGAACCAGTTTGTTGCCAACACGAAGCACATGGCCCGTTCTGGCTGGGCTCCGCCAGCTTAACTCTGCTGGGCTCCACACTCCTCCTTGTCTTGTCCAGCTGCTGCCCTGCCCTGCACCCTACGAAACAGGGCCTGGCCGGGGGACTTGAGCGCTGCAAGGAATGTTGACTGGCCTCCCTCAACTGCTCTCTGAAATGTCTGATCATCCAGGGAGAGTCGCTGTTTAAACTTGCCCCGTGAATACACTTTCCAAAATCATTGCCTCTCCTCCTCTGATTAATTTCTGTGTTTGTTTCCTGCCTAACTTTATGAGGGTTCTTTCTACATGGCTGAGTCACCTTTATTATGGCCCAGGGTCGGGGACTGCACTGTAATAGCTGACCCCATTAACAGCAGTTTCATTGCGTGCTGGGATGTGAGCTTTGGAAACAAACCCCCGAGGCTTAGATACACTGATGTGCCCGGAGACTTGCTTAGAAAATTTTTGTTTTAGCGCAGTTTACATTAACATGATTAATGACCGCACCACTGAAAAGTCTATATTCAAAAGCAATTTACCATTCCCTAGGGTTCTTCTTATGGCGAAGCAATTTTCTTTGCCAAACAACTTTGTTTTAAGGTAATTTCTTCTTTGATGTTTAATCCAAACCTCCTGTGCACACGGTTTTGGATCAAGGCTAGGGCTCCAAAAATTGTGGGTTGTGGTCTGGTGGTGCCTGCCTTAACCTTCCCGAACTCGGGTCGGAGGGCACCGGGATTCTTGATCTAAGAAAGCTCTCTGGGATCCGAAGCAGCAGCAGAGTTCGTGCGGAGCTGGTTCGGACGGACGGGAGGAAATCTTCCAGGGAGAAACTTGGCTTCAGGGTGTCTTGGAGAAGGGAAGTGAGGAGGCTGGAGCTGAGGACAAGATTTCTTTTTTTTTTCTTTTTTTTTTTTCTTCCTTGCATCGACTGGAGATACTTGAGCTTTTAAAAAAAAAACAACAACAAAACAGAGACGTCTTTGCCGCAGCCACCACCACCTTCTCCTTTTCTTCTTCTTCTTTTTTTGTTAAATGTGGGTGATGGAGGGGAGGGGGGAATACTGATGGGTGGGTCTGAAAGCAGCCTTAGGAACCCGAGAAAATAAAAACACATTTGAAGGACTCTGGAAGATTTTGCATTTCAAAGGGTCCACCTTGTAGAATTTCACATCACGTCAGGGGTTATGGAGAAGTGTGACAGGCACCCCCAGCTTCTTTAACGGTTCTCCTCCTCTCCTGCTGCGGGGGGCTGCACGGGAAGCTGTCTTTTGCAGGGGGTGGGGGTGCGGCGGGGGCAGTTTGGCCAGACCGTGCCGGGGATATCTCGGAAAGAAACAACGGTGCCCCTTAGGCATCTGTAGTTCCTGGGGGCACTTTTTCCACGGGGGCCACTCTCAGGAGGTGAAAGCAAATTCTGTCGCTAAAGAGCCCATTTGACCCCAGAATGGGGGCGGGAGGGGGGCAGGCCAACTCCTGACTGCTCTCGCTCTTTTCCTTAGGCTCGTGGAACAAAGAAACAGATTCTCCTCCTGCACTCGTGTAGTATGGTTCCCTAGTTCCCAGGATTCCGGACCATGAAAAGTTGGGCGCAGCAGGCTTCAGCCGAAATGGGTGTGGATTGTTCCAAGAATAATAGCGGTGCCCACTGGGTATTGAAGGCCTACCCTGGGCCAGAGGCGTTGCATACGCTCTCCAGTTTTCAAAGCATTCCTGCAGTCACAGCTGAAGGAATTGAGGCTCAGAGAGGCCAAGTAACTGGCCGGAGGCCGCACAGCTTCTAGGCCGGAGAGGGTCGTAGTTCTGTCGGGGTCTGTGTCTCTTCAGAGCCTGGTTGTTTTCCACACGCGTGCTGTTGGTTGGTGCCTTCCTAAGATAGAGGCATCAGTTCTGTTTTATCTCAAAGCATAAATTTTGCTTAGTCTTGTTAACACCACAGGGAAACTCAGCAATTCTGACCCCCTCTTTGCCGTGCCCCTCCTTTTCCTACAGCTTTTAAAAAAATTTTAAAGGGGTGGGGGGGCTTGGATTCTAGTTCTACCACAGGACCAATGGCAGTGCCTCAATTGGGAAGATTGAAATATTTTGCTTCATCCTTACAAAAGACAGATTCACAAGAAAATGTAATTATTCCCAGTGACCTTCTAGGGGAAATGGGAAATAAATCTGTCAGCCCAGAAGAGGTATCACCATCTATTCGGATTCTGTTTCCTATTCAAAGAGATTGTTTAAAAGGGATTTCGGCATTTTTTTTTTTTTTTTCTCTGCGTTTGTAATTCAGCTCTCTCAAAGTAAACCATTTTGTGGTGCTTGCCACCCCAGATTTGTATAATATCACGTTTTGTTTACATGCCTAAAGTAAGCAAATAACCGAACCCAATTGTGCGGCCTTCAGTGTGTGGGAACTTGGTACATCCCAGCCGGGGCTGGGCAGAGGCCCTGTGTTCTGTCTCAGACACATGGCTCGTCACAGGTTGATCCTGGGTTGGGGGCCGGGGGATGGTGTGAGCATCCTGTCTCCAGCAAGACCTGCCTGGCTGGATCTGCTGCCCTAAAAAGTTTGTGGGAAATGGCTGGGGCCTGTGTGCAGAGTTTCTAGACTCTAGAGCCGTCAACCTCCACCTTAGCTGCACATTAGAATCACCTGGAGAGCGATTTACGAAAGAAAAAAAAAATCCCAGTGCCCACGCTGTATCCAGGACCAGTCACATCAGAATCTTGGAGAGAAGGCTCAACCTCGGTGTTAAAAAAAATTTTGTTTTAGTGTTTATTTTTGAGAGAGAGAGAGAGTGGGAGACAGAGCACGAGTGGGGGAGGAGCAGAGAGACAGGGAGGGAGACACAGAATCTGAAGCAGGCTCCAGGCTCTGAGCCCTCAGCACAGAGCCCGATGCGGGGCTCGAACCCACAGACTGTGCGATCGTGACCTGCGCTGACGTTGGACGCTTAACCAACTGAGCCACCCAGGTGCCGTCCACATTGGTGTTTCTGAAACTTGTGAGTTGATCCTGTTGTGCAACCCGAAGGAGGGATGTGGGCTGGGATAGACCCCACGCTTCCCTCAGGGACCTTCCTCTTCGGGAGTGGAATAAACCTACTGGAATTTTCTGTTGCTGCCATATCTCAGTGAAGGAGGATCTGAAAGGTACCCATGTCTGGGTGAAGCGCCTGCTGTAGACATCATCGGGTTAGTTCCCATTTCTGTTGGGCCAAGTCTTGGGCATGCCTCCCCGCGAGCGGGATTCAGCCACAACCCCTCTGAGCTGCCTTCTTTGTGGAAGGGAGAGGGCAGGTTGTGTTCAGCTGGCTGCCTCGGACCAGTTCTCAGGCGGGCCCTGCCTCCCCGCCATCTTTGCTGGTCTTTTCAGCTTCTTGTCCCTTCTGCAGCTTTGACACATGGTGTCCTGCCGGGGCACAGGGGAGGGAAGGCGCCGTTTGGGTCCCGTGTGCCTCGTGGTTGATTCTCGATGAGGAGCTGGTCCTTTCCACCTGCGTTGGCCGCGACTGTCACGCTCTCCGGCCGCCTGGTTGCACCTGACTGCTCAGAACCTGTCCTCTTGCAGGCATACTTGGAATTAGGTGTCGTAGAATTACGTCTAGAGTGACCAGGGGCTGAAGAGAGCACGGACTTCTCTCACCTGCTTGTTACCTTACGGAGGAGAAATCCAGCCCCCCCCCCCCCCCCCCACAGGTGCGGTGACTTTCCCCAGGTCACGCGGCTGGCGCACAGAGGAACGGGAACCTTTGGCTTCTGGGTCCCCTGCTCCAGGGCTGTGTTCTCTGCTGAGAGACTTTGAAGCACAGCCTTGCTTGCGGGATGGCGTGCTGTATGTAGCACAGACCGGCAGACAGAGGAGTCCTGGTTCAGAGTTCAGGCCGGTGAAACAGGCCATCCGTGGCCCGTGGCCCACTTCAACAGTCCGTCCCATTTGTAATTTCCTTCCCTGGTGCCTACTCAGCAGGGATCCCTTAGGTTGCTCAAAGGGTAGGCTCGGTATATAAACCCCTAGCGGGGGAAACTGAGTCCCGACGGAAAAGTCCTAAAACCTTGAACTTGATGAAAAGGGTTTTGGTTGCTTTGGCCAAGGTTTGTCCACCTTCTCTTCTGGGCCCTGGTAATGGTGGTAAATAAGGGCCCTTTCTCCCGTGCTAGGAGCTGGGTTTGGGCCTAATGAGGTGGGAAGAGGGAGCCCGTGACGCTTGCGTTCACGTAGTCGGCGCTGACCGGGCACGTGCTGAGCGTCCCGAGGGGGCGCTGGGCACTCCACTTCATGAGTTTATTTGATCCCCCGGGCAGCCTGCGGCCGAGGGGCTTGCTCTGTCCCTTGCTGGAGACACTATCCCCCCCGGAGCCAGAGGGGCAGTGGGATCTCAGCTCATCCTGGCTGGCTCCAGTCCCGCATTCTCGCCACCATGCCGCGTTCGCTCTTCGTCCAGCGCCTGCCTCGGTGGAAAGGCGGTGCGGTCCCTGCCGTAAGCCGGGCGCGTCGTGCTGGGGGCTGTTCCCCGGCCGTTACTGCCTGGGTGCTGTGCTGCTACTTTCAGGAGGGGCTCGGGTGGCCCAGGGGCTCCTTTCTGGACAGCAGGGCCCGGCCGGGGCCTCTCTGCGTCCCGGTGGTTCCGGCAGTGCCCTGGATAGAGGAGGTGGCTTCGTGTGGGTCCAGTGCTCCTGCTTGGGGAGGCCACCCTCCTCCCAGCGGCCCTCTGGCTGAAGTGCCCTGACGGACAAGGCCCAGCTGGGAGAGGCCTCGGCCGCGCCTGGAATTCCCCTCGCTCTGGCATTCACGTTGGCCGGGGGCCTGGGAGCGGAGGGAGGTGCCATCTGCCGGCTGGGAGCAGCCTGTCTGCATGCTTGGAGGTGGAAGGACCGAGTCCTCCATAGCCGGCCACCTCCACGCTCTGGGTGAGGAGAAGGGGTCGTGTCCGGGGGTGGGGGCGGGGGGGGGGGGCGTGTCTGTGGTTCTGAGGCTCCAGAGAGGGTGTGGGATGTGGGGGCCCCCGTGGTATGGTCCGGGGTGGGGGGCCACCCTCCTGCGAAGGCTCCTTGCTCGCTGGACTGGTTTGTGATGTGACCCTCTGGGCCCGGATTTCTCATCTTGCTGGCCCTGCCTCCCAGCCTTTTAAGGAGCCGTTAAGAGCCTGTCTGAGAAGCCCCCTCGAAGGGCGTGGTGCCGCGTGGAGGGACACAAGGTAGCAGATGCACATCGGCCCACAGGGCACAAGTTCTTCCAGGCAGAGTCCGGGGCAGGCCGCCTTGCAGCCGGGGACGAACCGCAGAGGAGCTTCGGGCAGAGCGAGGGCGGCACCCAGGTCTGTGTCACTTGGGGCGAGGGCAGCGCTGCGCTCTGGAATCGGTGCCGGGGTTCAGATCCCACGTCTGCCCTTTGTTGACCATCTGCCCTTGGGCCCGTGACTGTGTCTCCCAGCCTGGGTTCCCTCATCTGGACGATGGCCATGCCGACAGCACCCGACCTGCGGGTGGGGGACGCTGAGTGAGACCATGGGTGGAGACCCGTAGAGCCCAGCACGTGTTAGTGAGCGTCCTGTGCGGCCTGTGGCGGGCGCGTGCTGTTGGGAGGACAGGTGGAGGGCTGGGAGGGCAAGGGGAAGACAAGGACAGTTGTCCTCATGGTCTCAGTGGGTGACAGGACGAAGCACAGAGCTGAGCTCGGCTGGAGGGCCCAGATGGGGGTGGGTAGAGGCTTTCGTCACCCAGCATTCTCCATTCTTGAGGCGTCTTGGGAGTTTTTCAGGAGGAAGGGTTGAAGGCATGTGTTATAATTTAGTCTGCAGTGTGTTTCTTAACAAGAGTTAAGACTGGTGAAATCTCTTAAGCTTTCTCTTTAGGAAACAAAATCTCTGTTTACCAAAAGTGACCGACTTTGGTCCTAAACCTGGAAAAGTAAGTTGGCGTAAGCGTTGCAGTGCGGCCTCAGGACCGGGGCTGTGTTCTCGCCAGCCTCTGAGCGTGAGGGTGCCCCTTGCAGGCCTCCAGGGTTGCTCACCTCTGGACTGAGTGGGAGGCGCCTTTACCCCCTTCTTAGATCCACTCTGGATTCTTTGCAGCTGATGTCGTTATTTGGTCTTGTCCCCTCTTTCACGTCCACAAGCTGCCTTCACAGCTGCATGCAGCATGGTGCAGGGCATAGTGTCACTGCTGGGGGTGTTCGCCCCCCAGCCGGGCCGCCTCTTGCTGACCCCTGGCATGTGATTCCAGTTGACTCTGGACCCCTGCGCCGCCTGAACACGACCGGCCATCCCTCCAGGAGCGAGAGCTCATCTAAGCTCGTCCCAACTTTTTGAACCAAGCCCTTGACCCAGCTGACAGAGAGAACAGCCTTTACCCTCTTCAGTGATCCCTGGGCTTCTCTTGGCGCAAGCCGATGATTCCCGACGGTCTCCGCCCACGTGTCTTCTGAGCATTACGCCTCGTCAGCCCCAGCCTGGCATCCTGCGGGGTGAACAGGGTGGACCGTCTTGGCATGTGAGATTGCCTACTGGACTTTGGGCAGCTTTGAGGGAGACCCCGTTGTACTGGAGTGGGAAGGCTTGGTATTATTTACGGGGTTCTGGGCAGGGGCCCTGACTCCAAGGGGCAGCAGCCCCTTCCCCTCAGAGGCCGGCATAGGTAGTTGGGGCTGGCCTTGGAGAGCCCCCTGCAGAGGACCCGCCAAAGTGACTGGGCTCAGCTGGCCTTGACACAGACCCTCTTCTTGGCATCATGGAACTTTGTGACTGTGGGGCTCTGTGTGAGGGAGGTAATAACTAAGGCCTCTGGTCTTGGTGGATGCGACAGAACTCGTTTCCTCACCCTCTTTGCCCCTTCAGATGTGTCATTGTTCCTGCCGTGACCACAGGACTCTCCGCCATCCTGGTGGTCCCCCAGGCACAACGCAGTCAGTCAGTATTTAGTAAACGCCCACTGTGTGTGTCAGGCCCTGAAGAATTCAGAGATGAGTAAAGCGTGTTCCTGTTTTTGCAGAGCTCACGGGCTTGTGTAACGGACAGTGAGACGGCAGTTGTTGTTTTTAATTATTTTATTTTTAGTAATCTCTACCCTCAACGTGGGGCTTGAACTCACGACCCTGAGATCAAGAGTCACAAGCTCTTCTGACTCGGACAGCCGGGCGCCCCCACAGACAGCAGTTGTTTTGATTGAGCTCCTACTACGTGCCAGACAGAGGGTACTAAGTGTGATGGAGATGTGTGTGCACAGGGCACCGGGGAACCACAGTTCCGTGGGAGTCACAGGAAGGTCATTTAAACCAAGCCAAGGGGAGGAGGGTAGAAAGGCTCCCTGGGTCTTGAAGAATGAGCAGGAGTTGAGACAGGTGAAGGATGGGGGACAGGAGATGTTCCAGAGCAGGGAGAGGTGAGTGTGGAGGCGTGGAAGCATGATGCCGACCGTGGGGCCCTTGGGGGGAACGGCAGGTGGTGGACAGTCACCCGGACCTGGGCGCCTGGGTGAGAAGAACTTGTTGGCTTAAACTGGTCAAGGTCAGGATGGCAGCAGGTGCAAAGCAAAGGAGTCCCGCCTTTATCTCGAGGGCTGGGAGCAGGGAGCCATATATCGATGCTGTACTTCTGGAGGCTCAGCGTTTGGGGGCGCAGGTTGGGTTGGAGCAGACAACTGGGAGCCGGCTGACTGAGCTGCGAGAGGGATGTTGAACCAGGGCGGGGCGAAGGCCAGAGGGCATAGCTGTTGGTCGGTCACCACCTGGAAAGGGGAGAACAGCCTTCAACAGTCCTCACTTGGGGCCGCCTTCCAGGGAGACTGCCCTGGGGCCTAGTCCTTTTGACCTTGGAGTGACCTCCTTGGAGGGCACAAGATGAGCCCCCGATACGTGGAACTTTCATCAAGTGCCTTCTTGATGGCCAGAGGGATGTGGGCTTTGTTCAGTTTTAGCGTGAGCTCTCGCTTTCAGCGGGGACCCTTGAGATTCCCAAGAACTTCCAACGTGTCTTGCCTGTGCCTGCACTGGAACTAAAGAAATCAAAACGGACAAAAGCCTTTGGCGTTGGCGGAGTTGAAAACATCCGATTCAGTGTAAAACTATCTTTGTCCGCCCCCCCACCCCCCACCTTGATGGAAACAAGTAACCATGTCGGTGCGATTTGAAAAAGGAGCTTCAGTGCCCTTTGGGCTCTGTCATGGCATGTGCTCTCCGGTGTTGTCCAGGGTGGGGGAGTTGCTGACACAAACACGCGAGAATGTTCTGCCTGGGTCACCTGACTTCTGGCGCCCGGTGCTCCTGTGGCCTCCACACCCTCAGATGCCAGCCCGGATTCCAGGCCCCGTTGACTGTGCGGCACGTGACTCAGACCCAGAGGAGGAGAATTAAGGAAAATAATGAGCCGGCGAGGGCAGGCAGGCCAGCAGCCCATCTCGGCTTTTGGGGTGTCTCTTCTAAGCCCCGTAGGGTTTTTGCTCATCAGCGTTCAGTCCTGAGAAGAGAAGTTAGCTTTAAATAAACCTTAATTTTGGCAGCAAACCTCCCTGTTCTTCTTCTCGTGCCCGGGGAGGTTAGCAGACACCCGCACCTATGAGAAAGAAAAGTAGACGAGAGGTCGGGCCCGGCCGAGGCCAAGTAGGCCGCGAGGTGACCTATGACCTGGAGCAGAAGAGCCACGTGCTGGGAACAGGGGTCCCGCCTGGTGGGTCCAACTCCCCGGCTGCCGAGGGGGCGATGGTCTGCCGGTGAACGGTTTCTGACTTGCCTTAAAAGCCAGTCTGTTTTCCAAACTTGTGTGAGGTTCAGGCACGTCCCTGAGCATTACAGAAAAGACTCCCAGGGCATTGGTGCTCTGAGACGCAGCCCAGGGCCCCAGCGACCACGGTGCCACGTCAGAGCACGGTCGGCCTCCTGGCTGCTCCACGGGTGCCTGAGCGGTGACTGAGGCTGCAGGTGTCCTGCTGGGCTTTGAACCCACGTGAAGATGCCTGGGCCAGCCCTTCCCCTGCACCTGTGAGAGAATGACCTAGCAAGCTGCTTCTGTCTGTTTCTGGGTGATCTGTGGGGCCTCAGGGAGACCCGGTGACGCCCCTCATGGAAGGCAGTGAGTGGCACGGCTGGGCTTTGGGTGCTCCTGGGGGGGCACCAGGGCCTAATTTCCAGCTCCTAGCTGTGGCAGAAGGAGAGAGCTGGGGGCCCAGGGGCTTGAACCCCCATCAGGTTGGGCCCATTGCTCATTTGGCCTCTGCCCAGGTTTCGGCCCAACCACCAGTGTGGGGGTCGCGGCCGGTGGTGTCTTAGGGCCCCGGAGGAGAAGACCGTGATCCCGAGTGCCCTCTGCTTGGGAATGACCCTGGCGCACCCCACTGAGGAGATGGGGGAGAAGACGTCAGGGGCGGGGCTTCATCCCGAAGGCAGGAGGAAGGGTATGTCGCTGCGTTCGCGTGGACCTCCTGCAGCCCCGCAAGGAAGCGCAGAAGGGCGTCTCTTTGTGGCCCCGTCAGCAGAGCTGGGGGAGTGCCTTTTGCCATTTTGGAGAACTCGTAGGGAGGCAGCGCTGTGAAGGGCGACAGGGATTGTCGCGTGCGGCACCCGGAGCCCCACTCCGCCCCAGCGCACAGTACAGAGGGGCCACCCTGGGAGCGCGTCTTGTGGGGTGCCAGTGATCGGCAGCCTTAGGTGAGGGGTCCCTGGTCGCTAGAGGTGACCAGGGCTCCAGAGTGGTGGACAGGACAGGAACCAGGTGAGAACAGCATCTGAAAGCCCTTAAGCAATTGCCTACTTTGTTTTTTCTTGAGGATTTCCTTCAGAGAGGAGTGAGCCTCTTACCGTGCAGGCCGGTACCCAGGAGCCCAGGCAGGCTGATGCTAGAAAAGCCTCCGCGGAGGAGGGACGAGGGCACGGAACAAGGATATGGGAGCCCTGGGTTCTAGTCCTGCCGTTTTATTGCACTTGACTTGGAACCAGCCACTTAACTTCCCTGTGGACTGGGACTAGCTGTGTCTATTTCACAGGGTGGGGAGGGATGCATAGGAGGCTGACGTCAGAGCCCCCAGTTCGTATCCGGCTTCTCTTCACCTCGCGAGTACTTTTTTTTTTGTTTTTTACTTTTATTTTAAATGTTTATTTCTCAGAGAGAGACAGAGAGACCAGAGCATGAGCGGGGGAGGGGCAGTGAGAGAGCGAGGGAGACCCAGAATCGGAAGCAGGCTCCAGGGTCCGAGCTGGCGGCACAGAGCCCGACGCGGGGCTCGAACTCGTGAGCTGCAAGATCACGACCTGAGCCGAAGTCGGACGCCCAGCCGACGGAGCCACCCAGGCGCCCCTCGCAAGTCCTTTTCGAACGCCCCCTCCTTGCGGGCATCGTGCTAAGCGCGTTACGGGCACCTCACTTGGTCCTCACGTCCAACGTCAGAAGTGGGCGCCATGATGGTTCCCTCTTTATAGACGAAGAAATCGAGGTTTCACCAGGTACAGATGCCCACGTTCATTCTGCTGGTGGGCAGTAGCCCTGGGGTTTGAATGCCCGGCTCTCTAATCTTTATTAGAGGTTGGCAAACTAAGCCCACGGGCCACATCTGGCCCGCTGCCTGCTCTTGTAAGTAAAATTTGACTGGCACACAGCCATGCCCATTTGTGTTTGCAGTGTCGATGGCTGCCTTCACGCTCCGACAGCAGAGTTGGGTGGTGGCGACAGAGACCATACGGTCTACAAAGGCTTAAGTATTTACTACCTGCCTTTTACGGGAACAGCGGGCTGGCTCTTCTCTGTATGGATGCTGTATACCCTGTCCTCTTAGTAGCCAGTAGCCACATACAGCTGTTTCAATGTTTTTCGGCTTCGTTGCGGCATAATTGACAAAATCATATGGTTATCGAGATTCATTGAGCCTCAGTGGAACGAAAAATTCAGAACTTCAGCCACACTGGCCACACGTCAAGTGCTCAGAGGCTGCGTGCACCTGTTTAGAGTCCTATTGGACAGGGCAGGTATGAACCACTGCCACCATCACAGAAAATTCCGTCGGAGGGACGTGCGCCGCACTGTTCCCTGGTGTGCGGAAAAGCCAAACCTGAGAGAATCAAAGGTGTAGAGGAGGCATCCCAGGGAGAGAAAGAACCCCTGGCCTTTCCTGGCCCCCAAAACGCGGAATTGAAAGTGAGTTCGCAGACTCAGACGTGGTAGAGAAGTGTGTGATACGGACGGAGGGAACCTGGGTTCAGAAGAAGCTGTCCCCCCACCCCCGAGACTGCTGTCTGACCACGGGCAAGCCGCCCAGACTGCCCAGGCCACAGAGCCTGAGCATCAGTGACCAGCTGCTGTCTGAGGATCCCCCCTCAGCCCTGCCCCTCTCTAGCCTGTGACCCCAGCTCCTTTCTCCACTCCCTGGCTCACCTGGGCTGGTGGCCTCATCCGCTCTTGGGTGCCTGGCCCGTCCCTGTCTCCGTCACCCACCCACCCCTGTCCCCACCACACTGAGATGGAATGGCCGTGTTTTCCACGGACACAGATAAGGAGCCACTTTGCGCATTCACAATGGCGTCCCGTGCAGCTCGAGGAAGGAAGAGGCGTCCGGGCTCCCTCAGCTAGCTGGTGGCATGCGGCTTTCTCCTTAAAATGCAGTTAGCGGCCACACCGAGGCAGTTGGTTGACTGATGTGGAGCGAGGCTGAACCGTAGCCCTTGGCCTGCTTGGTGCCGACAGTCTCTGAGTAAGAATCTCTTCAGGAGCTAATTCGGGGCCAGAGGCCTTTTGAGACGGGAAAGCAAATATGGGGAACATGGGTTTCCAGCTCATTGGACTCAGTCATAACGTATCCGTGCCAGGGCCCCCTCCCTCGCCTTCGTGCACGCCACCGGACTCTTGGGTGTAGAGGAGAGCTGTGTGCTGGTTTCCTGCTGGGCTGCCCCGGGTCCAAGGATGACTGCTCTGGGGTTTCTAATGCTGTGTGTTGTCGGGCGTCTGGTCCTCTCCTGGGAGCAGCTGGGGGTGTCGGTGTAAGAGTCTGCACGAGTCTCCCCGGCTTGCACGGTGCCCGCTCCCTTCGTAGCCAGAATGGAAACTGATAAAATGCAAGAATAAGATACAGGGAAGAGCTTTCTGAAGCTTGGGCAAGTGTGAAGAAAGGGGAAAAACAGACCAGCCTGGTGGATTTAGCTGTGGAGTAGGTGCACGACCAAAGCAGTCGGTAAGGAGGAAGTTGGGGTTAAGAGAATGCACACAGAGAGGTTTTGTCTCTTGCTTTAAAAAGGAAAAGAATAGCCCCGGAAGGCCAGGCTTGACTGCATGCCCGCCTCTGACACTGCTTGCCTGTAGCCAGCCACTCCCCAAATGGTCTCCTGCGCCTTCCTTCCGTAGCCAGCGGAGGGCTGAGAGCACCGCGGGTTGGGCTGGGCCCAGAACTGCTCACTGCCCTCCCAACACCCACAAGTGGGGGGGAGGGGGGAGATCTTACATGTGTGCAAAAAAAAAAAAAAATGCTGTTACAAGTCAGTTTACAGTGGTTTTTCTACTTAGGGGGTTAGTTTTTGTTGAGCACCTACTATGTGCCAAGCACTGTGTGTACGTTCTCCTCTGATCGTCCCACATCAGCTGTTGGTAATTAGCCCCTCTCTACAGGAAAGGAGCTGAGCTCCAGCCATATCCTTGAGAGCGTGGGTCCTGACCCCGGTCCGTCTTTTCCAGAGTCTGTGTCCTCAACAGCCGGTGTTATCCTCAGTCGTGGACTGTGCTGCCATTTGAAAGAAATCTCTTGCTCCTCTGGCTAAGGCTCCGCAGTCAACATTTTTATCAGGGCCTGTAGGCGGACAAATAGGTTGCTCTGTGGGTTGACATTTAAGAAAACCCACTTCATCGAGCTTTCCCTTTTAATGTGTTGTTATGGTACAAGAAGTCTTCATTTGTCCCGGGCTATTTTGAAATAAAAGGCAGGAAACCCCCCTCTCATTTCTATATCTTGCGCAGAAGTCATCAAAACAGAATCCTGTGTTCTGTGCAGGACTTGTGATTGCGGAAGCAGCTGTTCTGTTCACGGTGACCCGGCCGAAGCCAGCCATCTGTAGGCGTCAGGGATCCAGAATCGTCTGTTCCATCTGCTGGGCGTACTCGCGTTTGTTTAAAGTATTTGGCATGGAATCTCTTTCGTTCCCCACGTTGTGAGAGAGCCCAGAAGGGAGCCCTTCTCCTGAGGGCAGGGGCAGGCTCCAGGCCCTTCTCTGCTCCCAGCGAAGCCGCAGCTCGCCCTGTAGAATGGATGCCAGGCAGGGACACAACCCAGGTCGGGCACCTCCCCAAGTGGGAGGGCACTGTTGGGGATTGGGAGTTTCGTGGCACTACTCTGATGTGCTCAGGAGTTCAGACAGTCTGTGCTTTCTGGTCATTTTTTGGGCCTTCAGCTGACTCAGAGTGAGCCAGGAGTGACGTAGATGGGCGTGCACGACGGTGGGGCACTGAGGCCCGGCCAGGCCGCTCGGCTCTGCGGACCGAGATGAGATGACCACACAGGTAGTTTCTGTCCGAGCAGTCAGCATCTGCTAGGCCACAGTCTGCACCCTTGTGGTCTGGGGGCCTGATGTGGGCCTCAGGCATGATTTGTTTGGCCCCCATGATGCTTTTTTTTTTTTTTTTTAAGTTTATTTATTTTGAGAGAGACAGACACGGTGGGGGAGGGGCAGACAGAGAGGGAGAGAGACTCCCAAGCAGGCTCCCCATCGTCAGCACAGAGCCTCATGCGGGGCTCAGACTCACGAAACCGGGAGATCATGACCTGAGTTGAAACCAAGAGTCAGACGCCCAACTGACTGAGCCACCCAGGTGCCTCAGGCCCCCATGATGGTTTATGAATTTTTGCATTTCTTGACAGCATTTCAAAGCTGGGACTGTACAAAGAAGTCTGGCTTTTCAGCCCTTCCTGACAAGTCAGGAGATTAGTGATGTCACCCCGGGCCCTCTTTCCTGCACACCTGCACAGTGCTAGCCGCAGCCGTGGCTGTGGCCGTCAGAGTGGCTGTCTGCTCCCCGGGACACGCCCTCTGCGCACCGGCCGGTTCCCACCTGGCACTCTTCACCCATGTATGTTCCCTGCTTGGCTCTGGAAGGCACTTGAGCGTGAGACCCCTGGAGTCGACCAGACATTCTGAGGACAGGTTGAGGTTTTCCGGCTCTCCGGGTCACTTGGTGCAGGGTGAGCAGCGGTGAATGGCCCTGAGCAGTGCTCGGGGTCCTCGCCATGATGCCGTTAGGTGTTCCGCCCGCAGGTGAACCGACAGATGAGCCGGCACGGAGCCCAGGGAACCTGCTGCCTTCCTCTCAGTGGAGCACTCACCCCGCTGGGAGGACGGCCCCACAAACAGGGCTCTCCCGCCCAGCGTCCACTCCAGGGTGCCCTGCGATGCCCAGCGACCCGGGGATCCTTTTTCTTTTCTTTCTTTTTTTTTTTTTTTTATTTTTTTAACGTTTATTTATTTTTGAGACAGAGAGAGACAGAGCATGAACAGGGGAGGGTCAGAGAGAGAGGGAGACACAGCATCTGAAACAGGCTCCAGGCTCTGAGCGGTCAGCACAGAGCCCGACGCGGGGCTCGAACTCACGGACCGCGAGATCGTGACCTGAGCCGAAGTCGGCCGCTTAACCGACTGAGCCACCCAGGCGCCCCCGGGGATCCTTTTTCTATGTCTCTCCCCACCCCCCAGCCCTATACAGTCACTCAGGTACTGAGTAATCTTTCTAGTCTAAAATGCTTCTATGATTTTAACAGCGGCTGTGGGATTTTTTTTTTTTTTAAAAACAAAGATTTAATCTTTAAATTATCTTGACAGGCAGTCGAGCTGCCACATACGAAGTGGATAGCTTCTGCTCGTGGTAGAGAGGAAAGATTTCTTCGAATAAATGAAAACACGCTTCTCAGATTCTTCTAGCTTAGCGTCTTTGACAGAGACCCCGTGAAGCGAGTGCAAGTGAGGGGAAAATTCCCCAGGTGGCAATTTGTATTCCCCCAGAAATTGAGTTTTTCTTCTCCTGTTCCCCCAAATATTTAATATCAGTTACCTCTTTCGTTTACCTTTTTTTGCTCAACCCCATTTTTCTCTCCTCTTGTGGCAAGTATCGTGCAAGCAATTTTTTTTCTCCATTTGTTTCTGACGCATTTCCCTAGATGGTCAACCTTTGGGTTTCGTAGTATCATTCCAGATATCTTGCCCCCTACGGACAAGCACTAGGTCAACTGTATCTGGATCCCTAGGTCCTGGCTCAGAAGAAGTGACTGTGGCAGGGCCCAGGCCTCCCACTCTTTCTTGACCTCACGGCCTTTTGCAAGAGACTCAGCCTCCTCCATGGGTCCCGGGTTTTTCATCTACAGTGCTGTCCTCCCCGTTCCTAGAGTTCTAGGGTACCAAATGCACCAATGCACTGGTTTTCAAACTTTTGGGAGGACCGGAAGCTTCCGGAGGGCTTGTTACAACCTGATTGTTGGACCCCGTTCACAGAGTGTCTGATCCAGTCATTTGGGGGGTGGGGGAGGGGACTGAAACTTCATTTCTAACAAGGTCCCAGGTGAGGCTGCCGCTGGTGGTCCGGGGACCGCACTTTTGAGAACCACTGCACGAAAACCACATGGTTGAAGCGGGTGTCAGAAGCTTTAGTGTTTACCTCAGCAAGGGTGTGGGTCAGCCTGTGCAGGTCCCAGCTAGCGACTTGAATGCCTGCCCTGGGCAACTTGTGGGTCTGATCTTCCTTTTCATCTTTGCCCTGTGCAGAGGTGCACATTTAACAAAACTTCGCATCTTACTTTCTGGGAGACTTGACCCTCGGCGCCCAAAAAGTTTTCGTTTCCAGCTGCTGTGGACCGAATGTTTGGGTCCCCCCCTCAAAAATCTGTATGTCGAAGCCTAGTGCCTGAGGTGGTGGTGTTAGGAGGTGGGGGCCTTTGGGGGGTTTGACTAGGTCACGACGGTGGAGTCCTCGTGAATGGGATTAGTGCCCTGACGAAGGAGTCCCCAAAGTGCCCTCGTCCCTTCCGCCGCGTGAGGACACAGCGAGAAGGCGGTTCTCATCAGACACTGAATCAGCTGGCAGCATGATCTTGGACCTCCAGTTTCCAGAACTGTGAGAAAGCAGGGTCTGTTGTTTACAAGCCACCCGGTTCATGGCGCTGTGTGACAGCTTCACTGAGCAGACGAGGACAAGGACCATTTTCATGGAGGCTGTTCATCTCCAGACTTGCATGGTAACAGTTGGAGGGACACTTGCTCCCTACGTGTAGGTGATTCTTTCTGTCCTTGAACGCCACCCGCCGTCCACCCCGGCCGTCTCTCCCTTCCTTATCCGGACCCCTGATACCAAAGGAGGCAACATTGGTGGTTTTGAGTTCTGAGATTTGGTTTCTCAGGTTTGTTTTACCCGTTCTCACCGGAGAAGGACCCCCCATTGGGTTGAGCTAACCCTGCCTCAGTGGCGCTCATCCTCTTGGGAAGCTTGCGTCCCTCATGATGCTTATGCTCTCCGGATGCTTCTGCAGACTTCCCAGGGGTCTGCGCTCAGGCCGAGGTGCCTTTGTCTCAAGTGCCCTGAAATCAGTGTCCCCAGGGACTGGCGCGGCCGGTCCACTGACATTCCCCCGGGAGCAGCTGCTCTTTTCCCTCCCCCTTCTTCCCTGACGACAGAGGGGCCGCCTGGGCCGCCCGAGGTGGAGAAAGGTTGTTGCAGGTGGGGAAACCGAGGCCCAGAGCTAGGAGGGAGCACGCCTGTGTCTGTGCAGAGCCAGCCAGACTCTGGGTTGTCTGGTTGTTGGCTGCCTGCAAGGACTGATTTTATCTCATTTTTGGTTCCAGAGTGAGCCTGAGATCGCTGCTCGTGGCCTGTTTTTAGCTCACGTTGGACCACCTTGGGGGGGGGGGGGTGTTGTGTTGGTCACCGGTTCGGCTGAGCTTTGCAGTTTTCCTGGCAGTTCTGTCGTGTAAAGGAGTTGTCCCTGCTTCTGCCCCTGAGTTTAAAACCTCAGGGACAATAAAGCAGTCATGGTTTTGAATGCAGTGTTTTCTGTGGGGTTTCTCTGAGGCCTTTCCCGCGGCCCCAGGTCCGCCGCCGTCCCCAGGCCAGTCCCCAGCAGCTGAGGCACACTGGCCCTTGTGCTTTTGTGCTTTCATAGCCGCGCAAACACGTGGTGAGCGCGTGCTCAGCACATGCCTTGAGCACATATTTGTAACTCTGGAGTCCGAGCTGATCGTGACATTCTCATGTGGGGTTGTGCGTGGCCACTCCCCCTTCCCAAGGGAGAGCACAATTCTCGCATTGTGTGGCGGCGTTCTGGGTTAGCTGCGTGGGTCAGTGCAGGGGCTGCTGGTGTCCTGGCAGATGGAAAGAACTGTTTTGCCGCTTTGTATCTTCACGCTGCCGTTTTTTACCAAAGCGGGAAGTTTGGGATACCTTGTCAATATCGCCCGGGGTCCCCTGACTTTGTTCAGCTAAGCAGACCACCAGCCGGTGTCCCGTGTGGGTCTGCGCATCTCGGCCTGGTGTTCTCGCCGGCAAAAGGGAGAGAAGAGGGACCGGAATGGTAGGGCAGACCCCTGAGAGCGAGGTGCGGGCCAAACGGGGGTGGGGGTGGGGGGCGTTGGCCCGAGGCCACCCTCTGTGGCAGAGCCTCCTGGGCCTTATGTAAGAGGGGCACCGGCATCAGCTGGACGTGTGCCCATTTGGGCCGCATGGGGCTCCTTCCTCCAGAAGCTGGGAAGGGCCTCTCAACTCCCAGCACCCCAGCTTGCTGGGGGTGTTAGACAGGTGCTTACTGGCTTCCTCTTGGGATGGCCTCGCCCTGTCTTTGGCTGTTGAACTCCTCTGCGTCCATTGAGGCCTGGCGCTCAGGCCACCTCCTCTAGGACACCTGCCCGGGCTATCCCTCCCCACTTGGGATTACAGCCCCCTCCTCTGTTCTGTGGCGTTTGTCATATTCTGGCATGTATTATGCCTTGTGGTACACCTGTGTGAACTTTTGGTGGGTTGTGTGAACCCGGCTGGGTGCATCCATCTTCCTCCTTCAGTCCCTGGCACAGCTGGTCCAGGGAGCGTTGGACTTGGGCCGAGACTGACACCGTGAGGGAATAGTGACAAGAGAGGGGCAGCGCAGGGTGTGTGTGGGATTTGCCTGTTAAACTAAAGTCCCCTAGAAAACACCTTGTGTTTCGGAGCATAGCCTCGCACACGCATTCAGCTTCTCTTAGGCGATCCTGCCCCTTGACCCTCCTTTGCTCACCATGCGGGCTCCCAAGACCTCGGGCCTCCTTGTGCCCGGGAGACGCTGGCCCACGGGGGTGCCCTGGAAATGCTGCCTCCCAGCAGGCCCTGAGGGTGGCCAGCTGTCTCTCCTACAAGCAGAACGCGGAGGACGGAGCCTCGGGAAGGATCTTGGGCCCACGTTTCTGAGAATCCTCCATGAGAAGGGCCGCTGCCCGCACAGAGGCTCTGGTGGAGGCTCTGATGAGTGTCCGTGGGGCCCCGAGGAGGCGTGAGCACTGTCAGCTACAGGGATTTTGTGGCGGCCGGATTCTGCCCACACTCTGCTGCTGTGGAACCCACACCGCTTTGAGCGCGGCCCCTCTGCGGACCGGGAGGTGTCATGCTTCGAATTAGTGTTAACAACACAATTTTGATAGCTGTGGGAAACCCTGCGAGCAAGAGAGGTCTTGATAGCTCTCGGCCCCGGGAAAGTTGCGACTTGACTTAACGTGGCAAATGTGTTTTCTGGTGCAGCAAACGTTTCCTGAGTTGCTCTTTGTGCCAGGTACGGGGGACTCGGGGGACTGAGGCCGGGCGTGTGCCCTCCAGAAGCTCACAGCCCTTGGGGGAGGCACACAGCGCTGTTTGCTTCTTGCTTCTACGATTCAAGGTGAACGCTTCCTGGAGGAGGTGCTGAGTCTAAGAGATGAAGAGTGGTTAGCCTGGCTGCAGGCTGTGGAGCCTGAAGGGGGCAGGGAGCAAATTTTAGCCCGAGAGACCTGCGTGAACAAAGGTCCGGACGCACGGAATAGCCTGGCGTATCTGGGGACTTGTAAGCATTTTGTATGTGTTCAATTAAAAAAAATTGTTTTTAATTTATTCATCTTTGAGAGACAGAGACAGAGCGTGAGTGGGGGAAGAGCAGAGAGAGAGGGAGACACAGAATCTGAAGCAGGCCCCAGGCTCTGAGCTGTCAGCACAGAGCCCGACGCAGGTCTCGAACTCAGGGACTGTGAGATCATGACCCGAGCCGAAGTCGGATGCCCAACCGACTGAGCCCCTGTGTGCCCCAGGCGCCCCTGTGTGTTTAATTTTTAAAGCAGTGACAGTAACTGTCCCCTGTCCCTGTCGCCCAGCCACACATCTCCGTCCCTCGCTGGAGGAACTCCTGTCGTCCTTTTCTTGTGTATCTTCCCAGAGATCTTCCCTCCATGTGCAAGTGTATACAGATATGTGGATATGTAGTTTAGGTTAAAAAAAAATTACATATTTTTGCATAGGTTATCCTATGTGTGGTTCAAGACTTAAAACAAATAGAGTGGCTTTCCTTGAAGAGTCTCCTCTCGCTTCTGTTCCCAGCTACCTGCTTTCCCTCCTCAAAGATCGCTGATGTTAAGTGTCTTTGGTATTCTTTTTTTTTTTTTAATGTTTATTATTTTTGAGAGAGAGAGTGCAAGTGGGGGAGGGGCGGAGAAAGAGAGGGAGACACAATCTGAAGCAGGCTCCAGGCTCTGAGCTGTCCGCACAGAGCCCGACGCGGGGCTTGAACTTGTGAACCGCAAGATCATGACCTGAGCCGAAGTCAGGCGCTTAGCCGACTGAACCAGGCAGACACCGCTGTCTTTGGTATTCTTCCAGAGACTTCCATATCATTAGAATTATTTGTTCAGTTTTACCTAAATGGGAGCTGACGATGCTCACCGTTCTGGTCTTTTTCTTAAGTTTTTTTTTATTTTGAGAGAGAGAGCGAGAGCGCATATGAAAGCAGGGGAGGGGCAGAGAGAAGGAGAGAGAGAGAATCCCAAGCAGGGCTCTACGCTGTCCGCGCAGAGCCAGATGCAGGGCTGGAACTCACGAACTGTGAGATCATGACTTGAGCTGAGGTTGGACGCTCGACTGACTGAGCCCCCCCGGGCACCGCTGGTCTTTGTTTTTTTCCCCGTTAAGTAGACTGGAGGATGATTTCCTACCAGTATGTATTGAGGGCTCCTGGCCTTTGAAAAGCTGCATTTTGTCCTTTGCATGGGTGCCCCTACTGTTGGGCTGTTAGGTTGCTGCCCACCTTGGCTGCGGCAGCGGGTGCGTGAATTTCGGCACACAAGCAGGACCTGCTGCAGGGGAGGTGAGTTTGGTACTACACGCTCCCGCAGCTCAAGGGTGATGGGATGGCACGGGGACTTTGCCCATGACATGTGTCGGGTTCATCTCCCTCGAGGTTGTCTCCTTCCTCTTTGCGGAAGGCAAGTCACTTTTAAGTTGGGTTCTACTGAGAGTTTGGGAGAGAAACTTTTATCCCTTTGCTGCCTGCTATCTGTCAATGACCCCTCTGTGGTAGAGGCTTCACCTGGGCTCGTGAAGTGAGGCTGGCACAAGGCTGAGGTCAGCAGCATTCGGGGAGACTGCCTCTTGGGCACCTGCGCCAGACTTAGACCCTCCTGCCACCCACAGTGGCCAGGCCGGGCAGCAGGCTGCCGAGCGGCTTTGCCAGCCTTGTCTGCTGGGGTCTCGTGGACGTGGAGGCCGCTTCTGGGCACTTTCTGGGCTTTGTGCATATCACGGCCATGGTCAATGTTTTGTTGGTTCATTAGTAAGAGAAGTGAGCAAAAGTCTGTCCAGGCAGAGAACCCGCCTGGGTGCAGGAGGGAGCGACCCCAGCATTGCTTTGTTCTTAGCCCATAAAGTTGTGATGCCAGTTTCTGAACTTCAGAAGGCCCGATTATGTTATCCTGTGACTTGTTTTTTAGAATGTGCTCTGCTTCCTAGTGTATTTTATTTTGCTTTTTACTTCACTCATGCATCAGTTGCTAATAGTTTTCACCTCCTTGGGAGGAGGGCCTGTGGCTTTGCTGCGCCTTCAAAGCCCCTCCCATCACGCATGCAGCACCAGTCGCTCAGCGCGGGCTCGTTGAACGATGAAATACAGTTTTTCAGAGATGATAACCTGCTGTTAAGTCTTCCCTGAGAGCGACTGAAACTTGTTTTGGTGCCCAGATGCTGGCCTCTGACCGGTACCTGTTAGGTTTCACCCATTCTGATCCCATCCCCTAATGTAATCTGACAGCTTCGTTTTCTTTCTTACTAGTTCCGACTCTGAGGACGTTGCTAATCTCTACCCACCTCCCCTCGTGTCGCCCCTGGCTGGGAGCCCTGCACGTCTGGTATCTCCTCCAGACGAGGCTCCTGACCAGGGCCAGGCCCTTCCATATGATCCGAAGGCCCCTGGGGCCAGGTTTTGGGAGGTGCTCCAAGGCCAGGCCTGGCTGTGGAGTTTTGCTGCTGACTTGATGAAATGGGCTTCCTGAGAGCAAGGCAAGTCAGCTCAAAACCCGGTTCCGGTGGTTCCAGGACAGGGACAATGACAATAACAGGTCCCGGTGGTTCCAGGAGGGGGACAATGACAATAACACAAGCAGAGCCGGAGCTGGGTGCATTTGGCAGGTTCTCAGGCACTCTGGGGACAAGCGGGGGAGTGAATCAGTTTCTTTCGGAGCCGTTTCTGACGGGGAGCATGATCTGCTCAGCTCTGGAAATGGGGTTAACTGTCTCAAGGCCCTTTGAGCCTCACTTAGAGCCATCAAGATCTGGGTGGAGCAGCCTGGAACAGCTCAGCGGGGCTTCTAAAGCACCTTCCCCGTAAGCCAGGTGAACCTGGTTGGCTACATCATTTCCTTTTCAGCGCCCCAAGGCCTTTGCCCTGAGTGCAAGGAGGCCCCGGTGTCCCATCCAGGGTGCTTGGAAGGAAGCGGAGGCCGGTTACAGATGAGGTGCCCCTCCCTTCTCCTGCACCCACGCCCTGCCAGAAGATAAAAATGGGGCTCCAGACCCAGGAAGCAGCTGCTCCCCAAGCTCCTTAGACCCATTCTGCGGCCAGTTCCAAGTGGCTTGGGGCAGAATGCCTGGGTTTTGCCTTGCATCCGGACCTCCGGGAAGCCCTTGTGACGGGAGTCTCTTTCTCTGTCCAGACAGTCGACGGTCCGGTGCGGGTTTGGCCCTTGTGTAGACGGATGGCTGTTGCTACACAGATAGTGCCCCCCGCCCCCGTCGGGGCTGTAGCCCACGGCCAGGGTGAGCTTAGTAGAGTTTGTCCCACCGTTTCACCCTTTGGAAGCCCCCAGGGAGGTACCAGAGAGATGGCTTCGGGGATTTGACCCGAGATGCCTTGGAGATCAGGCGTACGTGTCGTTCTGACAGACCCATCAGGCAGCTGAGTCTCTCGAAGAGTCTGGTTTTGGCAGATGACGCCGTTGTAGAACGTGTGGTGGAACTCTGCAGTAGGAATCGGGTAGAGGGGAGGAGGCGGAAGGCTTGGCGTGGATTGTCAGCCTGTCTGATTAATTTCTCCACCAGACCCTGTAAAGTAGGCTGGTGATACGACTCGGTGGGATCGGGCGGGTGAAGCCCTGCCTGTAAGATGAGGTCAGGGTGTGACCTCTGAGTGGGTGGCAGGTGGGGACCCTGGTGGTTCTCGTGTCCCTCCCAGTCCTCCTCGAGCCTCCTGCGTCTTCTCCAGTGTTTCACCGTGATACTTGTGATACTGTTAGGGGGCCCCGGGCCCCCGAGATAAAGAGGTCGCTGCCCTCCCAGCCGTGTCCCATGATCCCTCTGCGCAGGGGCGTGGCAGTCCTGTGGGAGCAGCACTGGGGTGCGGCCGGGGTTGGGGCTGGAGTCCTTGTTCCTGCCCACGGACCTTTTGGAGCCACACAAGCATGAAGACCATGCTTGTAGCCCAGGCTGGGGGGCAGCTCATCTTGAGGGAGCAGGAGAACGTAGCTGTCTTTGGACCCCGAGAGTCTCCATAAATGTTTTAGGAAGAGGGTGTTCTCGTAGCGGAGGTGGGGGATGAAGGTGTGGAAGCTGGTGACCGACTGACTTCCTGGGCCATCAAGAAGCTCCTAATCCAGAATGTTGTCAGTGTCACTGAAAGACACCAGGCCGCCCCTGTGTGCTTCGGGACTGAGCTTGGAAAATGCACTTGTACGACAGTCCTGTCTCTGCTCCTTCAGGATGTAAGACAGAGGGGCGGGCTCTGCCACCCCACCTCCCCCAGCCTCCAGTTACCTGGCATTACCTGCCCCTGGGATTGCTAACACATCAGAGCGTCAGGGTGGCTTCCTGCTTCCTGCTTCCTGCTTTGTCGTGTGGGAGGTGATAGTTGAGGCTGTGCAGCGAGTGAGGATCTGGCCTTTGCTGCTGTCCAGTGTCCCGGGACCTCGAACCTGACAGGTTAGCTCCGAGCAGGAGCAGGAAGGCGGCCTGCACGCAGCCCCCCACAGCGGTTTCTCCTTCCGCTCCTGCCACCCTTTCTCACAGCTCACACCCCCTCAGATCCGTGGTCGAGACTCAGACACACTCAGTTCCTATTTGCATGTCACAGGCGAGGAAACCGAGGCTCAGAGAGGTAGCATGACCTGGCAGGTGGCTTGCACGCACGCGCTCGCTAGTCAGAAACAATGACTCCCGTTTGACAGGGGAGGGAACGGAGGCCCAGAGAGGGAATGTGGCTTGGCCAGCAGGCAGAGCGGCTCAGGGGCAGAGCCGACGCCAGAATCCACGTTTCCTCTGAGCCCTGCTGGCTCCGCCCAGAGCACACTGCCTCTTATGTGGGCTTCTCTATATAGAGTTTTGATTTTGTTTAAAAAAAAAAAAAAAAAAAATCTTTTTTTTGTAAACTCTTCACGTCTTTTGGTTTTTAATCATGGTTTGATTAAATTCGCTGTACTCGTAAACAGGTCTGACCGAAGAACAGGTCATGGTCGTCTTAGGCTAAGTGGCTTAACATTTCAGTAGATTATCTTTGGGGCCCTTGCTGTGTCTCCCTGTCCCCTGCTCTCTGCCTTCCTCTCCTTCACCCTGGTTTGCAGGCGAGGCTGGTGTCTGCTTCTGTGCTCAGTAAGTACCGGTCCTCTCCCTGGCCTTCGTTTCCTTCCTTCTGAGTTTGCTCAGCAGGTTCCAGCCCGCAGCACGCTCTTCTCTCGCGGCGTCTGGTGGGTTAACGTGGAGTGAGCGTTGCCCGAGAGCTCGTAGAAAACGTGTCTGTCGGTTCTCATTGATAAACGAGCTCCTGACAAGTTATGCGTGCAGTTGGCTTTGGTTTCAAGAAGCAACACCGGCTGTGTCGTTCCCGTGTTCAGCTTTGTTTTGGCTCTGGGTCTCGACACTTTCATGTCCCCGAATAATGTCACTCTCCCCCCGCCCCCGCCTCGAAATGTTATTTGCTTAAAACCCCAGAAAATCCCTACGACACTGAGAATGACTGTGTAAAGTCCCAGAGAACAGAGTCCTGATTTGGTTCAGGGGCTCATTGTGCGGTTTTGTTTTTTCCCCTTGAGTAAGACGGTCTCGTAAGGGAGCCCGGGTGGGTCTGTTCCGCCAAGGGCACAGGGTGGGTTCCTTTCTAGCCAGGTAATGTGACTGCCAGCCCTTCTCCAAACGTGGACCCTTGGTGGCCTCTGATCACCTGAAGGACTAGGCCAGGGAAGGTGTATTCATCTCAGTTGAGAAGAAAAATAACCTCCAGGGACACGCCTTGCTTTGGGGTGAGGGCTGGGGTGGGGTGAGCACGCCCTCTGTGAGGAGCAGGTGCTTGAGTTTTGCGGCGAGAAAGTATCTCTTCTCCCCCGAGAGTGTGATGCAGGCCTGTGCCACCTGTGAGGCTTCGGGCCATTTTGCCTCTGGGGGCCTACTTTCCTCACCTGTCACGTGCAAATGGAACCCGGAGTGAGCATAAAAATCAGTAGCGGACTTGAAGGTCCAGCAGCCCCATCCCGGGAGCGAGGTGCTGGGGGGATTCCTATTTCCTGCTCCCAGCAGCTCGTGCCGTGGCCGTTGAGGACGTGATCTTTGTTAGATAGTTTATAAGCATCTAGGAAGGGCCTACACTCTGCTCAGAATTGTGCTCACCTGTGGACTTGGGTGCCTGTAGGGACATTCTCTAAGGGCCCCCACCTTCCAGAGTCTTCCCTCCTTAACCTTCCACCTGAGGTGGGCAGGACCAGGATCCCTTCTTACAGATTACAGAGGATGAGAGTGAGCTTAGCAAAATTGCGTAGCCCGCCCAGGGCTCCACAGCAACTCTGGGACCCAGCTGGGTGGAAGGGTGGCTTCTGGACGGGAATCCGGCACCCTTCCCCAGTTTTGTGGACGCCGCTAAAGACGTTGGCATCAGGTTCCTGCTGGGGCAGGCTCTGTGCTGAGACCGGAGGGTGACTGAGGCAGGTCCACAGCCAGACTGTGCAGGTGGAGGGGTGCCCCCCCCCCCCCCCCCCCGCCAGGAGCACCCTGGGAGTGGACTCGGGGAGAAGGGTGGGCTGTGGCGGAGGGGTGGTCGGAGGCAGAGGCCCAGCGAGATGGGGACAGATGGACTGGATTCTGGCTGGCGTAGCAGGACTCCCCCCGGGGCTGGGAGCACCCCGGCTTTCCTGGGGAACACTTCACCTTCTGCATGGCACCCGGTTCAGCTGCCCATCCTTGCAGTGAAGGATAGAAAGTGATGACTTTATGTTCTTTTCACCTTCTCTGAGCTGCCCTCTCGCGCCCCCGGTCCCTGCCTGCCTTGGAACCCCTAGTGCTGTGTTTCAGCACTAGGTTCCAGAAGGTGGGTGTTCAGCCTGGGATACCTCAGGGTGAGCTGTGTGGACAAGGGTGTACTGCAGACCCGGCATTTGCTTCAGCGTCCGGTCAGTTTAACTGAGAAATCAAATGCTTCAAGGATCATTACGGGGAAATGTACAGATCCTGGAAGTTTACACATTTCTGCTAGAAGACTCCGTGGTTAAGACAAAGACTTTGGAGTTTGGCCGATGTGGCTTGAGTCCTTGTTTTATCCTTCATGCCTGGGTGACCTTGGGCCCATGCCTCGGTTTGTCGCTCTGTAAAATGGAACAGCCACAGTGCCCGTTCGTAGGGACACCTTGAGGAAGCAGTAAGCATAGAATGTGCTATGGTTGCCATGGCAACTCTTATTCTATTCATGCTCTGATGAAAGGTAGGCTCTGTGTCACCTCTGACTTCCCGAGATACAGACCCAGAAGATGCTGGGAAAATGGTAAAAAAAAACAAACTTTTTTTTTTTTTTTTTTTTCTGGACTCTGGCATTCGCTTAAATCAGCAGTGTTTGGTGTCGAGCACGTCCGAGGTGTCACCATATCGACTAGAGGGGCTCTGCTCGTCTCCGGTTTTCTGTCTGTGTGTTGAAGGTGCCGGAGGCATAGCTGTCTCTCATCAGTTCTCTTTCGGGAGGACTCGAAGGCCTGGGAAGCGTGCCCTGTCCAGACCCACGTCCTCTTACTGAGCCTCCGGGCCCTCTTCCTGGCACTGACGGGGTCCGCGAGAGGATGGGCTGTGGGGACGCTCCTGCAGCTTTTAACTTTCACCCTGTGAGCTCTGGGGGGACTGAGGTGCAGAGGCAGCAAGCCGGAGGTGACCCTGGGCACGTTCCCTTCCTTCCTTCGGCAGAGGGCAGCCTCGATGCCACCACAGGCTTGCAGCTCCCCCCTCCTCCCCTCCATCGGCTTGTCGCAGGGTCTGGCAGAAGGCACGACCCACCGAAAGACGCACTTCTCCACGTGTTCACGAATTTGCTTCTAGGTCCTGTCCCCAGACTGCTTTTGTCCTGCCGACGGCTGAAGTTTCAAAGGTCTAAAAATGCATGTGGCCTTCCCGAAGACCTTGTAGAATGGCTGTTTTCCTCCCATTTCCTTTGCTTAATGGAAGGGGAGGTGGACGCACTGAGAAATGGCTTGCTTGAGCCATCAGGAGAGTCCCTGTCTGTGGCCAAGGTCCTGTTTAGCTTTTGCTCTGAGCACTGTGTTTAGGGCGGCAAGGTATTCTCCTGCTGTAAAACTAACTTGTGCAAGTAGTCAACACAGGATATAGATACTCTGTAAAAGAAGGCAGAGTTTGTCTTGATGATCTCCAGTGTGGTCAGGTTCTTATTAAGCGATAACCCTTCAAAGTGCATTACAGAAGCATTTGGTAAACTCCTTTAATCTACTTGAGAGTTCTATAGAGGTTTAGAGTTTACAAAACTTTTTAGCATTCTGTAAATTCATTTCGCACGCACCAGGCAGGGTTCCCATTTGCCAGAAGCTGAGAGTCCCTGACCACAGTGGTATCAGAGAGCTGGATTCAAGGGTTGCAAATGGATGAAGGCACATTGAAGATCCAGAACAAAAGCAAGAAAGTCTCATGTTAGGAAGGACTTGTGTGAGGGATCGAGGCCGTCCCCTGTTCCCTGTGGCATCAGGGAGAGAGTGCCAAAAAAGCAGGCCTGGATTCACATCTTGACCTTACCCTCTGCTAGCTGTAGGATCTTGGGCAAATGCTGGAGTTATTTTCCTGGAGCCTCAGCCTTCTCATCTGGAAAATGGGAGTTCTGCTAACAGATGCCTATTCGCAGGAATGTGAGAGGTTAAATGAGAAGAGCCTGGCCCATGGTTGGTGCTCAGGGAGGTGGAGGCCAGGGGTATGGCCGTATGGGGGGAGGGGCTGTGAAGGGAGATGGGGGGTGTTTCTGGGACTGAGGTGCCGTGGTGAGGGATCCAGGGCCTCTCTCTGAGGGTGGGCGGTGTCGCCTGGTGCCCTTCCCAACCTGCGAGCCTGGTTCTGGGCACAGTGTCAGGGAGTCCAGACCGTCTTCAGGTAGATGTGCCCTTGGGGCAGGACTTGGGGGGTGGGCAGAGCCCTCTGCCACCCCATCTATGCCCAGGGAACAGGAGGGTGGTCAGGGAAGTGGGATCACAGATCAGTAGAAAGTCTGACTTTGCTTTCTGCTCTTTCGATGGAAATGCTGGAGAAGGTGAATCACTGAGTGGGGGGCTCCTGGGGTCAGAGCCTGAGAGTGTACGTGCCCCTGAATAGCAGGCACCTGCGGGGGGGGGCGACCCCTCCTTCCCGTGTACAGTGGCACCCCAGATGGATGTGGAGGCAGGGTGCGAGGCCCCTCTGTCTGCCATGAGCACTGTGCAGGGAGTCTGATTTACCACCTAAATAAGGGCACAGGGAAGTGACAGTACAAGATGTAAACAAAGGCAGGGAATCAGTAGGAGATGTACCGGGAAGATGTTGAGAGACGGACAGTGGCTACTTGTGCCGAGGGGACCAGGCACTGATGTCCGGGGCCTTCTCTGTGCCTCACTCTTTCATACATATTTTCTTATCCGATCTCCCAGCAGCCCCCAGAGCAAAGGTGTCACTGCTTTCGTTTTAAAGAGGAGGACACTGAAGTCAAGTGATATGCTCAAAGTGAAGGGCGGGGGCTGTTAGAGCCCACGGCACGGGTCCTTGCCCTACCTTGCACACGGTTTCCTTGGTACGGGCAGTGGCAGCCACGTGGACTTCTGCTTTTTACTTTTAAGCTTTATATTTACTTACAGTGCAATTCATGTTTTTGATATTTCTGTGAGTTTTTTTTTTAAGTTTATTATTGAGAGAGAGCGTGCACACGCGAGTGAGGGAGGGTAGAGCAGAGGGGGTGAGGGGAAGGGAATCCCAAGCAAGCTCTGCGCTGACAGTGCAAAGCCCGATGTGGGGTTTGGACCCATGAGCCATGAGATCATGCCCTGAACTGAAATCGAGTCGGACGCTGAACCGACTGGGCCACCCAGGCACCCCAGATAGTTCTATTGGCTTTGATAAATGTGTAGATTGAGTAGGTTTCTAAAATTTTGAGATCGTCGTAAATTTACACGTATTGTTAAGTCGTAGAGATCCTATGTGTCGTTTGCTCGGTTCCCCCCAGTAGTGACGTCTTGCACAACTGTCATTCAGTATCACAAGCAGGAAATCGACACAGAGGCAGTCAAGGCATGGGACATTCCCATCACCAGGAGGATGCCTTCTGTTGCCTTTTCATCCCCCACCTGCCTCGCCCTCCCACACCCCCAGCCCAAACCCTCATCTCAGACCCCAGGTCCGCACTAATCTATGCCTCATTTCTGGCGCTTTGTCATTTCAGGAATGCTACGTGAATGGAATCATGCCATAATTAACGTGTGGGGATTGGGTGTTTTCACCGCACATAATTCTCTGGAGAGTCATTCCAGTAGGTTTCAACGTCCCATTCCTTTTTAACGCTGAGTAGTATTCCCCGGTGTGCCTGTGTCACAGTGTGTGTCTCCATTCGCCCCTTGAAGGACATCTGGGTTGTTTCTTGGTCTGGGCTGTCACGAATATAGCTGCTGTGAACAGTCATGTGCAGGTTTTTGTGTGAACGTAAGTTTGCGTTCCTCTGGGATAAATGCCAAGGAGACCACTTGCTGGGGTGTATGGTAGTTGCTTGAGTGGGCTTTTGAAGGATGCACTTGGGATGGAGGGGCAGCTGAGGAGTGGGGCCATGTTGCAGGTGGACATCGGTGGGAAGCATATGCCTGGGAGCTGGGCCACTTGGGTTCAGATGCAAGATCAGCCTCTCTGCCTTGGTGAGCTTTATCCATCTGTAAAATGGGGGTAAAGTGAGCCTGTTGTATAGCTGATGTGTATAAAGTACTTGGGACCCAGTAGGTTCTCAATAGATAGAAGCTGTTTTTTTGTTCTTTGTTTTTGAGAGAACGTGAGCGTGGGAGAGGGACAGACGGGGGGTGGGGGGGGGGTAGGAATCTTAAGCAGGCTCCTTGCTCATGACCCTGGAATCATGACCTGAGCTGAAATCAAGAATCGGACCCTTAACCGACTGAGCCACCCAGGTGCCCCTAGAAGCTGTTCTTAATATGGGTTAAAAGAAAACCCGCCAGGACAGAGCGGGGTCTGTGCCCCAGAGGTGGCCTCCAGGAGGCCTTTACCTTGCCACTTGTGACTCTGAGGCACCCCCTTCTGCCTTGGGCAGAGCCACACTACCAGTTTACCAGCTGTCCCTTCAAAGGCTGAGCCTCAACCGCCCCCCCCCCCCCTTCCCCCGCCCCCAGCTTCTCCCTGAGAAGCCCCTGGCCCCGTTCTCAGACTGGGCTGTGAGTCTCTGGACGGGCACTGGCATTCCCCAGTGAACTGGGCCAGGTCCATGCCAGGGATCAAAGGAATCCCAGGGAATTCCAGATTGTGCCAGGCTCTGCTGGTCTGGATTTGCCTCACAAAGTCTAAGAATGTGCCTGGATCCTTTCAGATGTTGCTACAATTTAGTCTCTTTCAAAATGTGTTCGAGCTCTTACTGTATTCGGGGCACTGTGCTAGGTGTTGCAAAGGGCCCAGAAAAAAAAAAAATCACTCTTTTTCAACAGATCAAAGCAGACGAGCCCCTTGGGGAGCCCCCTGTGGCCATGTGATAAAGTCTGCGTTCATGGGGCGGCTGGGTGGCTCATTTGGTTAAGCGACCGACTTCAGCTCAGGTCATGATCTCGCGGTCCGTGAGTTCGAGCCCCGCGTCGGGCTCTGTGCTGACAGCTCAGCGCCTGGAGCCTGCTTCTGATTCTGTGTCTCCCTCTCTCTCTACTCCTCCCCTCCTTGTGTGCACTCTCTCTCTCTCTCTGAAAAAAACATGAAAAAAAAAAAAGAAAAAAAGTCTGTGTTCAGTGGGCAGGCAGAGCTCTTCTGGCTTGAACTGGCCGTCCCAGCTCCTTTTTCTGGCAGCCGCCTCTCCTTGCCACACACCCTGTGCTCCTGCCACCAGTGTGCTCACCGCGTCCCGTGCACAGGGCAGGCCACTGTGCTTTGCTTACGGTCTTACTTCTGCTAGTGTGCCTTTCCTTCCTGGTGAAATCTTGCCTATTTTCTTTTTCACCAAAAAAGTATCCTATGCCCTGGATGAAGGATTTAAGGAGCACGCCAGGCCGCACAAGCAAAGTGCCTCGAACTCTGGAACTGCGGGCCCTTCCATAAGGCGGCCGTGCTTTTGGGACTTCGCCGTTCTCCTCTCTCCGTTCATTTCACAGGGTGTCTTGGGGAGGGTTTCACATCTGTACCATCAGAGTTGCCTCGTTCCATCCGTGGCTAAAGCGGCACGGCGTTCCTTCACGTGGCTCTGCCGCGATGTGTGTGAACAGTCCCCGGGTGGTGGCTTCTTGGCTGTCCCCACTCCTGGGCTCTTGCGGGTCATGCTGTATGTTGTCGGCACACGTGCGGGGGTGGGGGGCTGTTTACCACTGCGCTCCGGTGCCCCCTACCCCTGCCTGCCTTAGTTAGATTAGTGCCGGCACTCGCGGAACTCTCCGTGACCCTCGAGGACGGGCATGGCGCTCGACTTCCCTTCTCCACTGGGCGCCTGCCGTGTTTGCCGACCATCCGTTTCCAGAAGCATGTGGGGCTCTGGTATTCGCCCCTCGTGCTGCCGCCGTGAGTCCCGCCTCTCGTCGGGGCTCCAGCGGGGGCAGAGCTGCAAGAGCAGGGACGCCCGCACCGCTGCCTCGGTCGGGCTTCGTGTTTGGTGCCTATCGGCGGCATCCTGGTGGCCTAATGTGTTTCCATGGCAATGGAGTCCCACAGCATCATTCTTAATGACCACCTACTGTTTCACCAGAGAGATGGGCCATCATATGACCAGTGGCATCCTGATCGAATTTGGCCTTAAAACAATTTAACGGACTTTCTCTTTAAAAAAGTCCGAGAGGACAGATCGCTGCTCGGGCGGCCGTTGCCGAGAAAGGATCGGGACCCGCAGCCTCCCCGACGACAGTTGTGACGGTAGCTGCCGTTCATCAAGCACTTCCTCACAGGAGCACCTGAGCTAGGACTTCTCACTGAGCAAAGGGTTTCAGCTCTGTTGTCACATGGTACAGGAGTCTTCTGAGGCAGGCGCTGTCGTCCGTAGTTTATGGAGAGAGAAAGAGACTGAACTTGGTAAAGGTCACTCAGACGGTGCGTTTTAAGAGCTGGGGTTCCGCCCCAGGTGTCCTTGACCGAGGAGGACGTGAGCTGGTACCTTCCGAGCCCGCCTGCCTTTTAGGGAAGACGGAAATGAGAGGCAGGGGCGGGGTGGTGCCAGGGCAGGTTACCTCTGGGCCTTGGGCCAATGGCTGGCCGCCCCAGAACTGCATGAGGTCGTACCCAGAAAGAAGATGGCCGCCGGCGGGCCTCGACTCCGCCGTTGAGGCGGCACAAAGGGTCCCTTTGAAGGGAGAGTCCGTAGCACCCCGCCTCCCAGCCCCGCTCCCCAGCCAAGCATCCAGGGGGCTGGCGGGCATTTCTGGCTCAGCTTTCTGGCCGGAGCTTGGAGGAGTGGTCTGAAATTCTTTCCTTGAGCAGCTCACTCTTGGTCAGAATGTGTTGCTTCTAGGCCGATGTGGCGTTGAAGTGCGCATCGGGTCACCCGGTGCGACCTGGGAGCCTACCCTCCACCAGGCCTCTTCCTGAACAGCCAGTCCTTTGAAAATGTATTGATTTCCCCCCCTCCCTTCCTTGCTTTTGCACTTTGGATGAACCTTGTTTTCGAAGAACAGTAGAAGGTAATTTTCCTGTGCTTGCCAGCTGGCCCGTAATTGAGCAATTTCAATAACACCCACTGTAAAGTCTAATCGAAGTAAACAGGAAAATATGATTTACAATCTGGATAGCAAGTAAATACCAGGGTGCAATTAATTTTTACACAGAGCAACAGATTCTAGAACATTTTCCTGCACCGAGCAGTTTGTTTTTAATTACAGATTAGGAGCTGGCCTTTTCTACTATTATCGGCATGATTTTTTTTTACTTTGTGACGGTGGTCATCGGGTTCCTTGCATCTGATGTGACTTCCTTTGACGGTGTAACCACAGAAGGGTGGACATAGGATCAGAGAAACTGGTTTGTAAGGAGCGCGTTTTCAAACCTGAGCCAAGGGCTGTGCTCTTTCAGCATTTGTTTGAGGGGTGACGCGGGAGGAGGTGCTGGTGGGCCGTGTGGCATGGCGGCCTGAGAGGTCTCAGGCTACAAAGGTCCCCAGTATTGCAAACGTGTCGTTGTTGAGATGTCCTTCTAGGGATGAGAAATGGTGCGCCTTTAAAATTTTTTTTTAAGTTTATTTATTTTGAGAGACAGAGAAAGGGCATGAGTGGGGGGGGGGGCAGAGAGAGAGAGAGAGAGAGAGAGAGAGAGAGAAAATCTCAAGCAGGCTCTGTCCTGTTAGTGCAGAGCCCCACACGGGGCTCCAACTCACGAACCGTGAGATCATGACCTGGGCCAAAATCAAAGAGTCGGACGCTTAACAGACTGAGCCACCCAGGTGCCCCTAGATATGTGCCTTTCCGTGGCCAGGGTGCCTGAGCGGCTTAGCCAGTTAAGCGTCTGACTCTTTGATTTTGGCTCAGGTCATGGTCTCACGGTTCGTGAGTCAGAGCCCCGCGTTGGGGTCTGCCATGACTGCTTGCAGCCTGCTTGGGATTCTCTCTCTCTTCCTCTCTCTCTGCCTCTCTCTCTCTCTCTCTCTCTCTCTCTCTCTCTCAAAATAAATAAGTAAGTAAGTAAAGTAAGTTCTCCAAATAAACAAACCCTCCAGATTCTTCCATTAGCTTCTGTTCATAACCGGGAGGAGGGTAGTAGCTTCCTTGCTGACTGAGGCTGCCTGAGGGCTGACCCCTTCAGTTTTGACTGTGGGGCTGGTCTGTATCTGACCCTCAGCCTTGGGCATATAGCGAAGCTGTCTGTAAAGCCAGCTGGGTGGAAGGTGTCACGTGACTTGAGCAGAGTCTGGGGACAGCAGATAGTGACCGACCCAGACCCTGAGATAGGTCTTAAAGGTGCCATGTGGCTAACCTGAGACACGTTGCTGGACCCACCAGTGCGTTGGCTTTAGGGACGCCTCAAGGCTGGCATGAGGTGGGGTGGGGACTCTGAGAAGGTGATTCTGGACTTTGTGGCCAGAATGCCTCTCCTTCGGCAGGGAGGCAGTTCCATTCCAAGCAGGGTCCCGGCATGGGGTTGGCGGGGGCGTGGGCAGCTCTCTCAGGGCCCCGGTCTTCCCAAGACCTGAATCCCTTTGCCTTTCTGTTGTCTTTCCAGGGAGTTGACTGCACTTGGCCATTTCCTGGAAGAGCCCCAGCCCGAGGGCAAGCGGCCGATGGGGAGCTGTTACTGCTGATGCCAGTCACCTGGGAGGTGCCCAGGAGGTCACCCTCTGCCCAAGGCTGCCCAACCGAAGATGGCTCGTGCCCACCCTGGGATGGAGCCCAGTGCCTGAGGTCCTTACCATGGTGATGATCCTGAGTAAAAGCCTCGACAACCAGGGAGCTGACTCCATAGCATGCAGGACCTTCAACCCTGAGCTGGTAAGGACTCAGGGGGCCTCATATCTCAGATGACCTTTCTTGAGGCCTGGTGTCCAGCTGGGGCTGTGGACCGAACATGCAGGCTTAGCAGACCGAATCCAGAGTGCCCGGGAGCAGAACTCTGGGAGATGCTGCAGGCCAGGGCAGTGGGCACAGTCACCCAGAGCCTGGCCAAGCACGTTCAGGAAGTAGCTGGCGAGGTCCGGCCAGCGCCCTGCTAAATAGGACCAAGCGTGGTTCTGCCGTCCCTGCAGCTCCTTCTGGTCTCCACCCGCGGAGGGGAGGGGGTTTCCGGAAGGGAGGTGGTGGCCGCCTGGGGAATGTCAGGGGTGGGAGAGGAGGGGGAAAGAAGGCGCGGTCTGGCGGCCAAGATGGTGGGCTGTGGTGACAGCCGCTCTCCGCCGCCGTCTGCCCAAGTTGTCCTCCGACCAAGCGGCCTGATGGGCTGGGCCAGAGAGGCAGACGGCCCGGCCTTCTCCAACTGAGAACAGAGTAGCCTCCTAACCCCCTTCCAGCCCCAGCTCCTCAGAAGTGAGCGGGGCCGCTTCCCCGCAGAGGGGCCGAGAAGAGGTCCCGCTCCGGCTTGAATACACTCGGGGAGGAATTTTGCAGATAGCTACATCCCCAGCACTCTGGCGCTTCTGTGGTCAGCAGGCACCCACCCCGGTGCCCTTCACAGCCCCTCGTGTGAGCCCACCCTGGCACACTCGTGGGCTCCCTCCCCAGGCTCGCACCGACAGCCAGGCCAAGAGCGGACAGGACAGGCCGGGTCTCCAGCCCTTGAAGGAGTGTGGGAAGGCTGCCGAGACCCGAGGCCTTTACGGCCCGCCGTGGGTGTGCCGGGCACTGGACTGGAAGCATTCCGCAAGCGAAGGTGGGCCGGGTCTCTCCGCCCATCACGGCTTCCTTTCCACTTTGCATTGAATGTCTCTGACTAGATTCTCTCTCGCCATCCCCACTCCTGCCACTCTGGTCCCACCTGCCGGCCTCTCTCGTCTGGAAGTTTGTTGTAACAGATTTGCTTCTGGCTCGTTAGCCTGTTACGCACGCAGCAGCCACAGGGACTACAAGGCAGATGCATCCCTCCCCCGCTCCAGCCTTCCACGGGCTTCCTACCTCAGGTTGGGCAAATGTCAAAGACCTGGCCGGGAGGCACGGGGCCCATGTCCTCTGGCTTTCCGTGACCATGCTGCTTTTTGTCTGCTCTCCCTCTGCTCCCTCCACTCCGCTCGAGCCACACTGGCCTCCTCGCTCAACGCGTCAAGCAGGAGCCTGCCTCAGGGCCTTTGCACTTCCTGTGTGGCCCAGAACACTCCCGCTTAGCAGGGCTCCTTCCCTCCCTCCCTTTCTTTTTTGCTCACTTAACCTAACATTGAACTCTGCCACCTTCACCCCCTCTCCCATGCTTGCTGCCCCTCTCCCTGTCTGTCTTCCCTCAGAGTGCCTATCCCACATTTTGATCTCTTTTGTTGAAAGACTTCACTGAAATGTGAGCTTCATGAAGGCAAGGAATTTTGTTTCTTTTGCTCGTTGCTGAGTACCCAGTGCCTGAGACCAGGGCCTGGGCGGTGCTCAGGGACATTTGTAGAGTGAGTGAATGTGGGTTCCTGCACCCCAGCTGCTGCTCAGCTCGGGTTTGCTCTGGTTCCTCTCTGGCTGCTGCTCAGGTTCACAGCCGAGGTGCGGGTACGAGCTGCTCTGGCTTTCTGCTGGCGGGGGGTGGGGGTGGGGTGTTTTCCTGCTGAAATCTAAAGAACACATCTGGAGTAGCTCTGACCAAAAAGGAACGACCTCCGGGGTGAGGGCCATCTGGAGGTCCCCAGGGAGGGTCCCTGCCCGCTTCCAGCTGTGCTGCTGGCCTCAGCAGCTGCTGCCGAACTTGGTCCCATCTCAGGGCCGGCCTGGCCGGGGCTGGCTGTGGAGCTGGTCCCGGGGCACGTGGGCCCCAGGTCAGCTGAGCTGCTCTTCGAGGAGGCAGGGCCTGAGTGCCTGCCAGCAAGAGCGTGGCCGCCCAGCCCTAGCCTGGGAAGGGAGACCCATCTTCTCAGGAAAGCAAAGGAAGGTTGAGGGAAGCGGACTTGAAGTCCAGGCCTGCGCAGCCGGCAGCCGAAGGGAGACCCCGCATCGTCTCGGCCTGGTGTTGACGTCCGTGAGACGGAAGCGAGAGTACGGGGATGGTAGAGTGTGCTCTCTCCCCCGGCCGGCGGTGCTGGGAGGAAGCAGACGGGGGCTTTGCTTCGGCTTCCTAAACTGGCAACACCAGCCTCCTGTAAAGACCATCAAGATAACAACCGGAACATGGAAAAGTGTTTCTCCTTTGTTTTCTAAGCAGGCTAAGAAGATAACAGAAAGCAGGGGCGGGGGTGGGGGGGGCTTCGGATTAAAAAACAAAACATGAGTCACAGACCACTTTGGAATTAGGGGAGCAGGCCCCGGACACACAGCAGTGAGAGAGAGAAAGTCTGAAACTGTGGGTCAAAGTCACCCGGGGGCCACCCAGCGACCTTGGGGACACGGGGCAAGTTGGCCTGTAGACCCTCCCTCCCTGCCCTCTGAGGTCTCTTGTTCTTTTTCTAAAAACGAAATGCGGGGGACAAGTGACTGGCCTTGTTCCCGAGAGAGATGTAGGAAACCAGAAAAAAGGGCCGAGGAGTGCTCAGCTGCCTGGCCCTGGGGAGAGAGGGCTGAGGGCCCCGCCCGGCCCCGGCCCCGGTCCAGCTTGCACACTGCACAGCAGTGGGGACTGTGCTCGGTTCCCCTTTCCCCCACTCTGCTGGTCGCTTTCCTCTGCAGAGTGGGCTCTTCCTCCTCGTGTTCTAACATTAGCTACTGCTGCTGGAAGGCAGCCCGGACGGTTGACCTCGGGAGCGGCGTTCTCCGGCCCCTCCCTGCACGCCCACACTCAGGCCATGGCCCGTTCTCCCGGGCCCGAGTGACCATCTTCCCTGGCCCGGCCTGCCTCCACCCCCCCGGCCAGCCCTCTCTCTCGAGTCTGGAGACTGTCCCAGGGTAGAGGGTGGAGAGTGGCTGCCTCCGTTTCCCCAGCCTCGAGGTGTTTCCCTCAACAGCCGACACTGGTCTGGGGAGCAAGTACTTGACTTTGTTCTTGTCGGATCAGGATGCCGAGGCTGTGATTTGCCTCTTGGGAAGAGCCCGGCCGTCCAGGCCTTGCACGCAGCTGCCTGGGCACGGAGAGCCTTCATACCCACAGCCACCCTGAGTTGGCATGGGGCGCAGCAGCCCCAGCCGGGATCGCTGGCAGGCCCCAGGCTGGCCTGGGTTAGAACCCAGGGGTGCACGCGCGGTCCACGGCAGTCCGGTGCCTTTCTCCCACCTACCCTTAGCCGCTACCCACGCCTTGGCCAACCCTGACGCCTGGGTGGGGGGGCAGGGTCACCACTCCGTCTGTGTTGGCATTTTTGGGAGCGTCCACACAGGGGCACTCGTCCCTCTTTGGCTTCCTTTATCCTTGTCAGGCGTGGCTCTGTCTTCTTCCCACAGCCGTGGTCTCACTGTGTTCCTTTCAGCAGGCTGGGGTGCCCTGCTTGTCTTGCTCAAGTGCGTGGGTGTGAGCCCGACTGTGTCACGTTGTGGTTCCCCATCACACTGTCATGGGGAAGGAGTGATGTGATTGCTTTAGTCACTACCCTGCAGAAGAACGTTCTGAGGAAGCAGGATTATGGCCAGAGATGAGCTCTGCCATTTTCTGTCTGAGCAAGTTCCTCATTAAGTAAAGACCTGAATTGTCTTTTTATTCAGATGGGCCCCTGAAGCCCCAGTTTGATTTCCAGCTTTTGCCTTCTCTACGGAGGATCTGGTGCCAAAACCTTGTCTTGTGACCCAAGGAGTATCACAGAGACCAGGCCCTGCCCTGGGGTAGGCTTAGGAGTAGAGGCGTCACGGAGAAATAGAGTATTTTCTGCAAACACCAGCCAAGGCCTTGGCTTCAGTATGCACACTGAGTGTCGTATGAACCTTGAGGCTTGGAGTCCCCAGGGCCTGGCGGGCCTCACCACATGGTGACTGGCTGGCCCATCCTTCCTGCAGTGGTGCAGAGGGTTTGACGGAGTGGGAAGGCTGGCTGCAGAGTGGCATATACCAGCAGGAATTTCATCATGTACCAGGTGTACTTGGGATAAATCGGCTCTGGCCACCTGGAGCCCAGACGGGAACTTGGTGTCGGGCTCAGGGAAACCTGAGCCTGGTCAGGGTATGCCTGGGCCTGACGTCCCGGGAAGCTGTTGGGAGAGCGGTGAATGAGGTCCCAGAGAGGGCAGGGACAGGGCGGCTCGGAGGCTTTTGGAAGCAGGTGCTGATGGCAGGCTCAGGGCCTCCCTGCCGACTCCCAGCGCTTGCTCAGTCCAGGAGCCGGGCCGCAGAGCAGAGAGGGCCGCACCCGCGTCCTGTGCCCATCCCGTGTCAGGGGAGACGGGGACACAGTCCCACCAAGACACTGCTGTGTGGAGGGAGGGGTCCCAGTGCAAAAGTGGGGTGCAGGAAGCAGAAGAAGGGGGTGCTGCATTACCAGGTCGTGCATTTTCACGCACTCAGTGAGCAAGCAGGAGTGGGGCTCGCTGAGAACAGGGGACGTGGCGATGTTCCTTCAAGTGGTGTGAGATCTGGGTGCGAATGATCGCTGCCCACCTGTGCCCCGTGCCCCGCGAGGAGCCTTTGCCGAGTGTTCGTACTGCCTGCAAGGCCTTGTGGAGAACAGCACGGGTGGGGAGGGTGCCCTTTGCCTGGGGCGGTCAGGGAGGGTGGCCGAGGAGGCCGTGCGGCAGGAGTGAGGCGGGGAGCCTGTCGTGGCAAGACTCGAGGTGGCATTGGGAGGGCCAGTGTCCCACGGGCTTGGCTCGTGTGGGCCTGGCGGCTGCAGGGAGAGGGGTGGCGGGTTTCATTCCGGTTGCCGTGAGAGGTCATTGGAGGTTTGTAAGCAGAGGAGCAGCATCGGCTGGCCTCCGTGGGTTCTGGGTGGAGAACGGACGATGGGCCCACGGCACAGGCTGGGGACGGGTTAGGAGGCTGGTTCGGTCTAACAGCGGAGGGCAGCGGTGGCAGTTCCGCGGTCCCGTTCCACGTGTGTGCTCCCCGGCCTGGCCAATGAGTGGCCGTAGCCAACGGGGATGAATCCTTGCTGAGCGAATGAACGGGTGAGCGAGGGCCCGGGAGCCCCCGTGTGCTGGCGCAGCGGTTTCCCTCTGCGTCTGTGGGCTGGCCACGCCGGCCGAGTGGAAGGAAAAGCCCCGTGAGCCGTGCTCCGCTGACAGGTCAGCGGGCTGGCTCACTGGCTCGCTTCCTGTCGTCTGGAAACCCCAAGCCGTCCTCGGTGGCATCTGTGTGGCAATGCAGCAGGCGGGCTGCTCGAGGGTCCTTGCTCTCTTCTGCTTTCCCCGGCCCCATCCCACTTTGGTTTTCTGTGCGCCGCCCGCCCGGCTCGCTTTGCCACCTGCCTCCCCAACCCGGCCACGGGGCGGGGGCTGTGGTTCCCCAGCAGGTGTTTGCTTTGTGCCAGGGTGCCCCTGTAGCGTTGGAGTTTTCTCCCTCGGCAGGCGAGGCCCCTGGCACAGCCAAGCCCGACTTCCCTCTGTGAACCCTCCCCCCGGGAGCGGAGCCTGCCTGGTGGCCATGGGCTGCACCCTTGGGTGTCGGGGGCGGCACTGCCCAGAGGCCGGGCTCTTGGGTCTTTGTCACCCACTCCCCTTTGGTGACTTCGGTGTGGGTTTTCAGCGCGCGTCCTGCTGTGGGAGCCAAGTCATTTGGAAGACAGGCAGACACGGCCATCTGACTTTTTCCAGCTGTTTCCTGGTTGGCCGTAGACTGGATGGTTAAAGTCACTGTGGGATCCAGGAGGGCAGCCCGTCCTGAAAATCGGATTCTTGTTCTCAACCGAGGAGTGGGCACCGGAGAAGCCCTGCCCCGCCCCCTCTGCTTCTTGCAGCCTTCTGGTCCTTGAGCACCGGCTCCGGTGTTTCCCACAGGACGCCGGCCCCGACCTCGCGCGCCCCCGCACCCTTGGCCTGGGTCCTCTCCCCTCCGCTCCCACGCTCCCTGTCGTGCGATGTTTCGTCTGTGTGACTCTGTCCTCCACGAAACGTGAGCTTCCTGAGGACCAGGGCGGGCGTCCTTCACCTCTGTGTCCCAGGCTGGCCGGGATGGCCCCTTAGTGACCTGAATGGATGAACACGTAGCTGACTGAGCGCAGAGGGCTCTGAACTGGGGAGCTGGGGACAGGCACTTGGCGCCCCTTTATCTGGGTGGGGCCAGGTCTTTCCTAGTCAGCTCCCTCTCAGCCTTGTGGCCCTTAAGGCACCAGGGCCTGGGTTCCCGCCCTCTTCTCAGCCTGGAAGCCTGCGTGTCCCTGTTGCTTGGGGCTCCTCCCAGAAGATGGAGTTCTCTTGGACGGGCCGACTCCTCTGGGGCCGAGAGCTTCTTTCCCCATCACGTGGTCAGTCCCCTCGTGCAGCCTGCGTGTGAATAATTTCCAGTACTTACGAGGGGGTGACGGGCGGAAGGAGGAGGGAAGGAGTCGTAGGAATGCTTGAGGCGGGGCCTTCTTTCTGGGGCCCCGGTGGGCACGGTCTCCTCCTCACCAGAGGTCAGAATAGGCCGCCTGACCCCCGCCGCAGCCGGCACAGGGGAGCCCGGAACGTTCCGTGCTCAGGTTACCGTGTAGCCGCGGAGCAGTGTCCCGTCTTGGGGTTCTCGTGGAGGCCCCAGTGGCCCGTTTCTCTCCCAGCGGCCGTGGCATTTTGTTGAGGGTGGGTGTGCGGTGTGAGGGGAGACGCACGATGCTCCCAGTGGAAAGGGAAGCCGTCGGAATACCGTGCCAAGGAGTCTGAAAGGCATAGCTCTTTGCTGTGACCAAATAACACCTTCGAGTTTCTGTTTCAGTTCAGAGAGGGTGCCCGGGGGGGGCCTCTTTGTTGCGGCAAAGCAGCTCGCACGGCGAAGGGCCACCCTCCTGAGGTTTACCTGATGCTTCTGTGTAGAGGAGGAAGAGCTGTTCTGGTGTCTCGGGGCGGGGAGGGGGGGTGGAGGGAAGGAGCCGAGGGTGACAGATGGGCCTGTGCTCCTCACTGGGGGCTCTTCCTGTCATCGAGAGGCCCCCTCTTCTCCCAGCCTGGGCTGTGGGGAGGCCTCTCTGCAGCCCGGCTTGGGGAACCGTGTGTATCACACCTCGTCTGTGTCACTCACACGGCCCAGTCCCCGAGCGTCAGAAGCCATGGGGCTTTCTTGTGTGTTTTTGAAGCCATTAACTTGACGGCCTCCGTAACTCACTGGAGACTTTGGACGCGGAGTCCGGGTGTGATTACAGGCCGATGTTGCCTCTCGTAACACTTTTGTCTCCGTCCCCTAATCTGACGTTGGCAAGAGGCAGTTACCCCTTTAACTGTGACTTTAGCAAGGGATCAGTGCAGGGTCATGTGCAAACGTGCTTCTTATGACGCGAAGAGTGAATAGCTTTTCTGGTTGTTTTCAGCACACGCCAAAGAAGATGAGTCAAGGACCGACACTTTTCTCTTGTGGAATTATGGGTGAGTAACCAAGGTGGCCGTGAAGAGTGCTTCTCTAGTCCTTCCGCCAGGGCCTGAGTCCTCCAGGTGAGACGTTGGAAGCCCTTTCCGGACACGGACACGGGCGCAGAGAGCAGAGTGGGGACTCTGCCACCCCGTTCTGACCCCAGTGGTGCCGGAGTGGCGCCCGGGCTGCGGGGCCGAGTGAGTGGACGGGCGCTGGTGTGTGCTTTGCAAATGTCGTCTCCAACCGTAACGTTGAGTGTTTCTGTCTGGTTTTTAAGGTAACCACGTTCTTTTTTTTTTTTTTTTTTTTTTAATTCGGAAAACGTACCCCAGTGTAGAGTATAAGATAAAAATCTCTCCTAGCCCCCCAAAACCCAGTGATAACTCCTATTAATATTTTGGTGTGTTTTTATGTCCTGTGAGTTTTTTTACGTAGCCACGATGAACACCGGATTATATAAAATTAGATACGAAGAAGTTTTGCTTTTCTTTGTTTCACTGAGTCGTAGTTACCGTCATTCCCGCATCGCATTAAATTTATCGGTTCCACGCTGGTTTAAGGAGTCTGTAGTACTGAATTGTGTATCAATATGTATTTAACGTTGTGACTATTTCTTGGCTGTTGGGCGGCATGGTTGTTTTATTTGCCGTTGTGATTAACAGTGACTAAGCGTCGAAGTCTTTGTCTTTTTGTCTGCCTTCAGGATTATTCCTTAGGAGTTCCCAGGAGTGGAATAGAGAGGCCAGAAGGCAGGAACGTTTTTAAGGGTCTTGCTTCATATTGTTGACTTGCTTTCCAGAAAGGTTGTCTCAGTCCCCTGTGCCCATGGGAGTGTGAATTACTGTTTTTTTTACAAGGGGGCAGAGGGGATGACTGCACTGATTATATTGATTTTTTTTCTGTGCTCCCAATGACCGAGCACGATCCCTCCTTTCACCGTGTCTCCGTGACTCCTGCCCCCTGTGGGGACACCTTGCCACATGAGTTTCTGTGAGGTTTGCATTGAGGCAGAAACCAAGCCTCCGAGATAGGTGACCACTTCAGGCCTTCAGCCTTTGACTCTGTGCACAGGGTTTTTTCTTTTTCTTCTTTAGGCTCCGTCCCCGTAGGTGGGGTGACGAGGGTGGACAGTTAACAGTGAGCTCCAGGCTCCTGACTTTGCAGGGTCTCCGGGATTCTGCAGCAGCTTCGGTGTGGGGCGGGTGGGGATGCTCAGTTCACACCTGGGGAAACCAAGGCCTAGTGAGGTGACCAAGCTCCCTTGGCAGAGCTGGACCCAGGCTGGGGGAGAAGGGAGATTGGTTTTTTGTTTTTTTTTTTCCCTCAGTCATAAGCCACAGCCCTGTGGGAGAGCCCAGGTGGCCCTCTTCATGCTGCCACCCGGAGGAAATAGAAACAGGGAGATCACCTGGCCTCGGTTTACCCATGTGACACACTTCTGAAACCTGTCCCCCACATGGGGCTTGATTGAGCACCTCGTTGGTGGTTAACGGCTTTCAACAAACCCTCAGTCACTTAGCCACATGGCTCAGAAGCTTGCCTCACCGCCTGCTTCATGGGCTGGACTCAGTTGTGCTGTGGTTGAACTGCCTGCCTTTGTCCTGCCAGGAAGGAGAGAGAGGCACCTGGGCGCTCAGCCCCTCAGCCCCGCCTGGATTTCAGCTGTCAACTGGGCCAGGCTAGTACACGGGGCGGTGGAGACGTGGGTCTTTATTTCGAGGCCACTCGTACCTGACCTAGGCTGGTTCCAGGGCACTGCCAGGCAGCAGAGGAGCAGCCAGGCGCGGGGGTCTCCAGAGTCCTCCTGGCCTTCTCCTCGGCTGCTCTCTCTCCCACGTGCCCGTCTTTCTGTTGACCACCCCTCCTCGATTTGGGGAGACCCTGACCCATCTGAAGTGTGCATTCACGGTACATTTCAGGGACGTGTTCCGTTAGATGTTTATTGAGTACCTACTAAGTGTCAGGCACTTGGCACAGAGATAGAGTAAGTCTGCCCCTGCCCTGGGCAGGGGAAGGGGGCTTCTGTCTAGTGGAGTCTGGAGGAACAGGGAATTCAGCCCATCTTCCTGAGCCTCGGTCCCCTCATCTTGCAGATTGTAGTTCTTGGTGAGATTTAAAGGGACAGCAGCACACAGGAGGTGCCGGCTCAGCCCCTCCCGCCCTCATCCCATTTCCGGGCACTCGTGCAGGTGGAGTGTCAGCAGTCTGAGGCCGCCCATGCCTGTGTGCGGGTGCTAGCTCAGGTGACCGCTCCTGCCCGCTTTAACCGGCGAATCGAGGTGTGGCCTCACCCTGCGACGTGAACTTGGTTGCGGGGGAGCATCCCAGGGAGTGAGATTTCACTTTAGGCCTGCCTGCTTTTTAATAGCACTCTGGGTCCAGCCGGACTTCTCAAGAGGGTTTTGAGCCTTTCCAGGGCTGGACAATACTCAGCCAAGACAAAATGTCCTGTTACTCTAATCACCGAACCCCCTGTCTGGCCCTGATCGGTGGACTTCTCCTGTGATTGCTGGGGACAGCTTGGCCCTGTGACTCAGGGCATTTCCCTCCTCCTGAGCCCCCATGCAAGGGTCCTAGCTGGAAGCCAGTGCGAGTTTGAGTTTCCTAAGCATTCTTAAGAAAACCCAGGCCAGGGCATTAGGGTGGGGAGTGCAGTGGCCTTTTTGCTTCCTCTTAAAAAACCACCCTTTCAAGTTGTTCGGCCTCCTCTGCACCCACTTAGATAAAATGCCTCACTAATATGATCAAGTGCTCGCAACAGTATGTGTTCTTTTTTTAAGTACTTTATGTTGTTATGAGCTGGCTTATGGGCGCCTCCCCAGCTTTCGCTCCCCCCCACACCAAGTTTGGGAACTTGGTACAAAGAAGTGGTTTTGTGCTTGTCCAAAGCGGGGGAGAGAGAAGAGCAGGGCAGAGTGGAGCCAGGCCACCGCCCGGCCTGCTCTGCACCAGGGCCCCGTGCTCCTTACTAGGTTGTGAGCCCCGCCTGGTCCCGGAAGGGCTCCTCCTAGCAGAGACTGTGTTTTGCCCCATGGCTTCCCTTCTCACCTCCCGTACCGTCCCGAGGACACTTTCTTTGCTGAGCTGGAATTTCCTCTGCGAGCGGCTTCTGTGGGGAAGAGCTGTGTACGTGCCCGGTTATTGTGTTCTCAACACAGGAAACCTTGGTCAGGTGGCAGCTTCGTGGGTGTGGGCCGCCTGCTGGTCAGCTGGCCTGGCAGGCGGGCCAGCCCTTGCTGCCGGCCATGACTTCCAGCGGGTGGAGAAAGGGGCTCGGCCGCCCCTGAGAGGATCGCCGTGTGCTTGGAGAGGCGGGGGCTCTACGCGAATCCTTCCAACACGGCTCCCCCCCAGGTCCTCTATTGTTTGCCGTGGGAGATGCTTCTTCACGCTGACCCAGGGGCACACGTGTATCAGTTTAATCTTTTGGTGAAACAGGGCAAGTGGGATGAGAGCAGCCTCCATTCACCACCCTTGGCTAATTGCACCCATTAACTGAATCCTGTATTGCAGGGACAATGGACACTACATATTCCCTTTTCCTCACCGCTCAGGCGAGGAGAGGCCTGGGAATCAAATAATATGTGAGAAAGCGAACGCAATACCAATTATTGCAAAAAGGCCACTAGGAAAAGTCGTGTAAATACAAGTCAACCAACAGAGAACAAAACAATTCGTATGCTTAAAAAAAAAAAAAAAATCGCAAGGAAACCCATAATTACTTTAGGAGTTATGGTAATAAATTATTTATTAATGTAAATTATTTCACAGGCAGAGAACATAGAGAAGCTTGAGCAGAAGGATCATGCATTATGTATAAAAGGGAATTGTAAAAATATGATAGCAGCCCTTACTTGTGCCACTCTGGTTCAGGTTTGTCAGCATTTTAATTATAAGCCCTTACTTTCTGTGTTTAATTACTCGGCTGTTAAAGTCTACTCTGTACATGAAAGGGTTGTTCCCGGGGGCACTCTCCGTGTTAATTTCTACAGGGTAAACCAGTTGGCTGTGCTGAGCCGCGTGGGACTGGAAGATTCCACGTTGAGATTTGATAGCTTTTGGTCTTTTAACTCCACCACTGTTCGTTGCTGGAAGTGGAGTGGGATTGCACCTCGGGTGCAAAAGCCGGCACTCGGAGGTGGGGCATTTTTAGATTTCCTAGAACCGGCAGAGGACTGAGACGAAATGGACAGCGGTAATGGCACCCGAGTGGCTCAGGCCCGTTTCTGGTCTCTGCCGCTGCTTCTGTCTCTCTCAGAGGTAGCCATTTGGAATCCGATCATTGGACCAGAGCCTCCCATAAGAAACAGACGATCAACCAAAATCGGCTAGAGAGAGCTTCGTGTTCATTTTTAAAAGCACATCCATATATGACTATGCAGATGTATGATTTTTCTGAAGTTTGCTTTCTCTTTGTTATTGGTTTTTATTTATCATCGGTACACGGGTGAGTTTTCACTCCCTCAAATAGCTTCAGGTTTGTCCGTGCAGAGTGCTCTGAATGGTTCCTCGCACCATTTATTGGTTTCAGACGGTGTTTCTGGAATAAAGTACAGACCGGAAGTGGGTGCAAAGTGTGGTTGGCACATGACAGCTGTTCACGGTGACCAGTGAGAAGGGGAGCCTCCCCGGCTGCCTTCTCGCCCAGGCTGGCCTGCCTTGGGGCGGGGAGGGGGCCCACAGTGGTGCCAGAGGACAGGGGAAGACAACTGCCAGGCTCACTGGGCACCACCCACCACGGTGCATTGCCAGGTAGGAAGGTGGTCAAGTTTGGGGCAGCCTGGCCCAACTGCAAGAGCACGGCCTGGGGATTGCAGACCCTGCCGTTGGCTCGCTGTGCGTCCGTGGTTGAGGCGTGATGCTCTTCTGAAGCTCCCTTTCTCCACCCGCAAGCCTGGGAATGCCACGGTGCCTCATGGTTGAGCTGTGTGCTTGGGATGTATGCTTACGCGCTCTCTCCGCCTCAGCAAAGGTCCCAGGGGGATGTTAGTTAACAATCAATATGCAGTTTGTTGAGTTCTCTGAATAGTTCTCCCCTGTGTAATGGCTCTCAGCTTTGCCGGGCGCATCAATTTAGAGATGAATCGCAAGCAGGTGCCCGTGTGCCATGCTGTTTATGTACCCACAACCAGGATGGGGATCTAAAGGAGATGATGGTTAAAAGTGACCTTTCTGTCCCTTCACAGTTTTTGTTGCCATTGGGAATCCTGGCTCCGTGCATATTTCTGAATGCCCCTGGAAGCCAGGGGTGGGGCTGGAGGTCTGGGTCAGAGCTGAATGGGCCATCACAGGGCCTCAGTGCTCCCTGCCCCATACAGACGGGTGCTCAGTCTGGTATGGTTTTTACCCCTCTGCACTGTCTTGTTTGGGGATCCCACCAAGCCTCTTTTTGTAAGAGCAGAGGCTTCCCAGAAGCTGCGGTGGCCGCCATGGGCCGTCCTACCCAGCTGGGGAGGGCAGGGCCCTGGTCGCCACTCTGAAGGGTACCAGCTGCCTCGCTTCTCCTAGAGCCCCTCAGGCCAGCCTTCTTGCTTCCCTTGATGGAGCTGCTGGAGTGTTCTCTCCAGCTGTCCTAATCCCTGTCCTCATGCCTTGGCCGAGGAGCTTGGTGTCCTGTGTCAGTGTGCCTGAACCCAAGATACAGCTGACATTTTATGATTCATCGCACTCAAGAGGGCACATCCAGAGGATGGGGCCCAGTCAGGCAAAGCCCAAGAACGTTTTCTTCCTGACACAGCCTTGAATTAAATCTGTCTCCATCCTGATGACACGGAGAAAGAGGCACTCCAGTTGGCAGGGGGCTCTAGAAGTTCGTTTGAAAATCAGCGACCCCATTGTGGGACCGTGCACGTCTCATTGGGGCATGTCTTCCCCCTGTGTTCTTTTTGTGGGACGGACTTAGTAACGCTGTCTTCAGAAGGACACCTCTCCAGTTTCCCATTGAAAGGGTTGGTGAGAACTTCTACCCCGAAATCAAGGGTAGAGTCCTTGCAGCCCCGAGGCTAAGTTAGCACAACCCAACCCACAGGGCTGGGGAGACAGCACATCGTCAGCACAAGCAGATAGGTGTGAAATCCAAGAATGAGTCAGCCAGTCTTGATCTGGCTGGAGGCCTGTTACCCAGGCCTGGGAGGCTACAAGAATCTTATATCTTGGGTCTCTGCTTCAGGTGCTTAACCTTTTCTAGAAACCACATTCTGCTGTGGTTATGTCACCATAAGGCAGCCTATAAAACACAGCACACAGATACCCGGGGCCGTAAATCTCCTCTATCTCTTGAACCCAAGAAGGCCATAGGCCCCTAAGAATCTGGGCCCTTGGAATTTTCCTTCAAGTTCAAGGGTAGAAATGGAAACAAGAACATTTGAGGTCAAATGCTATTTGTGTTCCTCCGAGTGTTTTCTTTCTTTGAGCTCTAGATCTGCGTACCCAGCAGCCCTCTGCCCTCCTTAGTCTGGGCGTGGTTGGACTGGGGCCTTGTGAGTGGGGCTGGGGGACCTGGGGTTTTGTTCCCATGTGTGTGAGCATCGGCTGAGGTGGTGGTAGTCTTCCAGAAACTTCAGGCTCGGACATCAAGCCTCGGCTCTGAAAGACCCTGTGGAGGTCGCAGTGAGAGAACCGGATGGTTTGTATGCTTTTGTGTAAGTTTGTGTGGTTTGTCCTCCCGTCTCGAGGTAGAGCCTGGTGTGCGTTTACCTTACACACACACACACTCCCCTGTGAGTCATCCCCAACTTGTGAAGATGGCTCACCAGGGCACAGAGGAGCTTTAGATGCTGCTGAAGGTTGACGTAATGAGGACTGCATAGAGCGTATGTGGCTGGTGCCTTTGTGCTGTGCCCACATCCACCAGAGGCCCGGCGTCAGCGTGTCCCAGGGAGAAGGTGAGAGGCCTCAGACTCTTCCCCTGGTTTCCCAGGCCTCTTCCAGCGGCTCTCCATCTCCATCCAGGACCTGCTGTGCAACTTGGGGCCCCCACCCCCTCCGGCGGGAAAGGGCCCTCTAAGTACTTGAAGGGTAAAAGTTTTCCTTGTCTGTAGTTCGACTTCCTGTCTGAAAACAAACAGCAGAACACCAACTTTTAATGGTGTTCTGAATTCAGATTTGTAGAGGCTGGACTGGTCAACCCTCTAGAAGCTTCCTGGGTGTGGCTGCCACTCTGACAAAGGTGTTTGAGAACCCAGGTCCCCGAGTAGCCTGTAGGAGCAGTTCTCAGCAATTTTGCCACAAAATAACCTGAGGAACTTATTTAAAATTTTTTTTTTAATGTTTACTTATTTTTGAGAGAGAGAGACAGAGACAGACAGAGCGAGCAGGGGATGGGCCGAGAGAGAGGGAGACACAGAATCCGAAGCGGCTCCAGGCTCTGAGCTGTCAGCACAGAGCCCGACGCGGGGCTCGAACCCACCAACCGTGAGATCATGACCTGAGCCGAAGCCGGACGTAGAGGAGCTTGCTTAAATGCAGACTCCTCCCCTCTAGAGATTGTTTCCTGAGAAAGGGACTGGGCCTAGGAATTGCACTGTAACACCCCAAGGGATGCTCCTGCAGGGGGTCCCAAGCCACACGGAGGAAATCCTGCCATAGAGCCTACAGGTTGCCACTCCGGCACTCCCAACAGTGCTTGGTGCCCAGTTGCCAGAGAGTTGAGCCTCAGCGGTAGGAGCAGAGCCCGCAGTGCCCTCGCGGGCCTTGTTCCAAGCAACTGTTTGGTTCTGAAAATAGCTCTGCGAGGGCATCACTGTCTGTCACTCTCATTTTACACATGAGGAAACTGAGGCCCTGAGAGATTAAGTAACTCTGCAGAGCTGAGACTCAAAACTCGTGTCCGTACCCTTCCCACCCTCCCAAGTGACCCCTGCTCAGTGGACTCCCCAGGTCCGTGGCCCTGGTCACTTTTGAAAGAGTTACAGTTGTTTGTGCAGAGTCATATTGAATGGAGGGGCGGGGGCATCCGGTGTCCTCTCCTCAGAGCCCTCCTGAGGTCCTTTTTGTACAGTGTGACGTCAGGGCCAGAAGCTCAGGGCGGTTTGCCATTAAAAAGTGGTTTCTATTCCTGTTTCTTTTGTCTGATGACCTGACCCAGCAAATCGCTTTATGTTCCTTGAGTGAAGGGGGAAAACACAAAGGCTAAACATAGCCTCCATTGTCTTTACTTTTCTTATGTTATACTTCTTCAAGCGATAAAAATAGTAACCGTTAAAATACTATCTGTCGCAGGGCGCCTGGGTGGCTCAGTCGGTTAAGCGTCCGACTTCGGCTCAGGTCATGATCTCACGGTCCGTGGGTTCGAGCCCCGCGTCGGGCTCTGTGCTGACAGCTCAGAGCCTGGAGCCTGTTTCAGATTCTGTGTCTCCCTCTCTCTCTGACTCTCCCCTGTTCATGCTCTGTCTCTCTCTGTCTCAAAAATAAATAAATATGAAAAAAAAATTTTTTTAAATACTATCTGTCCCTCAGACAGACCAGGTGGCCCCCTGGCTGCTGTTGAGGCACAGAAGCAGTGCTCCACGTTGGGCAGTGCGTGGTGTTTCCAGAGAATCCCAGACATCGTAGCGCTAACCAGACTCCTGGCCGCTTCCCATGCAGCTATCCGTGGCCTCGGTAAAGTGGGAAGTTGAACGCGGAGCCCAGCCTGTACCTCCCTGACCAAGGATAAAAGACCACTGAGGCCAAGCGAACCCCCACAGCCGGCTCTGCCGCTTTCCGGCACACTGTCCGTTCCTTCCTGCACCCGCCGCCACCGGCTGAGGTCTGCGGTGTGCCAGGCTCCGTGCCGGGCCCTGGGCGGCCATGCTGGGTCTGTGCTTGACAGCCTGTGGCTCAGTGGAAGCAGGCACGTAAACAGATAATTAGGGTTCAGTCAACGTCTGGGCCGGAAGATCGAAAGTCAGACAGAGAGCTGTGGGCGCCTAGTGGCTAATACGGAGAAGGCATATCTACAGAGAAGGTGATGTGGAGTTGGCTCTTCTGGACTAGAAAGAGCCCCTTGCTGGAAGGATGAAGGCAGGAGGAGAAGAGTCCAGGCCTTTGCAAAGGCGCAAGGGCGTGAAAGAGCTGATGTTTGGGAGGGGGGGAAACTGCAGATTCATTGCAGACACATCGTGCTCACGTTTGACCGGTGGACCCAGTTAAGAACCGAGTCTTAATCATTTCAACGAGGAAATCTTACCGTTAGGGTCACAGAGGGTTACTCTTGAAACAGAGCGGAGTGGTTCCCCCAGGCAAACAGGAGCACGCCAGCGCTAGCCATCCGACCCGGTCCCCGCCGGGGATTCGAGAGGGACCCTGAACGCAGTTGGGGCACCTACCTCCTCTCACAGAAGTTCCCTGTACCCATTCCTGAGGCTGCTTCACTAAACTCCCGCTTTATTAAGGGTAGCTGGTACGTAAGAACTACTCTCTGGGCTGTGTCCACAAACCAGGGGGAGGGTGCTTTACGGGCTCTTTCAGGGGTCCTTGAAGATGGTTTTGACTCTGCCTGCTTCTTGTCTGATGTCTGATGTCACAGGAAGTTCAGGGTGTCTAGAGCAGGGTGAACTGGGGAGACGGGGTCGGGATGCCAGGCTAAAACGTTTGCCTTCTTTCTGCAAGGCCATGCATGGGCAACTGCGTGGGGTCAGACCATGCTAGGCATGGGCCCCGAGAAGTTCTCTGGAGGCAGTGAGGAGGTGAGCCTGGAATGGGGAGGCCTGTGCATCCTGTCAGGATGCACCAAGATCACGAGGTGGCCATGGGGGAGGAATGGTGCTGTCAGATGAGAGGGACCGAATGTTCTGCTTAATTGACTCCCAAGTCCCCTTACTTCTCATGACTTCCCTGGAGATGGGAAAGTTCCAGCGCAGTGAAATTAAAATGGAATAGAAAGTAGTTTCCTCTGAGAATGGGATCAATTCTTTTTAATTTCACGGGTTTCCCAAGGCCTCGAACAGAAGCAGTCTGTGTTGAGCCTTGGGTTCCTTAAGCAGGGCTACTGTGGCTCCATGTTGGGGCCCCCGCTGCTCTGTGGCTGGGCTCCCTGGGTCCTTCCTCAGTTGGTCGCATTCCTGACCCACCTGATGCCTCCGGGCCCTGTCTCCAAAGAGAAGTTGGTGGCCAGTGTTACCGTAAGAGAACTCCCTAAAAGACCGAAGGAGCAAACCCAGAGGAGGCTGGGATCATAGGCCCTGGCCGTGACCCCGGGCCCGCACCAGTAGGCTTGGTGGCCACATCCCCCTCACTTTTGGAAATAGATTTGTCCTTATAGAGAATGTAGCTATCTCTCATTCGACTGTGAACATTTTGGTTTATTTTCTCTTAATCTTCACAGATAACATACATATTTGACAAAATAGGAATCCTGCTATATCCATATGGTTTTTCTGCCCTGTTGTTTTCAGGTTTGGAATTACATCATTAGCATTCTCTGAAACGGTCCTGTTTTCATGCTCTGTCTTCCTCCCTGGTCGTTTATGTCACCAGCCCCGCCTGGAGGGCGTTTCAGTTGTGGCTCCCGTTCCGCTGTCACTCGTGTCACTTTGCAGAACATCATGACACGCAAATCTTCACTTGGTTCTGAGGGTAACTCTTCTTTTTGCAAAGCAGATAACAGATAATTTTCCTTTATTATTAGTTTACTGATCTTTCAACTGCTAACAAATGTCAAATCGAAACTGGTTTAAAAGAATAGTGGCTGCTCCAGGGACAGTGGGCAGTGAAGACTTATTTCGAACAACATAAATGCTACTTGCACAAAGGCGATTGATTCATGGTGATAATTTGTCAAATTTAGTGAACGGGCCATGTATGGAGACTTGTCGTGCACCGGGGCCCAGGAGGATACGGAGAGGGACGTGAATTGAACATTTGGTGACTGGCCTGGTTTGGTCCCAACTGGTCTGGGCTTCTGGAAAATCTCTCCCCCGCGTCTCCAGCTTCTGAGGCCCCCTTGTGGGAATGGCCTCTGGCCGGTTCCTCCCACGTCCCCTGCACAGGGTCCCAACTCCTTAGACGTGTCTCATAACTGTGGCAGGGCACCCTAGATGAGAGTGTCACATTTAGCCCTAAGTTGGCTTATCTTGGGCTCGTGAGCCTCCTTTTGGGCCTCACTGGTCAATTCCCTTTGAGCCTGTCCAGTAGCTACCGACACTCAGCCCAGGGTCTGTCCTTTGATGTCTCTCTGTGTCCTTTGAGAAGTGGCCTAAGTGGTGGGGATCTGGGCCTAGGGGTTGCACCCTATGTGGTCCTTGCAGACTGGTGCACTCCTGTGGGTTTCACCGTGGTTTTCTGAGTGGATGGTCCACCCTGTACGACTCCTAAACTCGTGGAGGGCAGGGCCGATGTCGGGCTCCCTGTGGTTCCTTCCCCTCAGCGCTGCAGTGTAGTGAAAAGAACAGGGCTCTGGGTTGGGCCAGGCTGCGGTCATTTGTGTGGCCCCGGGCCGCTCACTCAACTTCCTGCAGCCTCTGTCTCCCCACTTGGGCAGTGATGGTGCACAGGGAGCCTTGTGGGTTACAGCGGCCAGGGGGATATCTGCTCCCCCGTGGGAGTAACTGACTGCAGTGCTGTGAGAATCGGTGAGCATCGAACCCCTAGCTGAATGTCATTTCAGGTTTTACGTCCGTCCTTCTACAGGCTGAACGACTCGAGCCGTAGTTTTCTGTACATTCCTGTGTGTACAGTTTATAAACGTGTGTCAAGAAAGCCAGAACCTTGCCAATATGTTGATCCTTGGAAGCACAACGTATTTCTTAACTCTGCTTTTGTGTTATGAACTTGAACACCAGAACTGTATCAGGTGTATTTGTGCCTGCCCTCCTAAAATTCTCAGCACAGTGCCTGATTCTATAGTAGAAAAACAACAAATAGGTCCTGAATATTTCACTAAAATAAAGGTTCAAGTGCAAAGTCAGCATTTCCTAGTGGGGGGGGTGGGTGGGGAGGTAGCTTCTTTATTCATGTGTTCAAGCAGAGGCCTGAATATGTAAGTTTCAATTGTACCCTTAAGTCTGTGCAGCCCAAGACATGCTCCTACAGATTTTGACGGTTTAAAAAAAAAAAAAATTTAACGTTTATTTATTTTTGAGAGACAGAGCATGAGTGGGGGAGGGGCTGAGAGAGAGAGAGAGAGAGAGAGAGACAGAATCCGAAGCAGGCTCCAGGCTCTGAGCTGTCACCACAGAGCCTGACGCGGGGCTGGAACTCATGAACCGTGAGATCATGACCCGAGCTGAAGTCAGTGCTTAACCGACTGAGCCACCCAGGCGCCCCCAGATTTTAACGGTTTTAAGTGTCCTCGATGCCGTGAGAAATCAGGTGAACACAAGGAGAGTGCTCTATGATTGGCGGCTATTGGTGATGACATTGATGTTGAAGAGCATGGTGGTGGAGGCATAAATCAATTTCCAGTTTCTATCGTCAGCAAGTATTCTCGAGATGGAATTCAGATGAACTAACCTGGCAGTACCCACCCTCCAATTCGACCTTGACCCTCCCGCTTAGCAAAAGACTCCTCTTTGGTCTTCTGCCAGGGCATTGAGTCCCAGCCCCAGAGCAGCCAAGCACTGGGAGAGACCGTAACAAACATACTGCCCTGACGCTGCAGGCCAGGGGAGGGGTGGGGCAGGTCGATTTCCCATCTATAAAATGGGAAGGCGTTTGGGTGAAAACTGTTGTTTTGGACTTTCCTGGGAGGCAGTACGGACTTTTGGGAAGGAAGCTATACCAGGAGGCCGGCGGGCGGTGGGGAGTGTGGTACGTGCAGCTCAGGCTTGCTCTGCTCCTGATGCAAAACTCTGGGATTCCCGTCCCCTCTCCGAGCCTCAGTTTCTCGTCTACACAGTTAGAGCCTTCCTGGCTCTAGAATCCTGTTTAAGATGAACTCTTGGTGAGGAGGCAGAGGGCTGGCATGGAGGCCTTCTCAAATCCTGTTTTCTCTTTGTCATTTCTGAACCAGAAAATGACAGATGGCGAGACCTGGACAGGAAATGCCCTCTTCAGATCGAGCAGCCGAGCGCCAGCATCTGGGAGTGCCTGCCTGAGAAGTGTCAGGACGGCGCTCTGTGGCACCGGGAGGCAGCGACCGCCTGCGCGGTCACCAACCTGATCAAAGACCTCAGCCTCAGCGACCACAACGGGAACCCCTCAGCACCCCCCAGCAAACGCCAGTGCCGGTCACTGTCCTTCTCCGATGAAATGTCCAGCTGCCGGACATCGTGGAGGCCCTTGGGCTCCAAAGTCTGGACTCCGGTGGAGAAGAGACGCTGTTACAGCGGGGGCAGCGTCCAGCGCTATTCCAACGGCTTCAGCACCATGCAGAGAAGCTCTAGTTTCAGCCTCCCCTCCCGGGCCAATGCGCTCTCCTCGCCCTATGACCAGGCAGGGTTCCACCACCGCTTTGGAGGTCAGCCCTGCCAAGGGGCGCCGGGCTCGGCCACCTGTGGACAGGCCGGCGACATCTGGAGCCCTGACCCGACCCCCGTGGGAGGCGGCCGGCTCGACATGCAGCGGTCCTTCTCCTGCTCGCACGAGCAGTTTTCCTTTGCGGAGTACTGTCCACCCTCAGCCAACAGCACACCTGCCTCCACACCAGAGCTGGCCAGGCGCTCCAGCGGGCTGTCCCGAAGCCGCTCCCAGCCGTGCGTCCTTAACGACAAGAAGGTCGGCGTCAAGCGGCGGCGCCCAGAGGAGGTGCAGGAGCAGAGGCCTTCCCTAGACCTTGCTAAGATGGCGCAGGTAAGAGCCCCGGCCACACGGGAGGCCCCGCGGGAGCACCTGGGTGCTCGTGGGCGCCTCTGCTGCTCCTGGCCCATCCCAGGCAGATGCGTGGGGCCCAGCAGTGGGTTCTTCCCCTGTGTTTTAAAATCCTCTTCGAAGAACGATGATACCAAGTTCGGTTTTTAATTTTAGTGTCTTTAAAATCAGAAAAGTCAGAAATGCTCTTTCCCTGTGAGCACGGTGCTGGCGGTACAGGGGCAGGCAGATGGCGGGAGGCGAGGCGTTACGGGGGCAGGCCGTTGTCACCCGGCACTGGTGATCCCCTTCCGGCACCTCGCTGGAGCCTCTGTGCCTGAAACCCCGTCCCTGTAGCACAGGCCAGGACTCATTGTCCCTCGGATTAGGCTGGTCCTGGGGTCAGGACTGTGGGTAATGGTTTTAGAGGGTGAGGGATTAAACTGTCAACAACGTGAGACCATCAAGACGCTGTGATTGCTGTCCTCTGTGCCACCTCCGTCCGCCTCGCCGTTCACCGTAGGCGAGGCCTCCGGCCACATGCGCCCGCCCGTGCACTTTATCCTCTGTGTCTTAGAGCCCCGCCTCGTGCTGACACTGATCGCGGGTGTTGATTCGAACGAGCTGAACTTGGGGGTTAATATTCTGTCTTCAGGGCAGTCTCCGAGCCTGAGCGCCCCCTGCGTCTGGTTCTTCCCGAGGGGGCCTGAGGTTGTGAGTTTGACAGTGAGGCCCGGGGAGGGATGGGTGGGGGGTGGGATGCAGTCTGTGTCCTGTGTCTAGGAGGTCCTGCGCTGCGTGCCATGGTTTCCCCTTCCTCTTGTGTTGTTGTGGAAGCATCGGTCGCCGCTGGGTGTGAGGGGACCCAGACCGGCTGGCCTCGCTCATGCAGCCCGTGGCCACTTCTGGGCAGGCAGCCTCGTGGCGGCTCCTCTTGGACCTGACGGCCTTCCTTCAGTGCCCAGGGCTGCCTTTTCAGCCGGACCTCCTTCTGCTGTAGAGTAAAAATGCCGCTTCTGTCGGTGGCATTTCCTTCTCTTCTCTAGACCCCCTCCCAGCCTAGAGATACCTGCCCTCCCCTCCCCTGGCCCACAAAAAGAAGAGGGGCAGGTGTCTCAAGTCTTGAGCAGGCACCTTGCCCCAGAGTCCAGACTGTCTGGCTGTTGGCTCCAGAGCCCGGCCATGGCCCGGGGCAGCTGGAGGACAGGCTCGTGACAGACTCTGCCTCCCCCATGTTGGGGAAGAAACCTCCATCCTCTGCCCTCATTTTCCAGTTTCCATTTCTTCCACCGCTGCCCCCAGGTGTGTCCCTTTCTTTTTCCTGAGTCGTGGACATGTTTTGCTTTACTAGCTAGACAACGGCCGAACACATTCATCAGTGTTGGACACGCGAGTGGAATTTTCCTTCTCTGGAGAAATTTAAATAGGTAAAGAGGCTGGAAAGGTGACAGATTTGGGTGACTTCTGAAGGAAACCCAGAGCCCTGAGTTCTGGGTGCGATAAATGGCTTCAGTGAAGTTTTTAATGTTGAGCTTATTTTATTACCTAATAAGCTAGATAGGTAATAAAAACAACTTCCACGTGTTATTATATTTTACTAGCCACCAGTCGGAGTAACACCACTGGCGTCACTGGAGACGTTTCCCGTCCTCACTCGGGTAGAAACTGTTTCAAAATCTATTGCTCAGTGGGGCTGTGCCCAGATGTGTAGATTGCTTCATTGGCTCCAGGCAGGCCTCCAAGATCCCGGTGAGGCCGCCCTGATTCCTCCCGCCTTTCTCTAGCCAAGGCCTGGGTAGGGCAGAGTCCGGGGCAAGTGCAGAAGGGGCCCCTGGGAAGTGTGTGTGCCAGAAGGGGGCGACTGGAGCCCTGGGGTTGGACCCTGAGCCACCCCGACCAAGCCTCTAGAGCCCCGGCCAGTCCTGTCTCCGCGGGGCTCCGCCTGCTTTGGCTCCCCCATTGTATAATTTATGGCCTCGCGAGGTGGGCCTTGCTTTTCCAGGAGCCTTTTAAAAGCCAGGCCTAGGGCAACTCCAGTGCCTTTGCAGAGAGCCCTGGATCCAGCCTGGAACGTGTAGGGTCCTCTGCCTGGGAACCCCAGGAGCTGAGCATGTCACTGGTATACAGACACCTGCCCCTGGCCAGGTGACAGCTGACGTGGGACCGCCCAGATACCAGCCCCCGTGAGCTGTGGCTTTCTCAGCATTTGTAACTGCTGGGGCAGGAGCAGGGGCTGCGCATCTATGGAAAGACAGGCCTGTAGCCAGGGTCGGCACTGCTCTGTTTCTCCAACCTAGATCTTGGACCCTTTTTTGTAGGTCTTGTGATCTTGGTTTGTAAATACTCACTTTCCTGGGGGCAGGGGGTTCTAACTGAGCATTTTTGTGAAGGAGCCCCTTTGTGTGCGTAGATCTGGGACCAGGTGTATGAGATCGTCACATCAAAGGTGCAGAGTGCCTTTCCGGTTAGACCCTCGGAGTACGGGGAGTTCTGAGAAACCCCGGCTTCCTGAGGCGCTGACTGGGGCCGGAGCCTTCCGGGCCCAGGGCACACCTCCCGGGGTGTGGGTGAGCATGCAGGAGCTTTTCTCTGGCCATCAGTCAGGGTGCCTGGAGCAAGGGTGGGGGGTACCCAGAGCCCCTGAAGCCTCGTCCATCCAGCCCCTCCTGCGGACACTGCCGTCCTTCTAGAACATGGTGTTCACTTTTGGATCTGCAGTTGGGGCCTGGGGGCACAGCGACAAATCAGAAGGCGTCCAGATGAGGGGCAGAAGGCTGGCAGCCCTGGGCAAATTACTTGACATCTCTGTGCAGCAAAGCACATCGTCCCCACAGCTGCTGTGGCTTCTGCCGGAAGAATAAGGGAAATAACGCATGTGTGCGCGTGGGTATAACGTGTCAACCTGTACGTGTGTGTCTGCGACGTGCAGATATATGTACGTGTGAACGTACATGTGTGTCTGTATCTACTGATAACACGTGTGTGTGTATCCTTGCCTGTGTGTACACGCACGACCTAGCGCCCCGGCTGGCGCGCAGGGAGTGCGGACGGGTGCCCCTGGCGTTGCTGTTGCACATGTTGGGAGGGAAGGCGTGGGCTCGTTCTGGGCGACTCCAGAGGCAGAACTAGGACGGGGGTGATGGCCCCAGGAGGCACACTCAGTCCCTTGTGAGGACTCCCTTTTTTCTCTATTTGCCCATCTCTTTCCTTCTGTGTTTCCCTTCCCTTTTCTGCCCTTGCCATTTACTTCTCCTTCTTTGTTCCTCTTCCTGCCTCGTCCTTTCCTTTTGAGAACGGGGAGGAGGCCTGCCCTGCCGCTCAGCTCGGCCCGCGGTGAGCTCCGTGCTCGGAGCCGAGGGTCATGAAGCGGTGTCGGATTCGGAACCACCTCCGCCAGAGGAGGTTGGCCACGTGTGAGCGTTTTGTGTCACGTCTGCAGCCCGTGGGACTAGGTAGACATGGTCTTGGGAGCTCACCGGATGCCCCGCCCTGCCCCTGGCCAGCACCCCTGGGCACAGCTGGCCGGCAGTGGCCGATGCCTCTCGGGCAGTGAGGCCGGACCGCGGTGGGTCGGGGGGGGGGGGTCAGCGATTGCCTTCAGACCTGTCCGCCTTTGCTCACATCTTGTTAAAACCTCAGCGCCCAGCGCACGGACGGGGATGCCGAGCGAGGCTGCAGGCGGCTCCTGCAGCGGGAGGGGGGAGGCTGCAGCGAGGAGGGTCCCCACTGGGAGAACCGGCTCGAGGACCCGGCCCAGGGAGGCCCGCCCCGCCCCGGAATTGGCATCGTAGCCACGCGGCTCCCAGAGCAGCTGCCCGAAGGCGGCCCGGAGTGTCAGTCGCGCCCGCCCCTGCCCGGGTCACATGGTGCTGACCTCCCGCTCGGCTTTCCCCACATGACCCCTTCTGCCCGGTGTTCTGTGTGAATGTGTGCCATTGAGAGCAGGGCCCGGCCTGAGCATCGGAGTTGTTTATCAGCGGGACTTTTGCCGACGTGTTTATTAGTTATCGCTTCTTGGAGACTTGGCGTGGCTGGCAAGCGTCGGTTGACTCCCAGCGAGACCTGCGCCGTGCGTGGCCATTTAGGCCCGGATCGCATGCGTGGGAGCCAAGGTTTCAGGGGGAAAAAAAAAAAAAGCCACAATTAAAAAGAGGTACCCGCCGAATGCCGTGCCCCTGGGTGTCCCAGTCCTTGCTGTATTTTTGACTCCAAGCTGGTCAGCCTGCAGGAGCAACAAATTGTATTTCTCAACAGTGCTTCAAACAGAAGCGAGGCATTTGTGAGGAGGGGTCGGGATGCTGAAACAGAGGTTTGATTGATCGCAGCTGCCCACACACTGAGTCCTCAAACCTCCTGGAGCAAGCCCCAGAACAGGCAGCAACTGTTGTGTTAGCAGATGTTTGAGGGGCCCAGAAAGCTGGCCGGGGGCAGCGTGGGGCAGGGGAGAAGCACGAGGTAGCAACTGTGCCGAGCACTGATCCAGGACGAGTCTGGGAGTCGAGTCCAGGCGAGCGGGGTTGGCTGGGGCCCTGGGGGCTCGGAAGGGCAGGGGGCTGTGGCCCGAAGCCGCCGGAGGGGTATCACAGATGCTCATCAGTAACTCGTGGCTCTTTGTTGGCACGGTGTCCCTGGGTCAGCCTTCCACGGTCCACCCTGCTTGCCAGCGGGGGTTGCCTTTAGCAGGGGAGCGGCCCTCCTCAGCCCCCGTGTGGGGTGGCCCTTCGCACTACTGGCTGCGTGACCTTCCCGCTCAGGCAGCCCCGGCAGCCACAGCCAGCCGTGCTTTTCCTTGGCAGAGTCCCTGGGCTCAGGCCTGGCTCGTCCGAGCCTTTGTGGCCGCCTCCTGCCTGCACTGCCCCCGGCTGGCCACTCTGCCGGGTTTAGTTGCCCGCAGTCTTGCACCCTTAGACCTCTCCTGCTGGCGTGGGGAACCGTGCGGACGGCAAATAGGGGAATTCAGAGATGCATCGCCCTTTACAACACAGAACGCAGGCAGGCATGAGGAGCTGGTGAAGGGCAGTCAACGGAAAGCCCGGGATTTCTTAATTGGCACGAAATAAATGCTAAATAAAAGTAAAGGCAAAACGCACTGTGGGTGCATGGGAGTACTTGCCTCTGATGAGGAACCGGTCAGGATGGGCTCGAACAAAGGAAGAGAGTCTTTAAGACTTGGACCATCAGAGGGGTGGATGGCACGGGGTGGTGGCAGGGGGCACCGGGTGGCGGCAGGGGGCACGGATCCAGCACGTCGATTCTGTGCTCTTGATGGACACTGCTAAGCAGTAGCGTGTTTTCTGCTTGAACTTTGAGGAGGTCTTAGACTCCTCCCCTCCGGGATCCTGGCAGCCGCTGCTAATTGACTGCCCTCTGTCCATCCCCTCACCTGAGGGCGAGGCCTCCAGAGTCCGGGGAGAGTCAGCCACTTGCCCAGAGCCGCGTGGTTCCTTAGGACACTGGGGAGGCCGGAACCGGGGCCTCCTGACTCTGCGTTCTGTGCTCTTCCTGCTGCTGAGATTCATCCGACACGCGGACGGCCCGGCTGGCCTTTCCAGGTAGCCGACCCTGGCGAGACCTAGAGGGCGCGGACAGAGTCAGAAAGGGGCTCAGTTTCCCTCGCTGCCACTTTTGAGCCGTGCGCCCTGGGGCAGGTCACCCCTCCGTAGCCTCCATTTCCTTGTCTGTAAAATGGGAACAGCACTTCCTGTTTCTCCCCGGGGTGGGGCGGCGTCCCGTGGCGTGGGTCCCACCAGCGGCTGGCCCTCGGAGGAACGTCAGAGCCGCACCCTGCGGCCCATCTCCTGCCGCTCTGCTTCCGGGCAGTCAGCCGCTCCCGGGGGAGGGCGTCAGCGGGAGGCCAGGGTCCTGCCAGCGGGAGAGCAGGGAGGGCCGAGCCAGAGGCTAGTTGGAGCTCTCTCTGGGGTTTCTTCCCTGTCAAAAACGGGCACGTCAGCAGTAGCGCGGCACCCCTGACGGGGGTTCTCACGCTTCAAGGAAAACCCCCGTTCAGACTCTCGGATCGCTCCTTGCCGTCCCCGGCTGCCACCACCAGGTTGCATAAGCAACCCGCTTAAGGTCACTCGGATCGGGGCCGAGTGTTGACACAATAGCTTTGATCTCCCGGGAAAAGAAAAATAGAAGGAGTTCAGCTGGGGACATGCCAGGGAGGCAGCTTTTAGTGGCACTTGGTGATTTTCCATGCTTTCGTTGTGAGCCTCTCCGAGCCGGGAGGTGTCTTAGAAGATGTGAGGCAACACAGTTCTGGGGTGCCCAGGGTTTTCTGGAAGGCCTCTGCTTTGGAAGCCGGTTGGGCCTCTGAGCCCTTCGAGCCCCCCCCCCCCGATGTGCTCAGAGCACCCTCAGGTGCCAGGCCCTGCTCTGGTCCCGGGCTCAGGGGCCTGTGAGCTGGGGGCCCGGCCCTCCGGAGGCCAGCATGCCTGAGTCCCGCTTCGTGGAAGCCAGAGTGGGAAGGGTCTGCGGGCTGGGTGACCCTTGCCTCTCTGGTTCAACTCCAAGGGCCCACAGAGGAGGGTTTAGAGAAACCCCGTGTTGCCCCAGCCTGCTGAAGAAGACGCAGACCGTGGGCCGAGACATGGGGAGACAGAGGGCTGGTGGAGAGCAGAGCCTTGGCCTTTCCCGTGGGGTGGGCTCAAGCCTCATCCTGGCGACTTAAATTTACTTGACCCCTTGGCACCTGGTCCCCATCGTCAAGGTTGGGGCAGCAGCCCCTTCGGTCATGGTGCACTGGCAGCACTGAATGAGTTCGTTAGCATGAAATGCTCCTGTGTGCTCGGGGTCAGCCCTTAGTAAGAGTCGGTCGTCATCGCTGCTATTGGTGGTCACATTTTAGGAGGAGAGAGAGAGACTGGTCAGAAGGAAGGAACTGCCCCGTTCATTGAGCGTGAGCTGTGGTCTCTGGGGAGATTCTTTGTTTCTGCAGTTCCGAGGTCCTCAGCCGTATCTCTGCTCCCCAGAAGAGGGCCTGGAGCCCGGAGGCTCATGTGGCTTGTCTGAGGGCCTGAGTTGAGTTGTTGAGTTGCCTCGTTGGGGTTTGGACCTAGGGTTCTGTGACTCCAATGCCAGGGTTTCGCCCTGCTGCCACATGGTAGATGCTTCCCGTATCACAGGGGCGACCGAGTGTGCCTGTCATTGGAACATAGCTGCGTTTGGGGTCAGAAGACGTGAGTTGAGACTCAGTCCTGCACCTGGCTATGTTGTGGCCAGGAGCCAGCTGTCCTGCTTCTCTGAGCCCTGGGTTTCTGACCACGTTCACCGCTGCCCAAGCATGGTCTGCATGGACTGCAGCTTCCTGGGCCTCTCCCCAGAGTCTGAATGGTGGGTCCGGGCCAGGGCCCCGGTGCCAGAGTGTTTCAGAAGCTCCCCAAGTAAGTGGGGTTTGGGAGCAGTGGAGGTGGGCTCAGGTCCAGCCTGGTGCCCCTGCAGAGGCCAGGGGTGGGCTCATCTCAGGTGGAGACAGCACTGGGAGTCAAGGCCCCTCAGTCAGGAGATACTGGGTTGGCCTGGGTTGGGAAAGGGGTGACCTGGAGAAGGGATTCGAGAGCCTGGTTTTGTGCCTTCCAAGTCATCGGATGGGCCCCTGCTGAGTCCCTGTGCCAGCAGAAGAGTGGCATCCCTACCTGACAGTCGACCTTCCTGAGCACCAAAGAGGGCTTGGGGTTGACTTAGGCTAAGCTGGGGACATAGCTGCCTTAGAACTGATGGGAAAAACATCTAACGTGTAGCACCGGACATTTGTTTTTTGTTTCGTTTTGTTTTTGTGTTTAAAAAAAAATTTTTTTTAATGTTTATTTTTGAGACAGAGAGAGCATGAACGGGGGAGGGTGAGAGAGAGAGGGAGACCCAGAATCTAAAGCAGGCTCCAGGTTCCGAGCTGTCAGCACAGAGCCCGCCGCGGGGTTCGAACCCACGAACCCTGTGTGAGATCATGACCTGAGCCGAAGTCGGAAGCTCAACCGACCGAGCCACCCAGGTGCCCCTAGCACTGGACGTTTGTAAGGCAGATCCTTATGTGTGGATTCTTAAAGGTGGGTTCCGAGTCCCTGCTCACCATTCCAGAGTGAATGACCAGGAACCAAGTGTGACCGTTTATGCCTTGTCCAGATGCCGCATGTGTCTGGTGTGTCTGGACCGTGGTAGCCCTTGAAAGAGGCCGGGCTTCCAGAGTGTTCTCACAGCCCATCAGAATCAGCCTCCTGGCGGAAATAAGCCACAAGGCAGCCCTGGAAGAGCTCAGGAGTGACATGGGGTTGGGAGGCCCCCGGGAGAAGCACAGGTGCAAAGGTCGGAGTTAGGAAGGGACAGGGAGGGGGCCCAGCATAGGGGGCCCCAACTCTGAAGTCATCCGGCTTTTATTCTGAGTGCAGGGGGAGCATCAGAGAGTTTTAAGCAGGGGAGACAGTACCCCGGGGAAAGCTCCTTCTGGCTGGGGTGGGCAGCAAAAACTGAGAGCTATGGGGAGATAAGAGGCCGTGGGCGGGGGCAGTGGACGTACTGATTTATGTCAGAGGCTCAAAATGTTTTGGAGCTGGTACAACAGGACTGGCCAATGGGTTAATCTTGTCATTAGCGTCCAAGTCCCGAGTCCGAGACCTCACCAGGTAGAGAATCCATTGCCTCAACCCTAAAGACTGCTTCCTTTAAACTACTGTGTTCGGTGGGTGCTGGTTCTAAGTCCTTCCTGTTAGCTAACCTTCAGCCCTCACTTAGCCGGCATCACCTGTTCTCAGTAAAAGTGAAGTCTGGTCGATCACCGTGATTCATTTGGTTTTCACAAGCATCCTTGGAACCATCCCACCCCCAAATCCTTGCGTATCAGTGCTTTGCCAGCCCAGGCCGTCCTTCCCTGCTATGGAAATTCAGTCCCACCCCTTTCCAGCTACCCCTGTCCCCAGACCCCTGACTCCCGTGCCAAAGTTTCTCAGTCCTTGTCCACTTGACAGCGGGTGCCGTCTGGACTTGGGCTGGAGAAGGCCAGGGGCAGCTCGGGGCCACGGGAGGGTTCTCGTACAGTCTCGAGTGCCTGTCACGCTGGATCTCCCTCAGCTGGGCCACATCTGCTCTGTTTACAGCGGCTGGGGCAGCAGCTTTGGAAAATGTGGGGCCTGCCGTGGCCTCTGAGAATCTACCGACAGAGCCTGTAGTCCCAGCCCAGCCCAGAAGGATGCGGCGGAAGGGGGCGCTTGACGGACCTGGAGGGATTTTGACATTCCCTGCCCTATTCCTGCTTCCTTACTGGGGACGTTGCGGTAACGCCTCCTGGGAAGGGGCTCCAAGCCCTCAGCGAGCCTGGGCGGCTGAGAGAGCCCCGGGGAGGGCTGGCGACCGAGGCGCGACGAGGCGTCACTGAGATGGACGTGTGCTTCGTGAGGAGCCAGGCCCAGAGCTAACACATCTGACACCTGCCTGTGCTTTTGCCTGGTGCACGCCACTGGCTTTCGTGGGGTCGGCCCAGGACGGAAGCTTACGTTCGCCCCTTTTGTCTTTTGCAACACACCCCTCCGTTGTCCCAAGCACTCCAGCGACGTAGACCCTCCCCTGTGGACGCGGGCCGTTTGTTTATTTATGACGTTTCTGCAGTATCGGTGCCCTGAACGACTGCTCCTTCTCCCAGCTTCAGGCCACAGTTTGAGAAGTAAGGAAAGCAAACGCATCGGGGGGCAGACCCTTTGCTGCAGCCCCCGCGTCGGTGGGAACTTGGTCTGAGCGGACTCGGTTGCAGTGGGTGGCGATCGCCTGTTCACGGCCAAGTGATTAGCAAGGCCTCCTTTGAAAGTTGGACACAGTAGGACTCTCGGATAATTCCTTTTGGGGTGGGGAAGCTTGGGCTTGCTTTTTTTTTTTTTTTTTTTTTCTGTCTTGGAAAACAAAAGAAACGGTTGGTTCCAAAATAATAACACAACCGCCAAAAGTTCCATTTGTGAGCAGTAGCACTGAGCTCACATCAGTAATATGTCACTGAAGGCCACCAGGCGCCAGCCCTTTCCCTGAGATAGTGCAGGGTCCTATAATGCAGTTAATCTTCGCGGGGCGGGTGGCAGCGGTGGTGGGGGCTGCAGCTGTTTCCTCCCAGAGCTTGGAGCGCGGAGAGCGTGCGGAAGCCTTGCCTGCAGCAGCCAGGGCCCAATCGGGGGACAGAAACCACCCGTATGTCCACCGAGAGGTCACTGGGAGCACTTGTTAATTGGGTTTCTGGAGGCCTGAGAAGCCAAGACATGAGCAGCAGGTCTCATGGAGGAAGCGACTGCAGGAAGCCGCTCCCGCCCCGGCGAGGGCGTCAGAGGGAGGAGGCTGCGGTTCTGGGTTCTGCGGGCTCCGGAGCTGGGCGGCCACAGCCCCCGGGGCCCGCCCGAGCTGAGGACAGGAAACGCGAAGGAGCCGGTCCCGCGCAGCAGCCGCCGTGAACAGGACGCAGTGCGCTGCCGGGTCAGGAATCAGACCGGGTGACAGTGACAGCCGCGGGAAACAGGCAGGAAGATGCACGGCCCTCCTCCCTCCTCCGGCGCTCCTGTGCACAGAGCCTCGAGGGGGCAGATGGCAGGGCCACTGGGCGCCGGGCTCAGGGGGGCAGCGGGGCCTGGAGCTGAGCCCCGGGCTCTGGGATCTGACGCTGCTGCTGTGGGAACGTCTGCCCTCTGCCCACCACACGGCTCTGGGCAAGCGTGTCCTCTCAGTGCCATCTAGCATCCCACACTGCAGGAGGGGGGGGTTGTTTTCCCTCTTTTCCGCTCCTTCCCTCCTTGTCTTACCTGGTGTCGTTGAGTGTTTGGCACTCAGCTGGGCCCTGAGGATATCTCTGTAAGCCACACACGATTACCATTTTCATAGAAGCTACTTCCTAGGAAGAGGGGTAGATAATAAGCAAACCCCAGGCAGGATGATTTCAGGCGGCGATGGGTGCTATAAAGAAAACAAAGCAGGCTGGTGCGATTCGGATGTCAGGTGGGTAGAGGGGAGACGGATGTTAGGTTAGCTTCAGGTTAGAGTGGCAGGGCAGCCGCTCAGGAGGTGACCAGACGCCGAGACGCCTCGGCCACGCACGGGTGGGGAGGGAGAGCATCCTGAGTGGAGGGGAGAGGAAGCACAAACGTTGGGAGGTGGGAGGGCTCAGCAAGTTCAGGGCAGAGCAGGCTGGTATGATGAGGGTCCTGTGCGAGGGGCTGGGCAGGAGGGGCTGCAAGGCATCAGCAGGGCTGGCTCGGGTGGGCCTTGCGGGCTGTGGTAAGGAGTGGGTCTTTGTGCTGGGCCCCGGGGAATGCCATCAGATTTCCCACAAGGGATCCGATGTGATTTGCTGGGTCTGGGACCCTCTGAATCAGCTGCCTTGGGGATTTGGTCTCAGAGTGCACCCGGGAGACCGTAGTGCAGACAGGTCAGGGCGAGAAGGCGGGTAAGGGGGAAACCACCTGACAGAAGCGCTCAGGCAGGTGCCCTAGCTTTGGGAGGCTGGTGGGGGGCTGCAGAGGGTTAAGTCTGGTGCTTCCTGCCACGTACCTCTCACGGTACCGCCTCCCAGCCCTGCTGCTGGTCAGTGGCAGTGAGTGGCCCTTGGCTCGTCCCCTGTCCGTATCTGCACACACCAGTCTGGCTCCGGGAAGCAGGGCCCTAACTTCTAGCAACGCTGGCCTGCATTTGCGGGCAGCTGGGTTGCCCTGTGGCCCTGGGGGCCCTCTTGTTGCCCTGGGGTTGTGGTCTTCTCCTGACCCTGGGAAGGGCACCTCTCCTCCCTGTTTAGGGAAGAAGATTGAGTATTCGCTGTCTGCTCCCGTGCCAAGGGGCAGAGTGGTGACTGGAGCCCCCCTCACTCTTTGGCCCCCGTGGCCCGTGCGCTCTCACCTCACCGAAGGGCCCCTTCCTGAGTAGAGTGCTGCCACCACTCGGGAACCACAGGCTCAGGCGAGTCTGGGACCTACTCTGTGCTCCGGGGTCCCTGATGGTGGGGTGGAGATGGTGTCACATCCTCATCACGGAGCCGCTCGCAGCCCGTGGCTCGAGGCCTGCTGTTGTAGGACATTCGGGAAGTGTCTCTGCCAGGCCGTAAGTGTTCTCAGCCTTCTGGGATCAGACCGTCCGGACCCCGTCACCCATTCCCATCCTCCCAGCCCTTGGGCGGACTTTGCAGCTCTTGAGCTGTGAGCCTTTGAGTTGGTAAAGTCGGGGTGCTGGGGGCTTAGAGAGGCCCCGGTGGTATGGCCCCTCCGGGCCCCTCTGGGGGGCCCTTCAGCTCCGCCCAGGCAATGCAGTTCGGCTGCTCTGTTCCAGGTCCTTTCACTGTCCCAGGCCAGGGCCCGAGGGAGAATGGCTGGCAGTCTGGCTGTGCCCTGCTGAGGAGAGGACCCCAGAAAATGCTGGTGACGTCCTCTGGTGGAATAGCCACAATCTGGAGTAACCCTCGTAGTGCCCAAAGCAGAACCTTGGCCACCCACCTTTGTGCCTTTCTGGGAGATCTCTGAGCCCTTGATCACTGCCATCCCCCCTCGTCCCCGGAGTGGCTCGTCCTGACAGATGGAGGAAGGGGTCCCAGCCAGTCCTGCACTTGCCCGAGCCCTGGGCCTGGCTGGCCTCCCCTCTGACCCCCAGCCAGGCTGTTCTGACCTAGCACCTGGGCACTGCTCTCCCTTCCCTCCCGGGCCCTGCTCTTTCTCCCCAAGGGGTGCCTGTGAAGTGACTGGCACTGGGGAGTGTGGGGACAAGAGGTGGGAGCAATGGGCTTTGTGTCCCAGAAGGAAATTTCTAGCAAGCTGAGCTGACTTGACACAGTGAAAGGTGGCCTTGAGGGTTTGCCCTGGGCTGTGCTGGCACTCACAGCGGGCGCAGCCCTCACAGCCCTGCCTCCCCGAGGGTTTCTCTTCTCACCCTGTTGCCCCACTTCTGGTCTTCCTCTTTCTCGTGTGGGAACCCTGAGGAGATAGTGAGGCCAGGTGGCCCTGGCCTTTTCATCTTGTCATGCCATCCTGGCCCCTGTGGAAGGACAGAGCCTGCCTGGGACTCTGTGCCATGGCCCAGTGACCACTAGCCCCTTGGCAGTCGGGACCAGCTTTAAATGGGCATAACCCACCTAGAGAAATCCTACGTCACTTTAGTCTGGAATAGTCTCGGATGGTGGGATTTGGTACCAAGATCCGGGGTGTGTATGACACTGATTGCCCATCGCAGTTTGGACTGGCCACACACTTCCAGTGCTTGATGGCCACACGTGGCCGGTGGCTCCCGCAGTGGACGATGCGGGGTCAGATCATTTGGCCAAGGTCACACTGCTCTAAGGAGCCGAGCCGCCGTCAGACCCTGGAGCTCACGGCACAAGCAGGTGGGGAGGAGGCCTGGGGGTGTGGGTGTGAGAGAGGGTACTGGGAATCAGCCTTGGGTTAAGCGACTTGGCCCCGCACTCGGACCCTTTCCTTCGGTGGCCCCCGTGCCGGCCACCGAGAGAGGGGCTGGCCAGAGGCGCCTGCGCAGACGTGCTGGGTGCTCTGGGCTGCACTGTGTCTACCAGGGGGACCAACGTCAAGGGAGAGCGAGCCCTGGGAGCCTGAGCAGCTGGCGGGACGGCTCCATTGTGTCCGGGGTCCCCTCCCGCCGTGGGAGGCCGAGGTGGGGGCGGGGGTGGTTGGGCGGTGCCATCGTTCTGAGACCCTGCCTTCACATCTGGGCTCATTTCGGCTGAAGTGACTGGGGCTGTGCGGCCCCGCTCAGTGTGATGTCCCTGGTGTGCGGCCAGGGCAGGGGGGAGGAGAGGAGAGGAGAGCCACGGAAGACAGGGAGGCTCGCGCACCTCATGGGGCCCACCAGGTGGGGATGCCGAGATGTGTTTTGCGGCCTCATGAGCGCTGGGCCACTTCTCTAGGCTGTGGTCTTGCTCCCTAACGACGAGGTTGGGCATTTGTCTCCACCCAGCCCTGAGCAGGCGGTCTGAGCCAGACTCCACACAGCTGTTCTGGGCTCTGGGCCCCACACCCACCAGCACTCTGGAGCGAGTAAGCGTGGAGGGGCGCCGGGGCTGGTGTGGAATGTGGCCGGGGAAGCTCGGGACCGAGCAGAAGGTCCCAGAGCAGGCCTGTCCTCGGGGCTTAGCAGCCTCCTGACCAGTTTTCCAGGAAAACTCCATTTGTGCCCCCTGTCAGGACAGCCTTGTAGGAATGTGCAGCCTGTAGCTTCAAACACAGCCCTGCCCGCCACGGGGACCTTCTGGGCCCGTAGACCCCAGGCAGCGGCGACCCTGTGAGCAGGTTCCCATCGGCACGCGTTCCCTGAGACTGGCAGTGTGCCAGTGGCCGCGCAGGGGCTGAGGGGAGATCAGCACACATGACATGCTGTCCTTACCTTCAGGGAGCGTGCAGGCCGCCGAGGGCGGGTGGGGGCAGCCGTGTCTGTGTGGCAGCCGCAGGCTGGGGTGGAGCCAGAAGGGGTAGTTGTGTCCGCCAGTGATCTCGACTCCAATTCTGGACTCTTCTCTTTGCTCAGCCACCGTTCCCCAAGCTCCCGCTGTGTCAGGTCCCTCTGTGGGCTCCAGTAGACAGGATGGTCAGCCGCCACCTCCCGGAGGCCACGGCTCTGACACGTCGTCCCTGGGGAACTCGGAGAGGGTGAGCACCGCTCACAGCTCTGCCCCCTGAGCCTCGGTCTCCTCCCCTGTTCAGTAGGGTCTGTAGTGGCCACCGGTAGGATTAAAGAAGATGACGAATGCCGGACGCTCATTTGGCACTTAGCACACTTGCCAGAGTGTTCCAGGAATCCGGCAGTAGGGACAGGGGCGCTTGCTGGGTTGTTGCTGTCATATGCAGGGCTCATTTCCCGTGCAGGGGAGCACAGCGGCTCTCTGGTGGCCCAGGCAGAGCTCCCCAGCCGCAGTCCAGACTGCGTCTCAGCCGGGGTGGAGAGGAGAGACAGGGCACAGGGATGTTCCCAAGACCAGGAACTAACCCACCTGGCTGCCCCTGTGCTTGGGATGGAGAACGGAGGGCCGGGAGAATGAGCTGGAGGCTGATTCTGAGTGATTCTTGTCCTAGCGGGAAGCCAGGGACAGCTTTGAGCAGGGAGACCGGGCTTCGTTCGGCTGTGGGCAGGCTTGAGCATCCCAGGGCAGAGAGAGAGAAGGCTGTGCCCGTGAATTTGGGGCCTGTCAGTGGAGAAGGGGGCAGTGGGAGCTCTGGCAGTTCACCTTGCATGGGCCCAGAGCCTTCGGGGGTCCCTTGCCCGGTTCCTACAGGCCCGAGGGTGCAGACCGGATGGGGTGCCTGCTGGCTGAGTTGATTTCTGCGAGGCTGCTCGGGTCCGCTGTTCCTCTTCCTCACCAGATACGGAAGTTCGTCAGGGCAAAGAGGATGACCACGTTTGTCCCTGGGGAGACGAGCTAAGTCCGAAACGGCTTCCTTTTCCTCTCGGGAACCAAGAAAGCCAGAGCAACGAGACCCTGGGGCCTTCTGCATTGGTTTGGGCCACCTGCCTGGTCAGCCTGCTGCCCACACTGTCCCTTGTCCCTGGGAATGAGGACAGCATAGTTCGTGTCGGGAACTTTTAGCCGGAGACCCGCACCCCCGGTGGCCGGGGCCCCAGCCCACGAAAGTCTGGCGAACACACAGACGCTGCGCTGGCCGTGCGCGCACGTGAGGAAGCGTGCCCGTGGTGCCTGCGTGTCCCCGTCCCCGCTGTGCTTGTGGGCCCGGGACAAGATTCACATTTGTGTTGGGACACGTGGTCTTCGTGACGGTCCTGGGAAGTGGTGAGCGCTGTCCTCACCGTACAGAGGTTCGGGGTGGCGCTCGAGCTCACCCGGCCTGGCGTGCCCGCAGAGTCCACGCTTGTTCCGGCTGCCATCCCCGTTCGGGGCCCTAGGCCTTCCCATCTCGTGTGTCTGCACACAGGAAGGCTGAGGATCGGCTGGGAGCAGAGCAGGCCTTCCCTCCTCCGCCGTGGCGGGCCCTTGATGGGACAGGTCGGCCCTGGACGTGTAGGGCTCTCTGGTTTGCGGACGGTGAAGTGGCTCGGCCCAGAGGGCAGTGCCCTGTTCTGGCGCGGCGGCTGGGATGTCACATGGCGTCGCCAGGGGAGCCTGATCTGGCCCCTGCTCCACCAGCTGTTGGAACTGTCTAGACAATCTGAGGTGACAGTTGTCACCGTTCGGGATGAAGCAGGCTAAACTTGGATTATTACTGAAATCGGAGACCGTTTTGAAGCAGTGACAATGAGCATTGCCCAAATAGGGGCACGAAGTGGTGGCCTCCATGGCGCTCAGGAAGCTGCGTGAGGAGTCCCGCGCTTCCGAGGCGATGCCTGAGGCTTCCGCACGAGATGGGATGTGGAGACGTAGGGCCTCTCCCCTCCGTGGACCTTCCCTGCGGCCTCAGCCCCAGGCCCCAGAGGGAACCGTAGTGCAGGGTGGTGGCCGTGAGGCTGGCTGCAGAGCCTGGCAGCCCGGAGAAGGAAGAAGGCAGGGCAGAGGACGGTCCTCATCCCACGTTTTGGGATCCCGGTGGGGCTCTCCGGAGGGGAAGCTGGCCTTGCCTTTGTTTCAGTCGCCGGTGCCTTCTCTTCTCCCTGTGGGGTTTTAGGTGGAGCAGAGGGGGACCACGAGCCCCTCAGCCCTCGAGCCTGTGCTGGGAGGGGCCTGGGGACAGCCCTCGTCACAGAGCAGGACCTCGGAGGACCAAGGTCCAGTGTCTGCTGAGTTCTATATGGGGCGTGACTTAATATTTTATGATAGATCCGCTGTTCTAGTTAGAGCTCTGCCAGCTGGACCCCTGGGGCCTCCCAAGTGCGTCGGGGAGAGGGTTCAGTGGTACCCTATGCTTATGGCCAGTGTCTTCCAGGAAAGGTGTGACAGTTGTCACCTCAGACCATCTAGATCAGGGATTGGCACACCGCAGCCCAGAAGCTGTTGCCTGTTTTTGCAAATAAAGTTTTATTGGCACATAGCCATGCCTGCTTGTGTATTAAACTGCCCATGGCTGCTCTCCTGTTAAAACAGAAACCAGATGGGCCACAAAGCCTAAAACATTTACTGTCCGGCCTTTTAAGAGAATCACACCAGCTCCTGATCTGGATGGCCCCGTGCCTTAGTTTCCCCGTTTGGAAAGCCACTGGAATTTGTTTGTTAATTTCTGCGTGGAAGCTCATCGTAGAAAGGGCCTCAGGACCGTTACCCTGGCGGTCAGGAATGTGGGGGTGATGTAACGCGGCCCACCCGATTGTCTAAAGCTGTGCCGAGCCGAAACTTGGCCCCTGCGTGGCCTTTTCCTGTGCTCCTCAAGTGGCAAATAAGAACACGGCGCTGGAGAGGGGGCAGCGGAAAAGGAGCGGCCGGAGCTTGTGAGTTTTGGCGAATGGGGCCCTGGCGTCCGAACAAGTGGTTCAGCGTATCTCGGTGCACAAAAGTGTGATTTTTTTTTTTTTTTTAATGAACACTGCGTTCCCACAGTGGCGTTGCTCCGGAAGTGCTTGCTGGGTTGCCTGTCCAGTCCCGATGCTAACGTCTCTTGCAGGCTGCTCTTGCTGCCACGCTTGCGACGCGTGGGCCAAAGTGAGGATTATTCATTTCCTTCTGCTTTCACTCACTGCCTCGATTTTCTCCTGTGCCTCGAAGAATTTTGGTGAGGCCGTTCCTCTCCGTCCGGTGGAACAAAACTCAGACGCAAATAGCGGGGGTGGCCCTGGGGTTCTCGTCATTCAAGGCAAACCCCGTAGAAAGTTCACCCTGGCTGGGGAATCCAGAAGTCTCTCTGCCGGCCAGATGTGTTCTGGCCCCAGAGGCAGACAACCAGCTCGGAAGTTGCTAGAGGATATTAGCTTTGCGGTAACAGAACTTGGCCCAGCGAGCTGCTTTTGGAGCAGCATTGTGAAATAAGGGAGGGATGGCCGCGCTGACATTTAAAGGCGTCAGTTGGCCGAGGTTTTATCCTGTGCTCCACCTCAGACTCGGTCAACAGAGGCTGGCCTGTTCCAGGGCCGCCGCCGCCCTGCGCCTGGGAAACCCGCAGCGGCCAGCACAGAGCCAGGAGGCTGTGGCCTGGGCCGGAGCCTCTTTGGGGACCCAGGAATGTGGCTGGAAAGTTCTCAGAGCGACCAAGAACCACTTCCGGCATCGCTGCTGGCTCAGGCCCCGCTGCGGGGTGGATGATGAGGAAAGACGGGTGGGGAGGAGAGGCTGCAGGGACGTGGGTGCCATCTCCCTGCCAGACGAGGCTGCCCCCTGTGCGCCCTCTCCTCCCCGCCTCGGGCTGCGGGGCGGCCACGCGGTGGGCAAGTGCGCACAGACTTCAAGGGTGTCTGTAAACAGAGCAGCAGGAAGACCGGGTTAGGGTCACGGTCCTCCCAGGGGGCCTTTAGCTTCATATTCACCAGGCTATCCCAAGTTCTGGCAAGTGCTATCGGCCGAGCTAAGCGCCTACTGTGTACGAGATGCCGGGGCGAGTGTGCACCAGCCCTAGTCTCTGCCTGAGAGAGCGAGTCGTGTGAGCGGTTAGCCGGAATGAGGGCGAGTGAGGCCCGCACGACACTGAGCTCCTCCCAGCAGCATCCCGGGACCCCAGGAAAGCCCCGTCGTGAGCCTGTGGGCCCTTCTCCAACCCTCACTGCCGCCCGTCGGCGTGAGCTCTCTTAATGCTCCCTCAGCCCCGGGAGACCGATCCTGTCTGCGTCACGCTGGTGACCACTGAGGACCCGGCAGCAGAGACTTGGTGAGTAAGTTGCCCGCAGCCGCAAAACCAGTCCCCGGCAGGTGCGGGACTTGAAGCCAAGCCGGTGCCCGGCACAGGCTCAGGAGGCCCGGGAGGCCGGGTCCCAGGAAGGAAGGCTGGAGGAGATCTCACGGGCGGAGACTGGAAGCGTAGGTGTAGGGGAGGAGCGCAGGCCGGGGGCCCTGCCACCGGCGGCCCGTGCCCTCCCCTCCCCACCCGTGCCGCAGCTCCACCCCCGGGAGCTGGGCGAGGTGAAGGTAAGTTGGGCAGAGTGCCTGCCCGTTGCCAGGAACTCGTGTGCACCCGTGTGCCCCTCTCCTGACGTGAGCTTTGTGGGCTCTCACTCCGCTGGGCTCGTACAGAAGGTTCTCAAAGGTCTGACCCGACGGAACGGGTCTCAGTCAGGCGACGCTTCTCTGAGCCGGAACATGCTGTGTCTCTGAGAGGAGTGGGGAGCACGGCGTCTCGCGTGCACGTGTGGGGGCCGGCCCCGCTCGCCCAGCAGCCTGAGACACACCGTTGACGTGTTACCAGGACCGGGGATGTGGCAGCAAGTCGGGGGGAGGGGGAGACCTGCTTGACGGCCGTGCTGGGGTCCGTGGGCTGGGGCCCCCTCAGAGGTGGCCGGGGACTTCTGGTCCCGAAACCTCCCGGGTGGCACCGCACAGAGCAGGGCCGGAGACGGCCAGGCCCCCACGTTTGCCTGGTAGGGCCCCCGGTCCCAGACACTCCAGGGACTTCTTCAGTTTAACCGCTCGCCGAGCCCTGTCCCCAGGCTCCTGCTGGCCTGCCCCTTCCCCCGCACCGGACAGCCCGCCGGGTGAGGCCAGGACCTGACCTGGGTCTTTGTGGGAGACAAGTCACCGGTCACGACCCAGACACCCCCAAATTCACGGCCTCTGTGCTGTTTGTGGTTAGTACGACAGCTACTTTCAGTGGCCGGGTAGGGAAAGGGACAGATAGAAAGGAGCCCTCAAGTCTGCTGGGAGGCTTGGAGCCAGGTGGCTGTGAGCAAAAGGCCTTTGGAAGCAGACAGAGCTGGGAGCAGATCTGGCCGTGGGAGCCCAAGCCTCCGTTGCTGCATCTGTACAATGGGTATGGTAATAGGGAGTTAAAAAGAGGCGATGTGTCTCTCCCATGGAGAGCGTAATGGCACAGAAGGCTGAGTTCTTGGCACATAACAATGTTCTTGTCGAATAGGGGCAAAAATTTATGTAAGAACTTAAATGATTTCTCAATCCATTTACGTGTCGTTTCTTCTGCGTACAGCGTCCGTGCTTACATGTAAAAAATTCAAAGTTTAGAAGGTAAAGGACATTACGGTTCAGAAACGTAAAAACACAGAAAGTGAAATCCTTCTGGAATCCAACCCAGAAGTAGCCATCACTAAATGGTGTGGTCCTCAGTCCTTTCTCTAAACAGCTGTGACCCTCAGTGGAGACTCAGCCCCCTGAGCCTGCTGATTCTGCAGGTTCAAATATACTGTGAGTGGAGTGCTATGACAAGAAATAAGAACTTCTTCCCTTGTCTTTTATTTCTTTTATGAGAGACAGAGAGAAAGCAATCACGCACCAGTGGGGGAGAAGGGCAGAGGAAGAGAGACAGAGAACGTCAAGCAGGCCCCACGCTCAGTGCGGAGCCCCACGAGGGGCTCGATCCCACAACCCTGGGATCATGACCTGAGCCAAAATCAAGAGTTGGACAGGGACGCCTGGGTGGCTCAGTCTGTTGGGCGTCCCGACTTCACCTCAGGTCACCATCTCACAGTTGGTGAGCTCGAGCCCCGCGTCGGGCTCTGTGCTGACAGCTCGGAACCTGGAGCCTGCTTCGGATTGTGTGTCTCCCTCTCTCTCTGCCCCTCCCCTGTTTGCGCCTTGTCTGTCTCTCAAAAATAAATAAACATTAAAAAAAAAAAAAGTCGTTGGACACTCAACCAACTGAGCCACCCAGGTGTGCCTAGAATTTATTCCTTTAACAGAAATAAAAACAAAAACAAAAACCAGTCCTTATTAAAACAAAATACATGAGCTTAGCACCAATTTCTCACTGTATCCAATAAAAAAAAAAAAAGCAGACACATAGTTTCAAAGAAAAAAAAAAAGTCACCACAAAATTCTTGGCCCAGCGCAAAATAGAATTGAATTCTTTTAGGCTGTTCGGTGCAAGCTCTGTAGAGACGTGTCGATTCTCTCGTACCCTGAGTCTGTACTAACGCGGTTCCCCTCGGCGTCACAGAACACGCTCTGCTGGCCCGGACGACGGGCCTCACGTGACTCTTTCAACCCGCTTCCCATCCAGAGGCTCGCTGGCCCGGTGGCCGCACCAAACACGGCTTGACCGGATATTTCCAGACGGTGTGAGCACAGGCGCCGTCCCACGGATTGGAGCAGGGGCGGCGACTGGGCACGGCCCTGCCTGTTCCTTGGTCTTGTTCTTTCTGAGGAGTTTGCCTGTGAGTTTGAGGAGCTCGTTAGACTGCAGTTTTCTCTAAGCAGACCATTCTGTTTCAGGGCAGCGGTGCCCAGAGGGCCTGCCTGCCTGCCACCGCGTGCTCCCGGAGCCCGATGCCCCCGTGCTCATTCAAGACACGCTTAGTCATGGGGCCTGCTGCGTGTCCACAGTGCCCGTGCGTGGCCGGGGCGTGCGTTTTGCGTGCGGAAACCCAGAATGCGCCTACGTAGTGTCTGCTTCCCAGACTCTCGGGCCTTGTTCCACGCCAGGGGCAGAATCTGGGCTACCGTCTAGTTCTTTCCATACCCACGTAGGACCCGTGTCCGGTCTGTCTCTCGTACCTTCCGTCCAGAACCTCTCTCTGGGTTCCTGCCGTGTGCTGGGCACTGCAGGGCGGGAAAAGTAGAAGCGAGATCCCGTTCCCTCCCTCTGGACGGATTCTGTGCATTCTGGGGCCGGTGCTGTTGGGGGTGTCCCTGCTGTGTTGCAGACGCTGCTGTCACTGCCAAGGATACAGTGTGGAGTAGGATGGCCACAGGCGCCGGTCTCCAGAAGCCCCCCCCCTTGGGTGGGTCCGTAGACAATAAGCGGGAGCAAAGAGGATCGTGTCGGACAGAGTCAGTCAGTGCTATGAAGACCTGGAGTATGGGCGACGAGGAAAGATGGCGGGTGGAGAAGCAGAGTGACCTTCCCCGGGGAGGGTTGGCCTGAGCGGCCCCAGAGGCCGGGACTGCACCCGGCCCAGCCCCGGCGTTACCACTGAGCAGGGCCCCGAATGGCGACGGGGCATCACCCGGAGGGTAGAGCCCTCTTCACGGAGGGGCCGTCGTCCAGAGTCCCAGTGCTGGGTGGGTCTTCCCATTCCCCTCTCCTTAGCATCGGAGGTGTCTCGTATTAGCCCAAACAGGTCTGTGGGGAAAGGCGAGGAGGTGTCAAGTTCACGGGGCCCCTTGTTTTCCTACTGACGCCCACGAGGGCTGTGGCTCTTGGGCCCCTTACCAGCCCAGTGGGTCCTGGCACAAACTCCTAACCTACGTGGAAACTGGAAGCCTCAGAATGCGCTGCGTGCCCCACAAGAGGGGGCGTCGCGTCGGCAAGGGGGCGTTCCTGGGCTGTGAGCATGACACGGGGGATGCCTGCCCTGGAGACCCTTAGCAGCCTTGTCACCTGAACGTGGCACGTCATCGCGGACGGTCCGCTCTCTCTGGCTGAGGGCGTCCAGTATGGCCATGAAGTTATGAGTGAGCTGAGAGCCTGCGGGCCTCGGGGCGGGGGGGTGGTGGGGGAGTGTCGGCTGCCAGAACTCGTATTCTGTGTCACCGTCAGTGAAAACGGGACTTCCCAGAAGCCTGTGACATGTGCGCCTGGGCTCACATAACCTGGGCCCCGTTTGGGGACCTGCGGCTCATTTGAGTCTTCACACTGTTGGCAAGTGACCTCCGTGCCCTTCCTGCGTCTGTTGCGTTTTGAGGAAGCCACGATGGCCTGGCGTGAACCTGCCCTCGGGGCTCCTTGAACTGTCACGGGAGGGCTCCTTCTCAAAAGCGACTGGCTTGCAGACTCGAGCCACAGGGGGTCAAGTCAGCGGCCTCAGGAAGGCTGGGCTACCTGCGGCCCGAACCAAAACGGCCCTGGCCGTTCGGGTCGTGGAAGGGAGCGCGTTCCTGCCTCTGCCCCTGTGCGGGGCCGGGAAGGAAATGGCTTCCCTGCATCGCGGAACTCGGGCTTGCCACCCCCGGCCACCCACTGTGTGCCCACGGCCGGTCCCGGAAGGGAGGACCGCGGTGGAGTCAGAGGCACGTTCTGTCCTCCAGTCCCTCCCGTCTGCTTGTTCTGCTACGAGTGGAAGCTAAGCCCCCCTGTCCCGCCGCCCCCATGCCATCCTCGCGCCTGAGGACCTCGGGGCCACAAGTCCCGTCCCTGGGAACCCCCCTTCTTTCCCACGGGCCCCTGCATGACAACCGACTGGAAATGCCCCTTTCTGAGAGTTCGTGTTCCAGCACGGTCCCCTTTGAGTCCCCATGTGGAGAGGACATCACCACTCACACCCAGGGGTGGGGAGGGCCAGCCAGGTTCAGGGCTTTAGGTCCTTTGTCCTAAGGGCTTCCTCTGAGCACCTTAATGCTGGATGAAGATGACAGTCATACTTAGCACGTGCCAACCACAGCATGACGTGCTTTTCTCATTTATTGCTGTCATGATTTCCTTTGGTAATGTTAGGTATGAGCCTTTTTTAAAGAATATACCCAAACGTCTCGAGAGCCATACTCTTTCCAAACGAGGGTAGGTGGTGGCAGCTTAGCTCATGGCTGCTGTGGGTTCCTTAATGGCTCTGAGTGTCCAGTTTTCCCGTGTCCAGGCTGACCTGGGAAGAAGCTAACCGGAGCCACCAGAAGTCGGCCAAGTGCCACCGGATGGACCAGTGCCGGTCAGTGTCAGAAACACGAGCTGGAGGGGTGCCTGGGGGGCTCAGTCGGTTAGGAGTCCCTTGATTTCGCCTCAGGCCATGATCTCACGGTTCTTGGGATTGAACTCCACGTCGGGCTCTGCGCTGACAGCACAGAGCCTGCTTGGGATTCCCCTCTCTCCCCCTCTGCCCCTTCCCTGCTCCTGCTCTCTCTTTCTCTCTCAAAATAAATAAATAAACATTAAAAACAAGCAAACAGAAAGTAGAGAATCCAGCCCTGATCTGGATGATGGGTCTTTTAGGCTTGGTGTGGTATGGACCCTCCCCCCCCCCCAAACCGTCCATCCAGTGCGTTAGATTCACGAAGTACGTTTGTGTGCCTTCTTTCCTTCCGTCCTTGTGGGGCCCCTCTGACACGGGCTGTGCTTATCCAGCTCGTAGACGGGGAAAGCAAGGCTCAGGTGGAGGGACCCGCCCAAGGTCCGCAGCGCGAAAGGGGCTGCAGAGAGGGCTTGGAGCCCGGGTGTGCCTGGCTCCTTGCCTGATGCCTCCATCCCAGCGGCACCCTAGCAAAGGACCCATAGCCCATCTGTCCTTGGCCCTTGGCAGAGCCGCTTGCTTGTTGAGGGCAGAGAGCTCTCGACTGGCTGCCTCGGCACCTGGCTGCGCCCAGCTGCTTCTGGCCTCATAAACACCCCTGTTGAAACAGCATTGGAGTCCCCAAGGGGGGGGCCGTTCTTGCCAGCCCCTGCCATACCCCAGCCTCCTTGGTGTCGAGGAAGCTAGTCAGTCCAGCCTCAGGCCCAGCTCTTCACAAGATCCAGAAGACATCCCTTCCTAGCTGACCTAGCTGAGCTTGGGGTTTCATCAGAGCCACTCATTAAAGTCTGTGGATCTCTCTCCCGGGAGCTGGAATGTGGGCCGGTCCGAAAAGTTTTGAAGAGCGAGACCCTGATCGCGTGTCTGGGGCACTGGTGGCGCAAGCAAGCAGCCCTCGGGGCTGCCGTGAGCCGAGTTGTCCGCAGAGCCCTGGGGGTCCCGCTGGTGCCCTGGGCGCGTGGCTCCTCCCTCTCAGGGCCAGCAGCCGGGTCTCCCTGGTGGCCTGGCCCAGGCTCCGGCTTCCCCAGGGAAGGCAGCCCCTTGCATCCATTGTCCTGTGGACGTGGTTGATCCGGTGCATGCTGACCTGGCCGTCCCGTGCCATATGCAGCCGTGGCCAGAGGGACAGGAGCAGCCTGTGTCCTGGGGATGCACCTGAGGGTTTCTGCTGGAGAGCGCGTGTCTCCTTGCAGCGGGGCTCCTGCTGTTCCCCAGACTGAAGGGACTGGGGCCCCGAGCTGGGAGCCAGGTGGGGCAGGGGACACTGCAGTGTCAGGCTCTTGGCCACGATGCTTCGCTGTAACCGTGTGACTGCACGCCACCTTTGTCCTGGCACGGTGTTCCTGGTGACCCAGAAATACCCAATGTCACTTGCCTCCTTCAACTCCTTGACTCTGTAGGTGAAGCCTCCGAGGCCCGGGGGAGGGAAGGTGGCTGTGCTACAGTCACTCCGGAGCTTGTCACCAGGGATCGCGGGCTGGGACCAGATTCTAGGGCGGCTTCAGGCCAGGCTCCTTCTCAGAATTCCCCAGAGCCCACACCAGAGAGGCCACGGCCACAGCCTCCTCGGCCACGTGGCGGCAGTGTGCCCTGGCATGTCCTGGTGCTGCCCAGGGCCCGTTTCCTGATCTGTGCTTTGGGCCAGAGTCGCTTGCTCTTCTTGCGCCCGGGACTGGGTGTGGATGTGCCATGTGCGTGATCGAACCCCAGGAAGCCCAAAAACACTCGTGGTTCTGACAGACTGAGTGGAACCATTTGGAGAATGGGTAATTTTCCACTCTGCAGGGACACACCTGGGCAAGTCTTGGGGCCCAAGTGGAAAAGAGGGCTGGAAATGAAGAACCTTGGGGGATCACTTGAACCTCAGAAGAACCGTTACCGCACTTGGATGAGTTGGAATCGGGCTGGATTCGACATTCTCCGGGCACGTCCTTTGGGAGGGGGCTGCTAGAAGGCAGGGGCCTGTCTTCCCCACCCCTGATTCCTTGGAGTTCAGGGCAGCACCTGCTGCACAGTGGGGGCTTTGCAGGTGGGGTTGAGTAAAGGAACCTGAGAGTGCAGGCCCTCCGGGCCCTCAGCCTCAGGTCTTCTTGAACATTCTGGGCTCTGTCAGCAGGGGCTGCCTGAGGGACATGGCAGTCCGTGTCGTGCGTCGGTGCTCGGGTCTGCCAACCCGGGGCGGGGGCCAGGTGTCTGCGGGGAGGGTTCACCAGCCTTCTTTGTGTCCTGTCCTCCCAGAGTGGTCAGGCCCCAGGGCGGGACGTCAGGTGACTGTCTGCACGGCACTGGAGGAAGCAGGGAGGCCACTGGATTGGGATTAGCCATCGCTGGGGAGGCAGGGCAGAGGAGGAGGCAGGAGAGTGGGGTGCTCAGCCTGGGCCGCTGGCATCTGTTGGCTTGAATCTGTGTCCAGAAGCTCCGCTTCCGGTTGTGGTGCCTGTGGGTCAGGAGTGAGACTGGCCACGGCCACGCCCTTGTACTTCTCTCCTTCGTGGCCCTCCTCAGCTCTGTCTTTGCCTGTTCTGTGCAGCTTAGGGGCCAGAGCAGGCCCGGGCAGACAGCAGGCAGCACCTTCCACCCCGCTGTGTCCCTCCCCGCCTTCTGCCCTTCTGCACCAGGTGGAAATGGAACGTGGGGAGCTGAATTAGGGTCCTTGAGGCCTCGACTGCCGGTAGGAGCCTGGCAGCGGGGCCGGCACGGGCTCCGGGGGAGGGGGGGAGGGGTGACCGTGTCCCCCTTCCCCACGGTGCCGAGGCAGAAACCAAGGAATACAGGGACAGAGGGTTTGCTCTGGCCCTCTCGGCCGCCCTGCCTCCCTGCCACCCTTGCTGCTGTGCCTTTGGTTTTGGAGTGGTTTGGGCAGGAAGCAGCCCCTGAAGGGAGGCTGGGGAGCTGTCAGTAAAGGGAGGTGCGTGGAACCCAGCTGTGCCCCTCGTCCTCCCAGCGCCCGTCAGCCCCTGCCGTTCCTCGTTCCTTGTGTGAAGAAGTTGGCTTTTACTGTCGCTGATGAAGGCAGGAGAGAAGTCAGAGGCTGGAAGACACAAGGTCTGCTGTGGGACGAACCCTTTCCTTTCAGATGAGTCCGCACCTCTTAAAACAAAGGCCAGTGGCTGCGGGAGGTTGGCTTGATTCCATTTGTACCGGGGAAGCAGAGACGGGAGGTCGACCCTCAGCGGGAGTTGTCTCCCACCTGTGGTGGGTCATGGGGAGCATGAGGTGGAGGAGGAGCAGCGCCTCAGAGCCCAGTCAGCCAGGGTTTGAGTCTCAGCCTCCTCACTCTCTAACCAGGTAACCACTCCGAGCCTCAGTTTTCTCGTTTGGAAAATGGGGACAGTAATAACTTACCTCAGAGAGTTGGTCTGATGATCACATGAGCCAAAGGGTGCAAAGCACCAGTCACCCCCGGCCACACCGCGGGTGCTCAGCAGGGGGTAGCAGCTGTCGTCACAGTCCCGACCACCGTCACCTTCGCCATCGTCCCCACCTTCCTCGTCGCCATCACCATTTCCACTACCGTGATCACCATCATTCGCCATCATCTGCCGTAGGGCGTGCAGCCAGAACCCCTTGAAGACTTGGCCTCGTGCCCGACTCTCTGAATCACAGGGGAAGATAGCGGTCACCTCACAGGTACTCAGTGACCCGGGCTTCTGCCCCCGTATGAGGGCTTTTCCGTTGGCCTCTTCCGACTGGTAGCGAGTTTTCCTTCTCGGAAGAGGTCCCAGCGTTAGCTGCTGTCTCCTTAGTGCTCAGAGTAGAAGCGGGGCCTACAGGATCTTAAAATTACCCTCTACTCAATTACGAATACTAAGAATAAAATATCCTGGCTTCCATTAGGGAGAAAAGTTGTCTAGTAGATAATTATGTTGTCTGTATATGTCACGAAGTCATCTTTTTATGACTTTAGCTCTCATTGCTGTAAATGTCTCGGTAGGTAACTAGGGGTCTGAGTGCACCGTGGAACAGGAGCTAGCCTGGGGGCGAGCAGAACCCCAGAGGGGTGGCTCCCGCCTCTGTTCATTCGCTGAAGGATCCTGGGCAAGTGACTTCCCTGGGCCTCAGCCTGTTTTGTTCTGAAAAACAGGGTTGACAGTACTTGCCTCGTAGAGGCGCTGTGGGCACTGGCGGATGGGGGGGCGTGGTTCCCAGGACAAACCTGCATCCGGTAGGTATTAGTGCTTTGGGAGCCGGGGGCTGGGGGAAGAGAGAGAATGAAGTGACCCTTCCCAGTGCATGCCGGGGGGACCCTGGTGCCCTCAGACCGAGTTGCGGGGAGGGCAGCTGTCGGGTCGTGAATTTGGCCGTCTTCCGGTCGGATGCCGTTCGTGGCACGTATCCTTCGTACGGTGAAGCGAATGCGGACTCGGGCTCATCTGGGGGTTTGTCAGAACCGGCATTGTTCGAACCTGTGCAGTAGTTGGGAGGTTGCAATACCCTGTGGTACGCGGTGGAGGAGAAATATGTCGGGAGAAGCAGCAGCTGACTCGCGTGGACGGCCTCTGACGCCTGGGCCAGCGTGCCAGGCGGCACCCTCTCCGCCCACCCTCCCCCCATCCCGGTCAGCCAGGAGGCGGACACGTTAGTCCCGGAACAACACGGGGGCCTCCACCAACGCCGGTGTGCTGGTGTCTCCTGAGACAACGGTATCGTCCCCTGGGAAGACCAGGTGAAAACTTCAGTGATCGAGGCAGGTTTCCATGCTCCCAGTTTTGAGGGTGAGTGAGGTACAGAAGGTTCTAGCTGGAAGCTGGAAGTCTCAGAGCCCTAAGGGACCTTAATCCTGTCCTGTCAGTGTGCATCTGGGGAAAGTGAAGGGAGGCCCTCTGCCCAGGGTCGCGTAGTGACGCAGCTGATGACGGGACGGCGACCTGTCTCCGGTCTTCTGTCGCCCTTGTGGCCTGCCCTTCCCACCTGGACACCCTGCCCCGCGGGCCCGCAGCTGTTCCTGCGAGCTGGTGGGATGCGGCTGTCCTCTGGGCCCTTGCCCTGAGCCTCCAAGCGCCTCCCTTGGTGTGGCGAGCACTTTCCGCCGGTCTCTCCGGTGGCACTGCCCTGGGCCGGGCTGCTGCTTCGTCTTCCCCGGGCAGCTTTGCGCCATCGCTAATCCCAGCCGGGCCTCTCCGTGGGAGGAGGAGCCCCGAGCAGGAGGGGCAGGGGGCTGCGTCCAGGGTCCGGCGGTGCGACCTTCAGCTATGGGGCCTCGGGCAAGTTACTCAGTCTCCGCCAGCCCATGTGCTCATCTGCACGGCGAAGATAAGAGCACCTCTCGGGGGCGGTTGGTGGGAGCACAGTCTCCAGGGCTCAGATGCTACTGTGGTAGGGGGTCCTCCCTTCTGAAGCCTCACGACACTGTTCTTGGGGTCTCCCGGCAGTCCTCTGAGCTGAGCTGGCCAGAGGGGAGGTGGAGGCCCCGAGGCGGAAGGAGAGGTGGTGTCGAGGCAGGCGGAGACGCGGCAGGCCGGAGCTCATCCCTGTACCCCTGCGCCTCACCGGGCTTTTCCCTGCACGGACATGGGGCTCGTGGGTGCTGGGCTCACTGGTGTGGAGGCAGCCACTGCCCGTGCACCCTTTCTCTCCTTTTTGGAGGCTTCCCGCCCCAGGCTTGGCCCTTTGCTGTGCCCTGGCCTGTGGTTGCACACTTGGGGTTTCTCACAGATGTTCTCAGAGCTGGGGCACCTTAGGATCTCCGTTTCCTCCCAGAAGCTTGGGCATCCCCAGCGCTCCCTGAAAGAGGGCTTTCTCAAGGGCGAAGAGCGTGCCATTTTGCCCTGCAGAAACAAGCCGACTTGCAACATCCGAGGGAGAACTGAGAAAGCAGAAGTCTGGGGGTGGGGGCAGCTCGGCCTCGGCCTGCTTCACGGGCACGTTCCGCGCGCATTTCCTGTTGACACCCTCCTCACCCACACCCACTTCCTTTCCCATCCCTCGCCCCACCCTGGTGGCCCTGCCACCTTAGCTCCACGCAGCCGCCAACGTGCACCCCGTGCCCCCTCCTGCTGTCCTGGGCGCGGCCGGGAAGCACGACCCCAGTCCCGTGCCGTCACGTGCGTCCCGAAGGTCCTCCTCTGTGGGCCTCGTGGAGCCAGAGATGTTTCCTCGGCTCGTCTTGGGTCCGCCCTCAACACCTCCAGCCAGGTGCTGGCGGGGGCGACCCCAGAGGAGATCTGGGTCCCTCCACAGGGGAGGCGGAAAGAGCACAGGACTTCCTCACGTTCTGCTGCGCCCTAGCTGTGACATTGGGCATGTACTCTAGGCTTCCACATTAGTGTGTTGGTGACATTCATTTCTCCTCTCCCCCGACGGCCGTTGTGTACACTTAATCACGCTGCTCTGAAGGATCCAGCCCATAGTGGGTCCTCAGCAGGCTGCCTTCCCTTCCTGCTCTTGCCTGACCGTCTGAACGATGCCTATAGTTCATTTGGGGCCTCACAATGTATAAATCATTATCCAGTTTGAGGCCCCGAAGCATCTGATTGTCACCGTGTGGGGCTTAGGAGCAGGGGAGTGAGCTGAGGGCGGGGGGCTTGGGCGTCTCCTTGGATGTGGGGAGGCTTCCATGGCTCTCTGCCAGCCGTTCACTCAAGTTCCCGAGGCTCAAATCCCCCATCTATGAGATGGGACTGATAAGAAAGTAGAGGCTCTTAGGAGAGTGGTGGAAATTAAATGAGATGATATTTCAGTACAGTCCAAGTGGTCAGAAAACACTGGCCCTGATAACCTCCCTCTGAGCACCCCTTGCTGACCTCATCCCTTCTCAGACTGTGAACTCCTCAGAGGTGGCCACGCGTCCCCTGCTCTGGGTTCCCGTCTAGGGCTTCGTGCCAAGCGATGGCCCTGCCGGGAGGTTGACTACGTCACCCTGCCGTGGCGATCCCTGGACACCTCGGATGGATGGAACCTCACTGTAGACCTGGAGGGAACAGTGACCGTGCGTTCAGACTGCCTCGGCTTGCCATAGGCACTTCTGCAGGGGGAGAGGGGTGTCAGCAGCTCTCCCAGAACTCCTGGGCATGTGTCATGCCTGCTTCTAGCCTCCCCTAAAGCAACAATCCCAGTATTGCAGTCTAACAAGGGAAGGCAGGGCTCACGGAAGGGGGGGGTGGGGGAAGAGCCACAGAGAGCGACCTTTGCCGCTTGCGCCGGGAGGGCAGGGACACTGAGTCACGTCCACTGAGAGTCTGATCTTGTGTCTTCAGCCCATGGCTTAACATCCCAAAGGCCCAGAGCTGAGAGCGAAAGGACCGAGGGAGGAAATGGCAGGTGGAGCCATGACAGTGGGAGCGTTTCTCCTCCCTCTCCCAGCCGGCACTGCAGCCTGCTTGGGATTCTCTCTCGCCTCTCTCTGCCCCTCCCCGACGTGTTCTCTCTCGCTCTCTCAAAATAAATAAATAAACATTAAAAAAACCAAAAAAACAGGCTCAGGGAAGGTGTTTGAGCCCACCCAGGGTCCAGAGCAAACATAGTCTGCATCAAAGCTGCAGGGGGAACATTCTTACTGCACCCAGCAAATGCCTGCGAGCAAGCAAGCTGCAGGTGCAGATCGGGGACCTGGGTGGGGGGAGGGGGGGAGATGGAACGCTGCCATCTTAAGACCAGGGTTTCGTAGCCTCGGCACCGTTGGCGTCTCCGGCTCGATGACTCTTTGTTGGGGAGGGGCTGTCCCACTGTCCCATATCGTGGGATCCCTGCCTCTCCCCACCAGATGCCCATGGTCACTGCACCTCCCCAAGTCACGACAGTCCCTGCAGTGACATTGTGCGATGGAGAACCACAGGGGGAGTGAAAGACCTTGGCCTCCCTGGTGGCCACTGACTCTGGGGCTCTGTCACGTGTTTGGCCTCAGACAAGAAACCTGATCCTTCTGAACCGGGCAGTGGCAAAGGACAGGTGCCTTCTCCGTGCCCGCTCGGCTCGAGTGCCATGCAGGGTGGGTAGAGCTGAGCGGTGGGGCGTCCCGTTACCTGCGGACACGGGCAGTACGGGGCCTGCTGCCCCTCCGATGGGTGTGTTAGCTTTGCCAGCCCCACGTTTTCTGTTCTTTCCATCTCTGAGTCCATGTCCCCAGAGCTGGGAAGGATGGGGACGCTGTCTGATGGCTTCCCAGGCGATGCTGGGGTGGCCCCGACCCTCTCCAGGGGGAGCAGGCCAGCAGGCGTTTGCCAGACCGCTGCCGGCGGTGTGCACCACGGCTTTTCATGAGAAAAGGCGCCGGAGTCCCACTGCCACGGCAGAGAGCCATCTTGCTCATTAATCAGGACTTCGGGATTCTTGGGGCCATCTTAGCAACTGCTTGGCACCAGCCCTACTCGATTTGCCGTCACCTGTCTGCCGTGAGAGCGGGCCTCTCCTGGGAGACCGGAGGAGGGAGGGTGCCGCCACCAACTGGGCCCGTCCCCAGAGCCTGTTTCAGGGGCCGAGACTGCGCCTCTCAGCGGGGCCCCAGAAAGCGCTCCGTTAGGACCAGTGTTGTTTTTGTTAGGACTCTCCATTTTCAGCGTAAAAGCTTAGAAAAGCGAAGCCGGACCCATGGTCCCAGGCCTTCTTTTGAGGACGAGGAGGAGGGGGCAGGGGCCGGCTCTGCTCAGAGAGCACCGTGATGGCAAAGCCTCTGGGTGGGCCCTGGCTGCCCCTTCCTGTGCTGAGGGCCCATCCAGCTCCTTGCGGGGCCACCAGGGCACCCTCGGACTCCCCCATCGAGCCTGAGCTTGGTCACGGCTCTGCTGCTGCCACCCCCGAGAGAGGTGGCCATTGCTGGGGTCTTCGCCTCGAGGGTCTGGTTTCTCCCCTGCATTTCATCTTATTCGGGGGAGAATGCAAGCCCCCCCAGATTCCCACTCGGGGGCAGGTGCTCCAGCAGTGCTGGGCCCATAGTCAAGAGACCCGCGACCCCCATCCCTTCTGTCTCCCAGTCTCCCGACCAGAGGAGGCTCTGGCTATCCGCCTCTGCATCCCTCCCACATTTGCATTGTCACCGCCACCCCCAGGACCCGCCCGCTTTCCCTGGTCAAGCTTTCGGGCTTTGCTCCTCTCTCTAGAGGCCCCCTCCAGGCGCCATCTCAGAAACAGACATCCCCAGCCTTTGCGAGCAACCCAGGGAAGTGTCCTCTGGCTTCCTCCTGCGGCAGAAAGTTTTGAGCAGTGCGCTTCTGAGACGTGCCTGGGGGAGGACCTCATGCTGCTCAGATACCCCGGGAATTTGGAGCAGAGCTGCCGATGCCGCGCAGGTCAGCCGGAATTAATGTGCATTTTGCTGAAAAACAGAGTCGCCCCCCACATCTTCATCCATTGCCGGGCTAGGCGCTGTCCTGGAATTCTAAAGGGCACCAGGCAGGGAGGCGGCAGGGCAGCAAGAGCCCCTAGTCTGTTTCTGGGGGTGTGATTGGCCCTGGTGGAGCCCAAGCTCTTTGGTTTGCTAGCAGAGCTTCTGAGTGTGGTGGCCGCTGGGCCGTGAGGTGCTCAGCGGTCATGGCGTTGGCCGTCACCGGGCAAGGCCGTGTGTGCCCCACACGTGCTAGCCCGGCCATTCCGCAAGGTAGCGTCCTCATTGCCGCTTTCCAGTTGAAACAGGCCCAGAGGGCCAGAGTGGCTGGGCATTGGGGAAACAGCTAGAATGTGGCCAGGCCTGGGTCCTTCCTTCTTGCCAACCATGACTGTCTCAACAGTCGCTTGCTGGCTTGCAGCTTGCTGGCCTGCTGTCCTCCGGGCATCTCGGGGGCCGGCTGGGGGGGGGGGGGTCGGATTCGCCCCCGAGGCGTGTCAGCCCTGGAGCAGGGCCCACTCCCACCCAGGCTCGAAAATGTTCCACAGACCCCAGCGGCCGATGCCCAGGCGGGCCCTACTCCTTCCAGAGGCCCCTGCTCCTCGCCTGCCAGTCGCCCCCGGAAGAGCCCAGCATTCACAGCTGCGCCTGAACCTTCGGTCTGGGCCCCTCCCCAGGAGCGCCCTGGGAGGGATCACACTTTTAATTAGCCTGGTTTGGGGACTGCGGGCTCCAAAGCCCCTGGAGGTGAATGCGGCCGGCCTCGCTTTTGGAATCGGCTGCCAGTGGACACAATGTAGCTGTAGGAATGAAAATGAGGAAGAGAAAGACCCCCAGGCTGGGGTTTTTAATTGGCACTGTCCTCCCGGCCCTGCGCCCGCCTGCCGGCCCTCCCGGGGCTCTGTTTGGGGCGGCCGGGCCCAGGCTGCGAGCGGCGGAGCCTTTCACGGCCTCAGACTGATTTAAGTGGCCCTGTATAGATCCCGGCAGCCCCTGCTGAAAGGCCCGGCGCGGTCTCCGTGCCGTTGAACCCTGGGAAATTTATCAGCCACCTGCGCGTGGTGAATGGTGATAGCCGCTGAGAGCCCCGCCGAGCCGCCTGGCCTTCAATGGGCCCCGGGCCCTGCCGGAGAGAAAAGATTTTTCTAAAGCCGCAATTAATTTTTTTCCCCCAATCAATTGGGAGGTTGCTTTCTTGTTTTCCGCCGGGTGAGTGGGACGCTTGATTCTGTGCGTGTCCGCCAACCTGGGCGCTCTGGCAATTGATGTTCCTCTCGAGAGACAGAGCATGGCTTTCGTTCTCACCAGCCACCGAGGACGGGACTTTTTTGTTTGTGTTTTGTGTGTGGGTCTCTCTGCCTTTCTCTTTTTCTTTCTCTTAAGATCATCTCAAGCTAATAGTGAGAAAAAAGGCATGTGAGCCATTCCGCCTGGGCAGGTCCCACAATACCTTCAGGAACGTCCATTTTTCTTGCTTTCATGGAAACACTATGAGGTCTCTCTTGCCGGGGACAATGGCGAGATTAAAGAGGGAGGGAGCACGACAGAAAGCGGGAAGTAGAAAGGCAGTTCAGCCCGACCGCCCGAGAGCTTTATGCTGCCATTTAAAGGGGTTTATCCTGGACTCGCCCCCGCCCTGCCGGAAGGATTGGCTGAAACCTCTTGGTTTATACCTAATTTTGCAGTGAGAACCAGTTTTAAGCGCAGAAGAGAGAGAAGGCCCCCCTTTGTCTCAGGAGTCAGTCACGGCGTTTCTGTGAACATAAACTGTGCGTGTATGTGTGTCTGGGTCGGGTACTGACCCACGGGGGTCTCAGGTTCCTTGTTCACTCGGGGACATTGCTGCCAGGACGTCAGCCTGGCTGCTGTTGTGGCCGAGCGGGATGCCTGCAAGCCGGCCTGAGCACCGTCTGTCTGTCAGGGCCGCCAGGGCAGGGCTCACCCTTCCCCCCAGCCCGCCCCAGGCCAGTCCTCCTAGGCAGGGGAGGTGCCAGGCTTGAGAAGTGGCATCTGGGGCTGTCTGGGCTCTGCCAGGCCCGTCTGTCACAGCAGAATCACTCTGGCCCCTCTGCCTCGACCTTGAAGCCGGCCTCTCCTGCTTTGCTCCAGGAGAGCTTGTGGTGTGAGAGAGAGGCCTGTCGCTACGGGTCTGTCCACGTGCGTGGCTCTGGCTTTCACCCCCTCTTGTCTGGGGCCCCAGCCTCGTTAAGATCCCTGACCTGCTTGCTGGGCAGATTGCTGATAAGCCTCGACACAGCCAGCGTCCTGGAGAGGGAAAAACTAGCCAAGGGCTGTGTGGCCCAAGTGCTGCAGCCCCACGACTGGCCGCAGCTGCAGTGACCTGCCGGTTAGGGCCCCCGTGACTCATTCTCCCTCGAGGTCTGCAGGGTGATATGTGCACATGCCATTTTGCTCAGATGGAGAAGGGCTGTTCTCGCTGGGTGACCTCACAGGCTCCTCAGCCACTGTAGGCCTCAGCTGCCTCATCCGTAAAGTAGGAGACTGACATTTGCCTCCTAGGGGTCCCGGAGGGATGGGCGAGGCCACGGGCACCGAGATTCTTGCCTGCACTTAGTAGACACCCGTTTCAAGGGAGCACGAGTGTCCAAAGCTCTCAGTGTCTTAAGGCCCACCTCTTGCTTGGAAGACAGAGGGTAGAGGAGGGGCCAAGGGGCAGGGACCTCTCTTGGGGGTGGGCCGGCCTCTCGGTCTGCTTGTTTTCTAAGGCTATGGTGGCAGCTCCCACAGGGATTTGAGAGCCTTATCCCTCGAGGCCGCTGCGGCTCTGGCTCCCCATTCCAAGGGAACCCAGGCCTCTGCCAATGACACACGGTGCCTGGCGGCTCCTTTTTGTGGTAGCCGCTTGCAGATGGGAAATGAGGGACTTCCCCATGGGTTCTGTGCTTTTTCCAAACTGTCATACATTTTTATTTTTGCAAGAGAGAAGTGGGCTCATTTCCTGACTTGGGCCCAGCCAGTGATGGTCTGAGGCCAGAGGCTGAGGCTGCAGGCCTGGAAGCTGGTCTCCTGGTGGCGGGCACCTCCTTTGGCCCCACTACAGCTCGCCTTACCCTTCTGGACCAGGAGAACCACTGAGGGGGTCAGAGTCAAATTGACCGTGTCATCAGTCACTGTAGGAATTACAGCATCTTGAAGCAATTACAAGATGGCAGAGCTGTGTGTGTGTGTGTGTGTGTGTGTGAGAGAGAGAGAGAGCGAGCGAGAGAGAGAAATGTGCATGTGCACGTGCATATGCATACATTTATGTCTAACAGGAAGAAGGAGCAGGGGCCAACCTGGGACCCTCAGGAAGATGCCTGGGATTCTCTGCACATCGAGGGTGTTGTAAACGCCACCCTGCTGGTTTCCTTTGTTTTGTCTTGTTGGTTTGCCTCCTCCTCGGTGCTTTTTAGCCTTTTCCCCCTGACACATCATTCATCACCTGGGGGTGGGCTCCAGGGGAAAGTCATATACTCACGGCCTTTGCCCCTTCCTTCTATCTGGCCAGGGGCCTGGCCCTGCGTGGGGTCAGCCTGAGCACACCCTCCTGCCCGGCCTCTTGCCTGGCTGTTGCCTTGCTGGTGTCCCAGATCAGGGGGGCCCCGTCCTTTCCCTCTTTCTCTCCTTCCTACACTGTGACACTTGGTCCCGCAGACAGACTTGCTGGGGTTCAGATCGTCCCCGCTTTCTCCCCATGTGGCCTTGGCACGTTCCTGACCGTCTGCTGATGGTGCCGTACTACCCCTTCCTGGGGTTGTCGTGAGCGTTCAGCGGGATGGTCCCTGTGAAGCTCACTGTAAATGCCCAGTAAACGTTAGCTCTGCTGGCGTCAGAGGCCCCACAGCTGCTAGGACACGAGAACGAACCCCCAGAAATGCTGACTTTGTTCCCAAATGAGACAAGATTCCAGGGGATGACGGGTGGGATTTACAGTAGCTCGGCCCTGTGAGTCAGTTTTCTATACGTGAAGAAATGCCTGGATTTAAGCGTGATTTAGGGCTGCTACAAGCCTTGCACATTCCTCGGGGGCCGTCTTGGGGGCCATCTCGGAGCCTTCGTTGTCCCCAGAGCCTTTGGCTGTTGGGATTTTTACCAAGTAGCAGGTGAGGATTCCGCTGGTGGCTTGGTGGTGGAAATTAGGTTGGGTTTCCGTTCTGAATTTCAGCAGCGTGATGGGTAAGGGCACAGGCTTTGAACAGACAGAGCCGGGGTCGAGCCTGGCCCCACCACTGCCCTCTGGGAGTTGGCCGAGTCAACCTTCAGCTGTCTGCATGTGCGTGGGGTGCTGACAGAGCCTGTCTCTTGGCATCGGAGGCTCATGTGGTAGAGCCTGGAGGTTCCCCCGGTGCTGGTCCTGCGCATCCGTCTCAGGTATATTAACTCGGACCGTGAGGGCTTCTGGGGCCTTCTAGGTGCCTCTCGAGTGGCGGGTGCTATGTTCGCACATCCTGCCAAACAATTTAAACAGCAGCGAACAAAGGAGAAAAAATAGAAAGGGAAAAAATAAGCCTATCAGGAAATTAACAGTTATGTTGAGGTGTGTCCCTGGGAAAGTCAAAGAAACAGAGACCCGCCCTGGCCAACCCTTCCGGAGCCCGCGGTCAGGCCTCCAAGTGGGAGCCACACTCTGTCAGCAGGCTGATGCCTCGAGCCGGGCCATCCAGCCACACGCTCCCTTCCACCCGAGGTCAGTGTCGTGATTCCCATCGTGGGAGTGGGAAGGATCCGTCCAGGGTTACCAAGCTAGAGAGCACAGACACCCCTATCTGTTCGGTCGCGTGTTCAGGGCCACACCTATTCTACTGAAGATAGGGCTCTTTCACAGCCCCTTGTGGACCTCCTGGCACCTCCAGGGCCCCTTATAGAAACGTCTCCTGGCTGCCTGCTCCTGGCCCAGAACCTGGGTTTCCTGCCGGTCCTGGTGGAGAGCACTGAACCCCCTGCCATGCTGCCCCGTCCGTGGAGCCCAGGAGCCCCTGCACTAGGGGTTCCCTGCCCGGGTGCTGCTGGGTAGCAGGGACTGAAGAGTGCCTTGGGCTGGGGGCCACAAGTGTCTGGAAGTCGAGTGAGCACAGCCCAGCCTCCCAGATCGGGGCACTCCTTGTCCATGGTCGTCCAGTTGCCCCCCATCGTTCCTCCCTGTGGGTACACTGGGCAGAGCTGGGACTCTGAGCCACGTCTGCTGATCCAGACGCCCTGAGGTCCGCGCCCTGCCACAGCATTGGATCTGGTTGGGGAGATGGACGAGAAGGTGGGTCATCCCAGGAAGGGCGCCTGGTGGGCAAGAGCCCAGGGCGAGTCCCCCAGCCCCACCCCATGGCTAAGCAAGTGTCTCGCCTGCCTCCAGGGGAACTGAAGCCCTCAGGTGAGGCGGTCCTCTGATGGGGCCCCCGGGGCTTCGGGGCACCGGGACCCCATGCACCCTGTCACTGCCACTCACCTTGGCCCTGCCCAGAGAAGCGGAATGTGCCCAGGAATGTCCCGCCACGCCCGGTGCCGGCAAGCCTGTCCATGGCCACCTGCCCTGCTCGGGCAAGCTGGGGCATGGCCCGGCCCGGCCGCTGCCACTCCTCGCCCCCACGGGGCTCTGGTGGCCAGTGTGGGCCCGCACCTTTCCCCAGCATGCCTGGAATTCTGCCCTCGCAGTGAGACACGGATGGGTGAACGGCTCTCCTGCTGCTGCTCAGGCCTCTCTGCCTCCATCTTGGCGCAGCTGGGCGCCATAAAGCGGTGTTGAAATCCCGCTGAGTCGGGCCCTGTGTGTGGTCTCATCTCGTCGCCACCAGAGCCCCCACGAGAGTGGTTTTATTTCCCCATTTTACAGATGGGGAAAGAGAAACTGAAGTTGCCTAAGGGGATCGAGGAGGCACCGTCCTGGTAGCGGAGGTGGGGGGGGTGGTTCTGCCCCAGACGGGTCCCATTTCAACCTGTTACTCAGTACCCGACCCCATTCCTCTAGACCTCAGGGGTGCGGTGAGCAGACCCGTTCCCTGGCTGGGCCCTCCAGAGCCCGCCAGCCCACCCATGGATGTGGGGGCAGGGGATGGCGTTGTAGTTGGGCTAGGGAGAAAGAGGTTTGGGAAAGGGGTGATCCTGGCTGGCGGAGGGCACCCCCTGGAGGAGCTGAGTGGGCAGGGAGGCCGCGGGCGAGCCCGGAATGAGCAGAGCTACTGGGGCCGCTATGAGCTGCCAACCGGGCCTGTGGCCCTGGAGTGAGACGTTTGCTCTTTGTGAAGCCTCAAGGAGGAAAACGCTGGGTCAGGTTTGAGCCACGTTGAGCTGAGAGACCCTCGAGACATTCATGGGGCCCGCTACGTCCCAAGGTTGGAACAGGGTCTGGCCTCAAGGGGGCCGTTTGGGACCACGGGGCAGAGGAACAGTTCTGATTTGGATTTGGTGCCAGGCCTCAAGTCGAGTCAAAGCTGGTGAGGCACAGCAGCCTCTCAGGGCAGGGTGGGGACACCCTGGGCTCATGCAGGACGACTGTCTCATTGTGCAGATGGGCCCGGAGCCGGCAGGACTTTCCCAGGACACGCCCGTTGTGTGGCAGGCTGGGGCCAGAAGCCGGGTGCCCACATCCCCATCAGGCACATCCTGGATAACACTGCCCTTGGAGCGTATTCGTCATCTCTTACCTCCTACAGCCTGCCGTGAGGCCCAGAGCCAGCAAGGGTGACCCTTGGGAACCACCTCTTCCCAGAACAGAGGACAGATGGAGGCCCAGAGGGGAGCAGGGTTTGCCCGAGGCCCTCCTAAATGGCGCCGAGACCTTGCTTCTGATGCCCCTGCCAGGGACCATTCTCCTACCTCCAGCACCTTCCCAGGGGAGCCGTCACCCTCGGACTCCTGTCCTTGACCAAGTCACAGAGCAGGGCAGGGGCCGATGTCACCTGCCGTGGCCAGCTTCCTAGCCAATGAGGAGCCTCTCCAGGTGTGGGGAGGGAGCCTACCTTGACGCTGCAGGGGTGAGGGCAGCTGGACGTTTTGTACTGGTCCTCTGGGGCCTCTTCTCAGAGGACCTTGACAGAACAGGGTACCCCGTGTGTGGTGGGGGGCCTGGCACATCCCTGCTCCCCGAGCCTGCCCTCCCACTCTGACCACGTCGACAGGTGCCGAGCACTGAGGAGAGCCAGCACTGTCTGTAACCACGCAGGACGCCGGCCCCCAGGAGTGACGAAGGGTGTGTGTACCCACCGGGGAGCCAGGCTCATCCTAAGGTGGGGGGCACGTTGTCATCTGAAAGGGGCGGCCTGTGAGGGGCTTCTGGACTTCTGCCCTTCTCCGTGCTGAGGCCTGTTCGAGCAGATAAATCAGGCAGGTGTGTTCCTGAAGCATTTACCTACCTTTCTTCCTGATTTAGATTCTGTTGTTGGGGAGGAGAGAAGAGGTCCTACCCCCCACGTGCCAAACTGAAAGGAAGTACATTTGAGTCTGACACTTGGAACTTAATCTCTGCTTCTCATCTCTTTGCCAGATGTAGAAATACGACGGCAGGTAGACAGGGGGCTCCGACCCACCCACCGTGATCGTGGAAGACTGGCCCCGAGGTCCGTCTTTGGCGTGTGTCCTAAAGGCCCCTCGTGACGGTGCCACCGTCAGGCAGGGCTGGACAGCTGCTCCGAATGGCTGACACGGGCCCGTGCGGACAAGGCTGGCGCCCCATCCGAGCGAGGGGCCTTGTTCCGGGAGAGCCGGGGTTTGGGCACAGAGCGGCCCCCGGCCCCACCTTGGGCGCCCGCAGAGCCTGGCAGTATTCTGTCATGGAGCCCGAAGCCCCTCACCAGCTTCTGCCGGGTGGGTGGGCGGGGAGCCACGCGAACCTCTGTGACGGCGAGATGTTTCCCAGGGATTTCCCCCCAGCCGTGTTCTGTGAAAGCGCCCACCGGCCGCGTGGGCAGGCCCGCACGCTGGCCGCCCACACACACACACGTCTGGCGCATGTGTGGCCCATTTGCCGGTTCGGGGTTGGCACTTCCTGGTGTTTTCACATCCTGTGCTTGTAAGAACCTCACATTTAATTTGGTGATTATTAAGTGCAGGAACCCAGGGCTGGGAGGGCTACACGGTTTTGCAAAGTGCCGTTTTAAAAAATGCATAAGCCTCGCTCCTGCCAATAAGGGAAGAAACAAAATCAAAAAGAACTTTGATGAAGAAACAACAAAATGATTTAAAAAAAGTTTTTATTTTTTCATAAATCATACAAATATTATAGAGATTATTTATAAATAATTAGTTACAAATATTATTTATAGATAGATGAAGAGGGTCGGGGGGAGGGGCAGAGAGAGAATCCCAGACAGACTCCACGCTGTCGGCACAGAGCCCGATGTGGGGCTCAGTCCCTCAAACCCTGAGATCATGACCTGAGCTGCAATCAAGAGTCAGGCACTCAACCAACTGAGCCACTCAGGCGCCCTGAAATATCAACATGACTTAATATGGAAATGGGGGTCTTCTTTTTTGGAAAATGTCAGTGACCATTTGAATAAGGTTTTGCCCGAGGGTCATCCTTTTACTTCATTTCTAACTTGGTATATATCCTCCTCTTACACACACACACACACACACACACACACACACACACACTCACACGCACGCACGCATATATATTTTCTTTTTTGATAGTTACAGTCACACATTGGGTGCAGAGATTACTTAAAAATAAAATCTTAATGCATTAAAAAAATTAAAATCTTTAAAACAAAATGGAAGGTTTAGTTTAGTGGTTTTCTTACATTCCCCAGTCTGTATGTTCCTATTGGTGTGCCTGTGGATCACCACAGTCCATTTTAAAATCTTTCATTGCCCCAGAAAGAAGCCCCGGGCCCCTAGCAGTCACTTCCCAGTGCCCTCGGCCACCCCCAGCCCCAGGTAACCTGTAATGACTTTGCGTATGGATTTGTCTGTTCTGGACTTTTCACGTAGGTGGGATCCTGCAGCACGTGGTCTGTCACGTGGCTGCTTCCACTCAGTGTCATGTTTCCCAAGTTCACCTCCGTTGTAACAGGTGTCCGTGATTCTCCTTTTCGTGGCCAGATAATATTCCGTCGTTCCCAGACCACATTTCACTTATCCATTCGCTGGTTGATGGACAGTGGAGTTGTTTCCACTTTGGGGGCAGGAGGCAGGATGCTGCTGTGAGATCTCGTGTACACATTTTTGTGTAGACGTGTCTTCATCTCTCCTGGGTGTGTGCCTAGGGGTGGAGTTGCTGGGTCACATGGTAACCCTTTGAGAAACTGCCAGATTGTTTTCCAAAGCGACTGTACGATATTACATTCCCACCAGTGCTTTCGGCATTTTTTTGACACATACAAGTTCTTAATCACATGTATTCATTATTTTATGGCTTTAGATGTTGAGTTTTAGAAAGGCCCCTTTATCCCAAGATTATAGAGGAATTCTGTGTTTCTATGATTTATATCACAATCTTTGGTCAGTGTGGGTGGAGTGTGTGTATGTGGCATAAAGGTGGAGCCCTCTGTGTTGTTGTTGTCGTCAATGGCTCTCCATTGGTGACAAAGTATTGTCATAAAAATTGAAATTGAAAATTCACTGAATTTTCCATTGAAAATTCCATCTTTTTCCTCTCTACTTTGAGATTTCCCCCTTTATAAGCACTGGGTCTGTTTCGTAACATCCCCTTAGTCTCTGTGTGTCCTCACACGGCCCGTATACTCTTAGTTGTTAAGGCTTCGTTAGATGTTTTAGCATCTGATAGGGAGAGTCCCTCCTCAGTGTTCCGTACAGTTTGCCTGATTGCTCTCTCCTGTTTATCTTTCCAGTAAACACTTGAGAATCATTTTTGTTTTCAGATGGCGGGGGAGGTGCGATTGATATTCTAGGAATTAACTTGGGGAGAATTTATACTTTTTCTGAGGTCAAGTCTGCAACATACCACGTAATTCTCTGTCTGTGCAGGCCTACGTTTGTGTTCTTTACAGTTTTCTTCAGATCATTTTTCCCAGTTCTTAGGTTTTTATTCCTAGAGATTCTACCTTCTGTGTTGCTACGGTGTCTGCTCTTGCGAGCAGGTTTGGGTAAAAAGGGCAGTTGGATTTGACCACCAGTAGTGTATAGATTTTTTTCCAAAAGCCGAGCCCCATGACCCCTTCGCCGGGCAGTGCTGTGTCTCCAGAGTGCCCCGGGGCACACCCTGTGCCCCTGAGCACGGTGCAGAGGGGGGCAGAGTGTGGACGGGAGGAGCTCAAGCTTGCCAAGCCACCTTCGTTGGCCTCTTTGGTGCTGTCACTGCAGTTAATTCTCCAAACAATGCTGTGACTTTGTTTGGGGCTCTTAATTAGCCCCATGGTCCAAATGAGAAACTGAGGCTCAGGAGTGTAATGATTTGCCAAGGGCCCACAGAGGGCACGTGGGAGCTGGGATTCCAGCCCGGGCTTGTCCAGTCCTTTCTGGGCTGCCGTCCTGCCTGAGGATCAGACGTTCTCCTGAGCACGGCCCGGAAGTCAGAGGTCTGGTTGCACATCAGCTTAGCTGTGCCGCTCGGGGCGGGTCTCATCCCGGGTCCGGACCTCAGTCTGCCAGTCTGCAAAGTGCACGTGGTAGACTGGTTGATAGTTTGCTCACTCTTGCAGAAAGGATCCTCTTTTTCTGGAACTGAGACCTAGAGCTGCGAGGGCCCCCTACTCTGTAGTCCTGGCTCCCTGTGCCCTGACATGGCCCTCAGGGCACCCAGCTCCAGGTAGCTGTGCAGAAACCAGTGCCCACCATGCCTTCTGAGGACCCACCTTCCGTGCCCCCAGTCTTGCTGCTGGAGAAGCTGTATGCCCCCCCCCCCGCCCCACACACACACCACGTGCATGCTGGCAGCACGTTAGCCTTGGCCGCCCGCCAGAGCCCTGTGTGCTTTGGAAAGGTCCCTCGACTTTTGTTAGGCAAGGAATTCTCACGCCAAGCCGAGATCGAGGTGGCTTCGCAAGTCCTGTCCTGAGTGGCTGGCTGGGATGCGTGCCGCAGAAACAAAATGTTTATTTTCCGATTGCCAGAGTGCTGGAAGGCTCTTTGGCATGGGCTTCTACACCTTCTGTGTCCGGGCAGGCCATCTGCCCCCTGGGGGCCTGGTGCAGAAACAATGTCTGCCAGTGTGGCCTGGGGGAGGAGGGGCGCCATTCAGCGGGCTCGCAGGGCTCTGGGCCACCAAGTCCTGTCCTTGCCCACAGCACCCTGGGGACCTCAGGGCTGCGCAGATACACAAGCCAAGCCAGGTGGGGCTAACCAGCTGGGTCCCTCCTTCTCGTTCCCCCCAGGCTGCACTGAGCACCTACTGTGAGGCAGCCGCTCAGCCAGGCAGTGGGGTGTAGGGTCCAGGCTGTGTGGGACCAGGCAGCGCACACACAGGCTTGCGGCTGGCTTGCAGAAGGGACAACGCAAGGCTGAGTTTCGGGGGGTAAATGGGAGCCTGGCAGGCGAAGAGGTGTTCAGTCAACATTCGCGGCCTCTACAGAAGTGAGTTGGGGAAACCAAGGCACAGGACGGCAGGGACTTCCTAGTAAGTGCCCAGGGCCATCCTTCTGTCCCACAGATACTCCCTGGCCCGCTGGGCTGTTTGGTTCTAGAACCTGTGATCTGGGAAGAGCCCCGGGGAGCCAGTGCCAACCAAGTCAGCAGCGCTCCGGGGCCCCAGAGGCTCCCCTTGGGGGCAACTTTATTTCCTATTTTCAGGCTTCAGCAACCCAGGCTTATCTGGGTTTCCCTGATCCCTGTGGGTAGAGAAGCAGTCCAGGCTCAAAAAGGCTGCCTCTTGTGGAGTCCAAAGGGAAGCATTTCACAGAATTGGGCTGGGCCTTGACACAGGCCTGGGCGAGCAGCTGGCCCGCCCTCCGCAGGAAGCGGGGCTGGGCCGTGGTGGGGGCATGACGATGAGGTGTCCTGAGCGAAGGGCTGGACTTCCCGGGGTCCTGTGCGGCCGCCTTCAGCGCGGGCCGGCTCACGCCCCCGTGCTCAGCCATCTCCAGTCCCCGTCACCAGACCCAACCTGCTTCCTCGGGCCCCAGGGCTTCTTGTGAGAGAGACGGGTACGTGCAAGATTCAGATTTATCAAACATGGTTTCAAGTTGGGCCCGACAGACGCTGGTACCTTTTTCTCTTCTGTGACATAGTTAAAAACGACGACGACCGAAAACCCAGACACCCCAGGAAACCTCACGTCTTGCCTTCTTGGGTGTTTCTGTGCCAACTTCCAGCATAAATGAGACTTAGAAAATTTCTAGGCCGCTCGCCATTCTCGTGGCCTGGTGTTTTCTTGATACTCAGAGAGTTCTGTTCCCATGAAAATGTCTGTCTGGGGGAGGAAATGCCTCTGCTTAGGCAGAGCCTTGAGCCCAGGACTTCAGAACGGCCGCCGGGCTCCTGGAAACTCAGGCCAGGACAGGGACCGGGTCTGATCATCCTGACTCGTTGGTTGGAGCTGTTTATGCCCCTCTTTCTGGAGGGATGACGCCCTAAAAATGTGTCACACAAAGAGGTCTGTAAAATCGGATCCAAAAGAGGAAGGCGGAATTAACAGGAGGAGAAGCAGAAGTCCACCTGGAAGGACATGGGCAGCGGTAGGAGCAGAGGGGCTCTGCCTCCTCCCCTCTGGGCAGGGGTGTGCCGCCGGGAGGCGGGTTTGCCCCGGCTCGACGCTCAGGGCGGCTTCCCGTGGGCGCTGTGCTCAGGACACAGAACGTCCGAGGAGAGGGGCCCCGGCAACTGCTCCTTCCCAGCAAACGCCCGGGAGGCCAGCTCCACTGTCGGGACTCTGGGGTCAGCCTCTGAGCGGGACCCGGGTTCCTGTCCTGGAGGGTCAGCAGTGGGGGACCTAGACTTGGGCCCGGTTCTTCCAGGTCCAGCAGCTCTGTCTGAGCTCCTCCGTCAGGCCTTCTACGTTCAGGGGCCCAGGGAGGCGGGAATGAGAAAACCCACCTGTCCCCCTCGGGGTGGGACAGTCAGGAGAACGGGGACACAGCACTCCGACAGCCTACCTGGGCCCCGTCCTCGTCCGCAACCTCCAGCCTCCTCCCGTTCTCGGGAGGAGTCCGTTGTCCCGCCACCAGCCTTATGCCCTGGGCTGTTCTTGATAAAGCGTGTGGTGCAGTTCGGCTAGCGGATGATTCTGGAGGCCTCCCTCGTGCCCCTCCAGGCTGGCGTCAGAGCAGTAGCCCCGGACGAGGGGAGCGAGCTCGTGGGCCCAAGTCGGCGTGTGCAGCAAGATGGGGCCGGATGTCTGTTGAGTTAGTGGAGTTTCCCCGAGGGGGGATGTGATGTGGCCTTTAGCTTGGAGCTCCAGCCAGAGATGCTGTCAGCTGGAGGGGCTGTGCCTTCGCCAGACTCGTCACAGTGTGGGCTGGGGGTAGGGGCCTGGGTGTGGAGAGGCTGCTGCCGCCCGGGGTCTGATGGGTCTCCGTCTGTGAGGATCACGCAGAGTTGTGCCAGGGGTGCACCGCAGAGGGCGAGGGCCTTTGTCTGTGTCCCCAGAGCTGGGCCAGGGGGCTCCCACACAGGAGGGTGTAGGAGTGAGTGTCTGCACAGAAAGGGCATGTTGGGGGGTGGGGGGGCACCGTTCCTGGCTGGGAAGCCCTGGGAAGACGGGCGGGGGCAGGCTGGAATGTGGCTGGCTAGAGCTGAGGCCTGGCAGGTCTGATGGGAACATCTTGACATTTAGGGGCTCCTTTCTGAAGTCGCCCCAGACTCTAGCACTGGGGTGCTGAGCCCTGTTTCCGGCCACTGGCCTGAGGCCACACTGATCACTCTTTCTGATCTTTGCGACCTGAGCAGGCTTGTGCCCAAGTCGGTGGCCAGTTCCTGGGCCAGGGCTGGGCCTGAAGAGAACAGAGTTTGGGGCAGACGTTTTTGAGGGCACACAGGCCTCCAGGCCTCCAACGGGCCCCTGCAGCGTCCTGTCGCGTGAGCTGCCAGGAGAGAGGCTGGGCTGGACTCTGCCCCCAGGGCATGGTGGGCACAAGGTAGCCGTATGCCCTGGGTGTCTTGCAGGCATTGGGTCGGCTCACCCGGGGGGGAGTCCGGGCAGGACACACACTGCCTCGTTGTGTCAGTCACATTCTTCCTTGGCGGGTGGGGCATGTCACCAGCTGTGGCATTCAGCGGGCTGGTCTTGGCTTTTACTGTGGCTCAGATGGCTGAGTTTGAGTCAACAAAGCTTTCAAGGTGACATTGGCTTTGCAGCCAAGGGGCGGGTGCCTTTGGGGACTATTGGGTGGGGTTCAGTGACAACCTGGGCTTTGCTTGGGATGATATTCACCAACCAAACCTGGCGGCTTCTTGCCCTGTTTCAAAGCAGAAAGGGCCCAGTTATTCCAGACAGCTTGGAGCAGGGTAGACCCAGGTGCCCTTGGGCGCCCTTGACAGAGCAGGTGCGCCGAGGTCCATGGGTTGGAGCGTCTTGTCTGAAGCCTTGGGATTCGGGGCAGAGCCCAGGACTCTCGCAGTCTGTCTGACCTCAGCTCTCTTTAGGGAATACTTGAGGCAAAAGCTGAAAGGTCCCAGCAAACCGGGGTCCCCAGCACCCTGCTGGCGATGTGGCTAATGTTTAACATGATTAGTGCCCAGACACACCCCGAGACATTTGCCATAAAGTCAGGCGCGGAGCCCTGCACCCTTCCCCACCTGCACCTTTAATCCACCGGGTCAGGCGGGGTGACCCGAGCAGCTTGGGAAGGTGAACGTTTCCTGTCCAGGTTTATGCCAGCGCTTCCCACCGTTTCCAGGTTACAGCTCCCAGGAGACAGCACCACCTGTTCAGGTGTTCCGCACACTGGGGTGAGCAGACATTGTTATTTTGTAACAGGAGTCACATCGCTGTGCACGGGGTACTTTTTTTTTTTTATTTTTATTTTTTTAACATTTACTTATTTTTGAGAGAGAGAGGAGACACAGAATCCGAAACAGGCTCCAGGCTCTGAGCTGTCAGCACAGAGCCCGACGTGGGGCTCGAACCCACAAACCGTGAGATCACGACCTGAGCCGAAGTCGGATGCTCGACCGACTGAGCCACCCAGGTGTCCCAATTCTTATGTGCTGCACCTCCTGTAGGACAAAGAAACAGACTGCTCAGTGGGGTGGGGGTGCTGGGTCTGGCTCCCCAGGTGCCAGGGCTCCCTGACCTGTCCTCACTGTGTTCCTGTGCCTCCTTTGCCCAGGGCAGCTGGGGACACAGGCTGAGGGGGAAGGTGGACACCCCTGTCCGGGCAAGGCCATCTGCCTTCTGTCTCCTCCCCCCTACCCAGTTCTCTTGTCCTGGCTCCGGTCCAGACAGGACAGGAGAGTGGCTGGGAGGCAGCACGGGCCCCAGAGACCCTCCCGTTGCAGGCATTTGGGGCCCCCACCCGCCAAGAGTCAGGCTGTGTTGTGATCTGGGAGCGTGTGTCTCCAGCCCTGCACTGTGACGGGATAGGGAATGTGCACTGTGCAGACTGAGGCCTCGTTGAACCCCACGGCGGCCCAGGCCCGGGGCCAGTCTGGGGTGGGGTCGTGACTGGGGCGGATGGGGTGAAGGGTGCTTCCACCACGGCCTGGGCGAGCATCACGGGTCTGATTGGTGGCCCGGCCCCTCTCTCCTCAATCCTAGCCCTCTTACCCGGAGGCCTCCCCTACCCCCAGCACCCCAGCCTTCACCTTTCTCAGTTAATCAAAAGATTCCAAGAAAAGCAAACCCGTCAGAATGGTTTGCTCTGGAGCGTTCAGGAACAATGAGTGTGCACGCGACAGGCACAGCCACCTTCCTCCAGAGAGAGCTTTTCTTTTCCTTTTGCTGAGCCTGTTTCAGTAGCTTGTTCACCGTGACAGCCGGTGGTCATCTTTATTTCAGAGTGACCTACGAACACTGCAGCCTGTGATCTTGGTGTTCCAGAACCCTGCCCTCATTCCCCTGTGCCCCGCAGCATGCAGGGCCCTCTCTCCTGCCCTCCGGCACATCTCTTCTCTCGAGTCCCCTCTGAAAAGAGACCGCATTGCTGCTGGTCCTGTGGGGGGGGGGTCCCCAGGGCTAGACTGTGGGCACCTCTATCCATCACAGCCCTCTGCCCTGATTTTTGCTCTGCCGTGAAAGCGGGCAGTTAGCCTAACCCACTTGTGCACAGGGCTGGGCCTGCCCCGTCTGGAGAACAAGTGTCCCCAAGCACCTTGGATCCTGTTTAAGCTGTACCTGCCACTCGGGGAGGCGCCAGGCTGGCCCCACACAGAGGGAGCTCTTGGCAGCCACGCTTTCTGGGCCCTTCCAAGAGCCCTGTAGGACAGGTATGGACCATTGCCTCTTAACAGGTGAGGCCAGGGAGGCTGAAGGGTCTGCTTGAGGCCCCCCAGCCTCCCCTCCAGAAGAGCTGTGGCATCTGCCATCGAGTGCTTGTCAAGGGCACGGGGGCCTAACCCCCGCTGGAGAATCTACATCTCCAGGCAGGGCTCAGGCTCCCATGGAAACGAGGTCCCCGGATGGCTGGGATGTGCTCCGGGCTGGAACCTCAGCTCTACCCTCCTGGCCCCGTCTCCCACTCCCGATCATGGTTGAGTCGGGGGGTGAGCAGTAGAGCCCTCTGTGTGGTCCTGCAGCCTGACGAGGTTCTTACTCGGTCTGGAAATTCACTCTGGAGGTGTTCCTTCTACGGCCGAAGAGCCTTAGCCTCCCCTTGTCCGCAGAGACATGCTTTGCGGAACGTTTTATCGTGGGGTATTTGAGGTACTCTCTTCTTTTCAACCCAACAGTGGGACAAGGAAAATCATTTTGGTAAATTTTTGCATGCATTCTAAATTGTTTTCTGAAGATAGAAATCCCAGAAGCGAAACTGGCTGCTGAGGAATTTATCAGACCACCTTTTTATCAGACCACCTTTCAGGAAGGTGGTCCTCGCAGGGGTCTCGGCCTGCCCTAGGACTGGGTGGTCCAAGCTCAGACTCTTTCCTAATTTGTGGGCGAATGACTGGACTCGGTGTCTCTGTTAACGAGTGTTCGTACCGACCTGCCGATGGCCCGTCTTCCTTGTCCAGGTGATGGGGGAGTCTAGGCTTTGGTGGGCTCCCACCGCCCGGAGGACCCATCGCCAGGTAGCGCTGGGAGCTGCGGCCTGGCTGTCTGGGGCGTGCGGTCCTTGGGTTATGGGACAGGCACGTGATCCTTAGTGACCTGTGTGTCTGTCTCCCCACAGAACTGTCAGACCTTCAGCAGCCTCAGCTGCCTGAGTGCGGGGATGGACGACTGCGGCCCGCACAGCCCCTTCGCCCTCCACGTCAGCAGCACCAGGTCCTGGACCGCCTTGCTCTCGGCCTCGGCCTCCAGCCTGGGGGGCAGGACCCCCGCCGGGACCCCGGTCCCTGAGCCTCTGCCCCCGGCCTTGGACGACCAGCTCGCCTGCAAGGAGGAGCAGTGCTGCGAGGAGTCAGGCGGCTGTGCCCCGGGTGAGGGCTGTGGCAGGGGCTGGGGGCCGGCCACGGCCTGGCGGGACCGCGGGGTGGCCGGGAACAGCCCCTGCTCCCTGGACGGCGAGTTGGACATCGAACAGATAGAGAACAACTGAGGGGCAGCGGGCAGCGGGCGGGCACTTGAAGCGGGGAGCCCCACCCGGGGAGCTCCCCGGGGGCGTCCGGTCCCGGGGAGCGTGCGCTCTGGCTCCGGAGAGGCTGTCCCGCCCGTGGGCCTGGCCCCGCCGCGCGGCCGACCGCCCCGGCTTCTCCCAGCACGGCGGCCGCGTCCACCGGGCCACCGGAGCCCGAGAGCAGCTTCTTGGTCTGGGCCCCTTCCCTCCCCACCCCCGTTCCTCGCCGGCCACCCCACCGGGCGCCTCGCGCATCTCCCGCAGGGCTGGACGCTCTGCACGTGCGACTCCCAGGGGGGCTGCTCGCGGGGCTTGTGCTCAGGGCCATACGGTGGCGTCAGGCCCTTCCCGGCCTCCTGCTCAGGTTCATTTTGGGGGGGTCGGCCCCACAGCTTCTTTCACTCCGTTTTATTCCGTGCCTTCTCCCCCAGGTATCCCTGCTCCCGACTTGGGAAGGTTCGGGAGACGCTTCCCTCTGTAGTAACACCGGAACCGTTTGGCCTTAATTCCAAGGGTGGGAGACGGAGGCCCCTGGGGTGCCGGGAGGGGGCTCTCCGCGCCGGAACCCTGGGGGCCTGGGGGACGGCTCGGGCTGCTCGTTCGAGGCGTCTGCGTCGGGTGGATATGGGTGGCTATGTTGGCCGAGAAGATAGACCTCCTTGCCTCTCCCGTGGCGCGGAGAGCCTGACCCCGTGGCTCTGTGCCACTCCGGGGGCCGCTTGGGCAGGCTGGCACGCGGCAGCCATTCTCTGTGGCGACATGGCCACTGCGTGATTAGCTTAGCTGATTCAGGTGAGTGCAGAGAGGTCACCAGTAACGGGAAACCTCTCGAAAACGTCCTCAGGAGGCAGGAGCCGGGAGCAGGTGCACACACCAGGCCCTGTGCACGTTTCGGGGGTGGAGGATGCCTGTTGGCTGCTCGGGGGGCCTGGGCTGGGGGCCTGCAAGGCCCTCCGCGGAATTCTAAGCACACTCTCGCTGTCTGGTGGGGACCGCTGCCGGCTTTAATCAGGCACACCAGCCACCTCCGGGGCGAGCGCCCCTGCTGGCCAGCGGGGGGAGCAGTGCGCGGAGCGTCCCCTGCCGCCCGCCCTGCCGCAGGCCCAGAGCGCTGTCCCCAGCTCCCCGCACCCCTGCGGACTCCCCGCTCACGGGGAACCCCGACACCCTGAGGTTTTGCTCTCGGGCAGCCTGGCTGTCAGACGCCCCGCGTGGGCCCTGCGCTCTCGGAGTCTGGCTCGTAGCCAACCTGGCATCTTCCGCAGCCAGTGGCAAGTGGCTCCTTTCCCCGTAGGGCTAAAAACAACGCGCGTTCTCTTGGGTTTGCGGACGTGTGACAAAGGCACGTCCGTAGTCTCTTGCGGACAGCGAGCGCCTCGCTTCCACGGCGTGACTGCACACGGTTCTCGCGAAAGGCCTTCTTCGGGCAGCTTGACTCACTCCTTCGCTAGGTCAGAAGCTTGGCGCTCAGGTTCTGGTTTCTAGGTGGCGTTTCTTAAAAACCGGCCCTAAGATGCTCGTAGAGAAAATCCCTCCCTCAGTGGCCCTCCGAGGTTGTGTTGAAAGGCCTCAGGGTGGACGGCACGGTGGTTGTGCGGGCGCCGGGCAGGCCCCGGGGCCAGAGCCGGCTACGCTTCGGTGGCCCCCACCGAAGGCCCGTCCCCCGGGGACCCTGGAGAGCCAGAGCCGGGAGCCGGTGGCTCTGGGTGCACGCGCCGTCTCCCCTGATGCCCACCCAGTGGGTCCCAGAGGCCACGTCTTAGAGCAAACCCGGAGGAGCCTGGCAGCCTGTGAATTTAGAGAGCACACGCTGGTGTCTCGTGTCCTCAGAAAGCCTGGGGGGGTGGCACTGGCACCCCGCCCCCACCGAGTGGCCGCGGGGGGAGCCGTCCTTCCTGTGGAAGGAGAGGCAGGGCCCCGACCGCTGGTCTGCACCACGGTGAGGGACCGAGAGCTGAGCCGGGTAGGCCTGAGCGGTGACCCCCAGCCGCCTTTCCTCAGGCTCAGGCGGGGAGGCACATGGCAGTGGGGGTGTCACAGGCCGTGGGGTGGGTGACCTGCCTTCGGAGCCTGTCGGCCCCCTCCTCCCTTCTCGGGCCTGGTGGCGAGGAAGGAGCCGTGAGCTTGCGAAACGGCCCCATCCTTCCCGCCTCCTCCCAGGCTGGTCCCGTCGACCCATAGATCCAGTCCCAGGGCGCTTTTGGGCAGAAGGTACCGCAGCCCGAGGCAAGATCTGGCCCTCCGGCCTCCACCGGCCCCTCTCTGCTGTCCCACTCCCACCGAAGCTCCTAGCCCAAGCCCCCAACAGTGGCGGTGCAGTGTGGGGGGGGGGGGGGGGGAGACAATGGCCACTGTCCCCTCTGCCCAGAGAAAGAAAGTCCCGTCAGTTATTTCGTGTTGGGAGAGAGCCGGCCCCCTGCAGGAGGCACCGCCCCACCGTGCAGGGAGCCAAGTGTGTGCCCACCCTGCCGACCCCAGGACTTCTGTCTTGAGGCGCTTGGAGGGAGGCTCCCCCGGGAGGCTCCCTCTGCGTGTGGCCGTCCCCATGGGGCAGCGGGTGTGCTGGCAGGCTCCCCGCTGTTGTCCAGGCCCTGCCCCTCCTGGTGGGTGCCCGTGACCTCCTGCCCCTGCAGGGAGATGGGGGAAGTTCAGAGCCAGGAGGGTGGGCTATGCCTGGCCGCCTGCCCGCTCGGGGGCCCGAAAGGACAAAAGCAGGGTGGTGGCTCCGGGAGGGCTGGGAGGAGAGGAGAGGCATCCCCACCTGTTCCAGAAGGAGCATCTTCTACAGCCGCCCGACCGACAGGAGCTGCCGGCTGCTCGCAGGCCCGGGCCAGGGTTAGGGCCGAAGCCTCACCGTTTACATGACCGCAGACCCTCTTGCCTTACTCGCGGCGGAGGCCGGGGCCTGGCCCCGGGCCCGCGGGCACACACAACATCCAGGCCGCAGGGTGCTTGTTCTGATCATACGTAGATCTTCATTCTCAGAAAGCCTTACTTCTCATCAAAATTTTTGTAGCAGGAAAGTTTTGTGAATTTGTACGCTGGAAGAAAATTTAAATAAAGGAAAAAGTCCGCATTAAAAAGAAAACGAACCCAAATGCTCAAATGGGTCTCCTAGTGCAGGGGCGGTGTGCGATTTCCCTGCTCTGGCTGCTGCTGCCCGGGCAGGGGTGGGGGGGTGGGGGGTGTTGGGGGGGGGTGCTGCGTGTCTGAGTGAGCTTCCGTGGGATTTAAATCACAGCCCCGGAGGCTCTGCCACGGTGTGGGCCGCGCCTCCGTGTCTGCCCAGGAGGCTCAAGTCACGTGCACTCTGTGGCCTCGGGGCTGTCCCCTGACCGATGACCGCTTCGGGCCTGGGCGCGAGCAGTGCCCCAGGCACCGGGGCTCGAGCGAGGGCCGAGGCTGGGGCGGTCCAGGGCGCTGTGCTCCCCGTACGGGCCGTGACACCGCACCTTGCCACGTCCACGTAGTTGGTCAAGCCCCTCCCATTGGCTCCAGTCCGAGAAAACACTGCCTAATCGTTAAAGAGAAAGGAAGAGAAAGAGACGGTAATAATAATGGAAGAGAAAAAGAACCCAGACCACAGCAGAGATCTCGTAGCCTAGGTAGGATAGTCTGATCTTCTAGCATAGTCTCTCTGGCAAATAAATTGTGTGTTCAGCGCGTGGGGGAGATGTCCCGGGAGCTCGGTGACGGCTCGCGGGCCGACTCGGGGGCCGTCGCGTGCTTCCCCGGACCGACCCGTCGTCGGGGCCGCAGAGCTTCAGGAAGTGTGGCGGCCGGAGCGGGTGGCACCGGGCCGGGCCCTGCCCGGGACAGAGCCGTGTGTGTGCCGCCCTCCGCCCCGGCCGCCCGTCCTCCCACGCGGGCCGCGACCGTCTTGCACTAGTACCGCTCTAGTCTCTCAGGAATCTGCTTGTTACTCTTACTGTGTAAATAAAGCTTCCTGGTTCAGTCCCCAGCCGCTGGGAGCCTGCTGTGTGGTTTGTCAGCTCTGGGGGAACTCGGTGGGTCCCCCCTCGGTCCACGGGAGCGTTAGGTCTGGGTTGGCAGGGGCAGAGCCTGGACCCTTCTGCCTCCTCCGGGTCTCGGGGCCGGGTCTGTACGATGGGGACAGCGGACATCTCTGAGCTGTCGGGAGGCTCCGATGCAAAGGGTCGAGGAAGCTCCTGGGAGCGGGAGGGCTGGCCACGGCCACGGCCGCGGGCACGAGGGAGCCCTCCTAGAGGCGACGTGCAGGCAGCCCGGGTGACGTGTATGCGCACGTGTTTGGAGGTAGAGGGGCCCGGCCCCTCACTGCAGCCGGGAGCCGGGCACCCTAGGACGGCAGAGCGGAGACGCCCCCCGTGTGCGACCTCCAAGCCCGGGCTGGTAGAGGGACCTGCCTGTCACGGAGCCTGCGTCGTTGAGTCGGCTTTGCCCTCAGCAGCCCAGTGGTTTGCTTCAGGCCACGCTGCTGTGGGAGGCCTGGCCCGCAGCCCCGCGCGCGGCTCAGCTGCCTCCCAGCTAGGCCAGGCGGTGGTGCAGGGGTGCCTCCTCCGTGGCCGGTCCGAGGGCAGCACCCCGCCAGCCAGGGAGAGGCCAGCGCGCGCGGCTCGAGCCAGAGCGGGCTCCGGGGCGCACAGTCCCTGCGCCTCGCCCTCCGCGTCAGGGACCCCTGGCTGACCGAGCTCGGGACGTTCGGGACACATGCAGCCTCGAGGATGGGCTTGAGAAGCCTGTAAAACTTGAGCACGGGGTTTCGGCCTAGACCCTCCACCAGCGAGGTCCCGACGGTGCCCCTCGGGGTGTGAGGTACACTCTGGACCCGGCTCGTGTGTTTGTTTCCTTTTTAGCAACGGGCCCTGTTCCAGAATGGTGTAAGAACACCTAATTTACGACACAGGGGAGGCATGGCTGCTGTGGCTGAAGCTGGGGAAGGGGGAAGGCCCAGGGACCCTGCCTCGTGTGCGTCCCCCCCCCCCCCCCCTCAGGAGGGCACAGAGCGGCCCTAGACAGACCCCAGCCCCTCGCGTCCCCTTATGTGTCCCCGGCTGGGCCCCCGCCTCACGCCGGCCTCGCTCCGGGGGCACCCGCTCTCCAGCTCGGCTTGCCTGGCGATGGCCACCCCGCCGCTCACCCTGTGCCGCCCCCGGTGGCAGGGCGCTGGGCTCGCCGGGTGGCACTCTGCCCTCCTCCGCCCTGCCGTCAGGTCCGGCTGAGGGCCCTCTGCGGTGCCCTCCCTCGCACCGGGCCAGCTCACCCCCGCCTCTGATGTCAGGCAACGGAGAGAATCAGAGCCCCAACCTCCCCAGCACCAAAGCAGACGTGCAGGCCGATCCAGGGCGTATCAGAAACCTTCCTCTTCTCGTGGAAGGACGGCCGAAAGGAAACACCCCTCAACGGTCACTGTGGCCAGACCCTGAGTGACTCCGGGTTTCTTTTTAGACCGGTATGTTGGTCGTCTAAACGGGATGCTCCTGAGGGAGAGAAAAGGTAAGCCCGCCGGATAGTCATGCTGAGGCGGGAGGTGGCACCGTGAGCCCCCAGGAGGCGCACACGTGTTCCTCCCCGCGTCCCCACCTCTGTGCCCGTCTACCCGAGAGGGGCAGCGCTGGCCCCACAGGAGAGGCCAGGCCTCGTGCTGAGGCCTCAGACTCCTGGCCCAGTTCCCAGCCTCAGGTCACATCCTCCTTGGCCCTCCCGCTGCCACGCGGCCTCCTTTCTCTCCTGGGGGAGCTTGGTGGGGGGGGGGGGGAGGGGGGCACCCTTGCCCCACCTCAGGGTCGCCTGGGAATTTTTGGGCGTCCGGATCCAGCCGGCCCTGGACTTGGAGACGATGTGAGACAGAAAGCCTCCTGCTAGGTGATGAACCCCGTCTGAATCCGGTTTTCCCAGGCGCCGGGTGCAGCCGGGGCCGGTCCCACGTGGACGCGCGTGTTGGAAGGTCTGGGGGTAGGTGAAGTCCTTTGCCCCCGAAGAGGTGATACTGCACAGACTGTCCTCCTCTCTTCCCCGTCCGCCCCTCCCCCTCCCGGAAGGGGTTCTGGTCGCCCCCAGAACCTGGAACGTCCTGCCGGGCAGTGTGGTGGGGCCCAGACCACTGCCTCACTCCGGGGCTCGGCCAGAGGGCACAGGGGGCCAGCCTGGCGCGTTCCTTGGGTCTGCAGGGTCCGTTTCTCGGCGGCGGCTCCGGGGTGGACTCCTGACCGAAGGGTTTTTAGGCCACTGCCGGCCCTGAACTCCAGCCCCGCCCCATAGCCGATGGCTTTGTCAGTCTGTGGCTTGAGAACTGTCCCCCAACCCTGCTGGGAAGGAGGGGCTACAGTGGGCAGCCGGGAGGCCCCGGGGGTGAGGGACCATCGCCCTGAGTGGCAGCAGGACAGGGGCCATCACCCCCAGCCGGGTGACAGGGCGTCCTGGAGGGGCCTGGTCCCCCGCAGGGCCCGGGGTGCCCGTTAAGGAAAGGAAGCCACCCCTTTACAGATGGGACAGCCGAGGCTCCGAAATGGTCCCCCTGGCGTCAGGGCTGAGTGCACCTCAGTCCCAGAGAACGTGTCGTCTCCAGAGGGAGGACGCCAGTGTGCGGGGCTCACCTGGGAAGTCACAGCCAGTGGGCCGCCACAGGCCACCCCCACGGAAGGCCTGTGGGAGGGACTAGGGAGGACATGGATGTGGGTCAGACCTTGGTTCGAGTCTCAGCTCGGCCCTTACTACCGTCAGCCTGCGGGCGGGTCCTTGCTCTCCACACCTCCGTTTCCTTGTCTGTAAAGTGGGGTTCGCTGAACCCACAGCCCAGGGGCACCACGGTTTTCACCCAGACCCAGCAGCCGTCTGCGGCCCCCAGAGCTGTCCCTCAGACGCTTCCCCGCCCCCACTCCCGGGCGGCAGGCACAGAGAACACCAGCCTCCCGTATCCACCGCAGACCCCTGTGGACAAGGACAGCCTGTGAAAAAGAAATGGAAGAAAAAAGGAAAACCAAAGACCCACGAGGCAAACCGACCGGAACGTGGCAAGCCCGTCTCCTGGACGTTGGCCCCCAAGCCCTGGTGAGCTTAGCCCACCGGGTGCCGGCTGATCTAGCAAGCTGTAATTAGGGGACTCTGTCGAGGCGCAGGCGGTTAGCATCTTTTCCAGCTAATAGGCCAAACGCCCCTCCTCCCTCGGCCGCCAGCGACACCAGCCCCGCCGGTGGCCTCTCATCTTGATGAAAAGGCCTGGCCACTGGTTCCTCTTAATCCTGATTTAATGGTGGCCGGCCTGCCTGGGGACGACAGCACAGCCCCCGCCGGCCCTGGACCTCCGTGCCAGGGGGCTCAGGGTTCAGGGTCCGGCCTTTTATCCTGCCTCTGCCTGCGCTCAGTGGAAACCCTGTTGTGGAGGACCCAGGGCTTCCTTTATGCGAAGTCGTGTCCCAAGACCTATCCGTCTTGATGGGATCGATCGGAGGGGAATCCTGGATTCTCCAATCGGTCTGGATTGATCTGAGGAGAAACACAGCAACCAGGTTATCTGTTGGGCTGATTGATTCCAAAACCTGCAACCCGGGCTGTGAGCGAATTCTGGAAGCCTGTGGCTCACCACCACCGTCCACAGGGCTGCCCGTGACAGCGGGCCAACGTTTGCCCTGGTCGACCCGGTCCCCGGGTGGGGCCGAGGGCGGCCCGCTGTCCCCGCAGGGCCCCCGTTTCCCGGACGGGGTTGGGGCACGTGAGGTGTCTCGGGAGCCCTGGGGCTCTGGCGCTCAGTGGTTCAAGTGCACGGCAGGACCAGGCCAGTGCCCAGCCCTGTACAGCCCTCCCCACCCCCAGGCTCTCCCGGAGTCGAATTCTGAGTCAAAGCCGGAGTCGGCTGTAGGTCAGGGCGGTTTATTCAACCCATAGTTGCCCCTGCAGACACCGGGCATGACACATTCAAGTCTATCGAGTTAGAAGCACCCTATGTGCCTGCAGCCTTGATCCCAGTGGTTACAAGTCTTGCTCTGTAGGACGGCTGTCTTCGGTGCCCCTGGGAGCTGCCCCAGCCTCTGGCTCCAAGGTGACTTGTGGGGTAGGGAAGGCAGTGGGCTGTCGCAGTTGGCGGGGGGGGGGGGGGGGGGGGGGGGGGATGGGTGCTAAGTGGCCACTCTGACTCTGGGTGGGGGCCGGGAGGTGGGCAGGGGTCGCTGGGTGGTCCCAGGGAGGCTGGCTCAGCTCTGCGCTGTGTGGACCGTGCAGGAAGCCCCTGCCTTCTCCAGGCTCCTCGCTCGTGAGAAGAGAACGTTTGGTAGAGACACCGTGGGCAGGTGTCCCAGTCCCCGTAGGTGGAGCGTTTACAGGACCAGGTGCGGCTGGGGAGTTGTGGACCTGGGATTCGGGGTGTCCCTGGAGCACCTCCAGCCCATACCCAGAGGGTTCCCCTGAGCTGGCTCCCAGACAGGTCTGTCCCACCCTCCAACCTCACTACGGGAAAGAACATCCCGGAAAGAACAGCTCTCCCCGGGGGGGTTGGGGGGGAGCAGGGGGAGACAGAGGAAGGAAGCGGGCAGCCAGAGGTGCCTGGCTGGGACCTTCTCGCCCGCCCATCCGGGGCCAAGGGCAGAGGGCGGGGCCTCGGGTGGTCCGGGCACTGGGGGAGGGGAGGGATGAGGCCGGGGCGACCCTACGAGGCTCATCACTGGTGCGCGTACTGCAACAGCAGGTCCACGGCCTCTGCCAGGTCGTCCACGTACCCATCAGCCTTCACTTCTGGATGGTGCTCGTCACTGGGCCTGGAGAGCAGGGCTATAGGTTAGACCGTCGGTGACCCCTCTTTCTCCCAGCTTCTAGTACAGGCCCGGCCTGCCCTTGGGAAACCTCCAGAACCTTCTGCGCCCGGTTAACAGATGTGCCCCCCCCCGCCCCCCCAATCCCAGCCATCCCCATCCCGGCGCACACGTTCCCCCTCCTATTTCCCCACCTGGTTACCTCTCCAAACCCCTTCCGTTGGAGCAGAGTGACCACAGACCCCTGCCCCGTCCCTGCTTCCGGCAGCAACGTCACACCCTTGACAGTAGGGCCATGAGCTCAACCCACTCGGAGCGCCTTCCTGCCCACACCCTGGGGGGTCCCCCTGCCACCTGGTCACTGTCCTCTGAGGCCACTCCCACGAAACGGGGGGGCTTCTGGCAAAGCAGCTCTCTGCCTGGGGTTTTGGGGCCTAGAACCTTCCAAAGCCTTCGTCCCCTCCCTAGATACTGCCCGAGGTCTGGATGGACACGGAGCACAAGGGAAGTGTGACCACGCCAGAAACGCAGACACCTGTGGGCCCACACGGCACCAAGGGGATCCCACATAGGGGGGCTCCTGGAGGGGGGGCCGTGGCCTGAGTCCTGCAGGTGGGCACGTGGGAGGGGAACCGTGATGCGACTGGAGGCCTAGCCGCGGGGAGGGCCCCGGGGCGGGCTCCTAGGGACACCCCGACGGTCTGGACGGCGTGGGAGGGGCTGGGACCTCGTCCTTGGGGCTGTGAGCCGGAGACTCAGGTCCCGGCCACCAGAAGCCCCCTCCCCAGTGCTCTAGCTCGAGCCCGGTGGCAGCGGGGGGGCGGGGCACCCCTCTGCCACCGCACACTGTGGGACCTGCTACTCAGATCCCCCCAGGTCACCACCTCGGAAGCTCCCACCCTGGTCTGGAAGGAAGTGGTTGACACAGGTTCTGACGACATCCTAAAAGCCAAATTGTCCCTTTTGAACGGTTTGGTTTTTGCAAAGCACTTTTACCCTGAAATGGCTGTCCTTTTAGAGCAAGGGAACCTACTTTTCGTTTTAAAGGGTCGGCCCAGTGGCTCCCCCGGGGCTGCGGAGGCCCCAGACCGAGAGCCTCAGAGACAACACAAGAGGATGAGTGTGTGGGACGCCCCCTCCCCCCCCCCCCCCCCCCCACTGGGGCCAACACCTCGAGCAAGAATAGCTCTCATGTCAGGGCAGGTATCCCAGGGGATTATTTCATTCTTGCCATCACAGCCATAACCCGACGGACGCGGGGACTGAAGATTTGTGTCACCCCGCATCAGTGCCGAAACAGGTACTGGTCACCGTCAAAAGGTTGTATGTGGCCTGGCCGCTTAGCGAACCGTGCGTTGGCCCCTCCTTGCGACCCACCAGTTTCACTCCTACGTGTGCACGCAACATGTTCCCCGAAGGACACGGACCAGAATGTTCCTAACGGCTTCGGTCACGATGGCAAAAAGGGGGGAAACGGCGCAAACGTCTGGCAACAGGGCCGCGGAGAGACGGGGCGGGAGGTGCGCGCGTCAGAACACCGCAACACCGCGACGGCGCCACTCAGAAGGCGCTGCTGTCTACGCTGCAGCGTGGCTGGGCCCCACGGGCAGCACGACAGGCTCAAGGAACCCAAAGTGGATGACCCACTTCTGCCAAGTTCAGGAATGGGTGCCACCAGTCTCTACAGGGCAGAGGCCAGAAGATGGTTACTTCTTGGCGGGGGGAATGATCGAGGGTGCTGGCCACGTTCTAGATCTTTACCTGGGTGGTGGTTGGTTACAGGGGTGGTGCGGAGGGGAAAACCCATCACCCTGCTCGTTTTTAGCGTTCTTCGTATACACACGTACGGGTACGTAACAAAAAGTCACGTGTAATGCAAATTATATGACAAATACAAGGCACCTATTTCCCATCACTGCACCTGTTCTCTGTGGCCCCTGGGCCAAACCCTGCCTGCAGCCTGCTTTTGTGCAGCCCTCCAGCTACTGTAAACAGAAAAGAATATGCCAGGGGTGCCTGGGTGGCTCAGTAGGTTAAGCATCCGACTCTTGATCTCGGCTCCAGTCATGAGCTCACGGTTCGTGAGTTCGAGCCCCACATCAGGCTCTGCGCAGACGGTGCAGGGCCTGCTTGGGATTCCCTCCCCCTCGCCTCTGCCCCTCCCAGGACACACGTGCCCGCTCTCTCTCAAAATAAATAAATTTTAAAAAACTATGCAGCATGTGGCTCCCAGAGCCTCAGCCGGCCCCTACTCCCTGGGCCCCTGCAAAGAAGGCCTGCAGACCTCTGGTTCTGGCCACCCGCCATCCCGGGGCCTCTCCGTTCTTCTCCACCCAGGATGGCGCTCACGCCTCCCAACCGCCCAGGGTTTCTGTGGACGGCCCTTCCTGCAGGAGGCTCTCCGTCCTCGGAGAGCCAGCACTCAGGCCCTCCCGCCCTGCAGAAGCATCCGGTGGGCGCTACTGGCCATGCCCGGCTCCACGGCGTGCCGGTGCCCCTCCCCAGTACAGACTGACGGGCAGGGGCGCCCGGTCACCCCGAGGCTGCTGACCTGCCCCCAACACTCACGTCCCCGAGCAGGTACGGGAGGGGATTCTTCTCCGGGCAGCTCTGAGCCCAGGGCTCAGCAAGGCGGGCGGACGGTGGGCGGGGAGGGCCCTCTGAGAGAGACGAAGACAGAGCACCTGAGCGGCGATAAACCCGACCCTGGCGACTGTCTCCCTGCCTCAGTTTCCTCCTCCGCACCCTGAGGATGAGCCTGGCTCCACCCTCCGTCCGCCGTGTGACCGTGGGCAAGCACCTTACGCCTCTGTGCCTTGGTGCCCCTGTCTCTAAACAGAGGTAGTAACAGGTGCAGGCACGGGCCCTGCGTCCTAGGCACACGGGCTGGTGGGGGGACAGACGTCAGTATACGGGGCACAGGGAAGACCTAGGGGGTGCCAGGCAACCACAGGCATTGGAGTGAGAGGGGCAGGCGGGCTGGGACCAGGACCGCAGGGGGATGTCCCGGCCACCTGGAGCCCCGGCAGCCCCCGCACCAGTGAGGGCGCAGCTCAGGGGGCCTCGCAGACGTGCCTGCAGGAAGCGGCCGGCAGGAGGCCAGGCGCCTGGCGGGCATCACTGCTCCCCCGCCGCCAGGCCCCGCCGCTGGTCTCCCCTCCTGCTTGGCCTGTGTGCACGAGGTTCGAGTCTCGCACCAGCCTGGACGTGCCCTTTGGGGCCTCCCTCAGCCACCCCTGGGGCCCGGGGGCCGCTCCACGGCCCTCTTCCACCCATGAGGGGGTTACCAGGGCCGGGCGGGGGGACAGCCAGGCCGGGCCGGCTTCGGACTGCACCTGTCCAGGTGGTGACCCTTGGGCCCTGCTCCACGTTCCCGACCCCAGTCCCCGCGGCACTCCCAGCTTTGCCCCCCGAGGGCAAGGCCAGGGTGGGTTGCTCAAAGGAACCAGACTTCTCCCAGCAAACCCCCACCCGACTCATCATCCAAGTCCCTGGGTGGCTGGCCCCGGCTGCCCTCGTCAGACACCTTCCCCCGGCCCCCGGGCCTGGGCTTCCCATTCAGTCGAATGAACTCGACCCTGAGAAGGAACGAGAAATCTGCCCGTGAAAGAAGATGCTTTATAATGAGATTCTCACCAGCCTCGCTCGGCATACGGCACCTAGCCGAATGGCATACGTGGCTAATTAGGTTTAATTACATATCATTTCAGTTCAAGAATCCGTTAAAAGAAAGGACTGCATTAGCAGCCGGCCGGTGTTTGCCAACACACAGAGGGAATCACGGACTTTTCTGGCTTAATTGCGCGACGCTGCCGTGGGCTGTGGCTCCCCGGGAGCCGGGGTTCCAGGAGGGGGCCGGTTCTGGGCCGCCCGCCCTCAAGTCCACCGGGCAACTGCACTCTGTCCAACGGCCTAAGAGAGCGCCCTGCTCCGTGCTGGCCAGTGACCTGTGACCTGCAGGGCCTCAGAGGCGCCACACTGCAAAGGCTGAACCAGGAAAGCCAGCAAAGATGTGCCCCCTGGCAGTGGGAAGAGAGCAGAGAGGGCGATGGGGAAAGGGGCCGAGAGACCCCTCTGGCCTGGAGCGGGCCCTGCCAGGACAGAACAGGATGTGGGGGGACGGACAGAAGGAACCAGACAGATGCACACACACAGAGGAAGGAAGAGGAGGACGGAGAAACTGAGGCAGAGAGGGAGGAAAGAGAAACAGGAAAGTCGTGAGCAGGGGGACAGAGAGACATGGGGGAGGGTGACGGAGAGAGGGGAGAGAGGGGTGGAGGGAAGGGGCAGAGACACAAAGGAGACCGCGAGGATGCACAAAGTCGGGGCGGGGTTGGGGGGTCGGACCCCAGTCTCCCGGGCAGAGCGGACGGCCTCAGTGGCCCTGCTGCGGGCCACGTATGCCCTGGTCACCCCCCCCGCCCCTCTGTGACTTAGGGGGGCCCCTTTCCCTGTACCCCCCGCGCCCCTCCCCAACATGCCCTGCTCTGCCCACCATGAGCTGTCTCTTGCCTCTCTGCGCCCCGACTTCCTCCTCTGTATGGTGGGCACGTGCCTCAAGTGGGCTTGTGACAGAACCACCTGGGCTGCCCCCTCCCATCCTGCCCTCGGCCCTCCCAGGCTCATAGGGCGAGAGCTCTGAGGGCACTTACAGGGACCTGCGGGGTCAGGGAAACTTCCAGAAAAGGGGACATGAAGTCTGGATTCTCCCCCTGCCTCGTCCTCACTGCCCTCCAGAGGCTGGCGTGGAAACACGGGTCCTTGGGGACGTCACCCCGAGGCGGGAGCACGCGGCCCTCAGGTCCCGGCCCGAAGAGAGCGGCAGAGGCAGATTCCCAGGTGGCCGTCCTGCAGAGGGCCAGCGCGTCCCTCCCTGCCCTCCCGGGCTCCTCGGGTGGCGTTCGCGTGTCTCTGGCTGAGCCCAGAGCCTGTGGGTCGATCACGGCGGCTTCCTCAACTGCTCCTCTGCTCCCACCTCTGCCCGTGTAAACTCTGGTGGCGCCCAGGCCACAGCCCGGCTCCTCAGACGAACCCATCGTCACCGGTGCCACCCGGCCAGGTGCCAGCCACCCGGCGTCTGGGGCCCGCTGCCCTTCGGGCATCCCCTGCTCTCCCACCACCTCTGTCCACACTGTGGCCAGGGACGCTCTTCACATCTGCTCCAGCTGCGAACTCCTACTCACCCTTCAAGACCCCGCTCACTCGTTCCCACCTCCAGCTCTACCCCACCCGGCCAGCTGCGCTGTCCTTTCTGAGCGCTCGGCACTTGGGACCCCCATGCCGTTCTGGTAGGTGCTCCGCTGACCCGGGCCGCCCAGAGGGAGGAGCCCGGCTTCCTGCCCTCGGCGGTCGCCCACGCGGGCCTGGCACACGGCAGCCGCCCAGGAAGTGCCCGCCGTCGAGTGAATGGACAAAGGCCCCCACCCGGGCAGGGCGCCGCCTGTCATTAGCTATTCCTCCCCCTCGTGCCCTGTGAGCAGAGGGAAGGAGGCAACGACAGGGGCAGAGAACAAGGCCGGTCTGTGCCCTGGCCAGGGCAGCTTTACAGGGACAGTCTTTGTACCGGCCGGAGAAAAATGGCGGCCAGACCCCCCACCTCCGCGCCCGCCTGCTTCCCTGGGGCCCACAAGGGGCCGGCGCGGGAGCCGCTGCGGGGACCCGGGTGCAGCTTCCCCTCGGGGACTTACTGAGGGCCGGCGCCCAGTGGCAGGCCCGCCTCCCTGCCCTGCTCTGCTCCGGGGCAGGGCGTGACAGAGGGCGCGACACAGGCCCCCTAGGCCGGAGGCCACCACGTTGCCCACGGGGGGAGGGGCACGTGTCCTTGTCCCAGATTGCTTTGGAAGAGCTGGGCCCTGGGGGCAGGCCAGCCAAGTGGATTCAGGGAACAGGGCACCGGCATCAGAGTGACGCCAACTCGGGCTGTGCTGACGAGGCTGGAGGGAAGGGACAGAGGGTGCCGTGGGGCCAGCGGGGACACGGCTGGGCTGAGGGCCCAGGGTGTGTCTCCATCCGAGCCACCGGAGTCCAAGACCCCGGGGGCCAGAGTATGGCCTCCTGCAAATGCCTCCTCTCGGCCACCTGCCGGGAGCCACTGGGGCAGCCAGCCACCCCCTGACCTGGGCCAGTGACCTCGCGGTGGGGTGGCGGGAGGGCAGTTGGCGTCAGATCTCCGATGGGCTGCTTCTATCCCTCTGCCCCCTGGGCCGGCTCGGGACGTGGGGCCTGGCCCGGCCCAGACGGGCGCCTCCGGGAAAACGCTGGGCCCTCTGCTAGCGGAAGCCGGTGCCTGCGTGTGGCCGAGGTCCGCGGGGCCCCTCCTTCACGAGGGGCCCCAGCCTTCCGTCCCTGTCCTCACTCAGCCCTCGGGCCTGTGCCCCTCTGCCTAGGCCCGGCTTGTGCGCGGGTCAGCCCAGGGCCCCTAGACCTCGCCGCACCAGCTCACGCAGACTGGGGGCTTCTCGACCTGCGTGGACATCACACGGGGAGAAAACACCGACATAAAGCCCCAGGCCGGAGAGAGTGCTTGCCCCGGACCCCCGTGAGGCCCACAGCTCCCGGGCCGGGGGAGGAAACGGGAACACACTTCTGCTGGCCGGGACCTCTGCTGGGGTGGACGTGGCTGCACGTCACGGCTCCCTTCCCTGGCGGGCGCGTGGGTCTCCCCTCACCTGGCCGCCTGCTGAGCTGTAATGAGTGGGGGTGGGGAGGGGCAGAAGGGAACGGCCCGCCTCTGGGCCGCCTCATGCTGCCTTCCTCCCACCAACGCCCTTGAACCTTGGGTGACCGGGCCCCTCACGGAACTGACGGTGGAGCCCGGAGCCTCACATCGATGGCGGAGGGGGCACGGGGGGCGCGCGGGCATCGCAGGCCGGCCGTCTCCCCATCCCTCCGCCTCTGCTCGTCAAGAGAGGTAGGGTCCCACGCCCGCCAGCTGGGAAACACGCCCGCCTGCATGTGCACCTGTGGCCCGTGGTCCGTCCACCCCTCACCTGGATATGGTGGTGAGCGGGGGTGAGGGGCGGGGCTGGGCTAACCGGACACCCCAGAGCCCGGAACTCTACCCTGGCTGACCCGTCCTCCAGCCGGGAAGGACCAGAGTCTCTCCCGGCGGAAGGAAGCACCTGTGGGATCAACCTCGGGGGCGCTGAGCCCTGGAGGGTAAACTGAGGCAGGGAAAGCACTCGCCACAGACCAGACCTCCCCCGACCCCGGCCAGCAGGCAGGCTCCAGGATGCAAGCAAAGCACGCCCGCCTTGGGGGATGGGCGAGCGGCCCAGAGGCTACACCCCGAGAACGAGGGCACGGACGTGTGCCGGCCCCCACCTGTTGCGGGTGGGCTTGGAGGAGAGTCTCCCCTGTACCCTGCACAAGGGCCCGTGAGCCGGGCACCGTGACTCGCCGTTCTGGAGGTGACGGCACAGACGTACGAGGGGAAGGCACGTGCCCAAAGCCGCCAAGCGGTAAATGGCAGAGCTGGGACTTAAACCTCACGCGTCTGGCTTTCTCGAAAAGTTAAACCCCGGTTCATCGTCGTGACTCTTCCCTTGGCGCACAGGACAGATTCTGCAGCTGGGAATCGCCAGCGTGCTGGTCGACCTCCGGCCGGACGGAGGGGCCTTTGGCTCGGCTCCGGGACAGAGGTGGGTGCTGGGAAGTGCCTGCCACCTTCGACAACGGCAGTGGGGACAGCACAGTGTCGGTGGAGAAGGAAAGAAAAGGCACGTTCGCACCGGAGCCACACGCAGCCTCCCCCACGGCTGGGCACGCCCAGCAAAGCCACGGAGCGCCGGGACACCTTCTCATCCGGGCCCTGTGGTCACCGGCACCTGGGGCTGGGCCGGAGTAGGGGCGCGGTCCAGCCAGGCAGAGGGTAGTGGGGGCCCGAGCCCAGCCCGGGAGGGATGTCACCGTGGACCCTGGCAACCCCCCCCCCCCCCCCCCCGCCCCGGGGCCACTCGGTCCACAGGGAGGAAACGGGCCTGTTTACGGTAGGTTTCGGCCTGTGGCGCCCCGTCAACCAGAACCCACCCCACGGCGCCAGCTGCTTCCTGTGCGGCTCTCACTGCCCACGGTGCTGACAACAGACTGGAGACACGCTCAACGCAAGGGGTGGCCCCACATCACTGCCGGCTGGTGTGGTGGCCATCTTGAGAGATTCCCGCACCCTGACGAGAGGGTCCCAGAACCCCCGATGCTGGCTGGAGCCCCCACGCCAGCCTTGACTCGATTCACATACACGGTGAGGCCACAGTCACAGACCAGTGGCCTCGGGACATGCTGGGTTAAGCCCACATCGTGTTGATCAACACCCAGCCTGGGCCAGCCCTGTACCTACGTGGCCAGTCCAACGAAACCCCGAGAAGCAAGCTCTCTGTGCCGCAGGCAAAGCGGGCTCTCGTGCCCGCGCCCGAGGGCCGGGCCCTGAGCAAAGTCCTGGCGCTGGGAACAGAAGCACAGGCAAGTGGAGGGAGGGCTGCACGGAAGCGGCGGTGACAGGGCCAAGCAGTCAGGCAGGGCGCCGTAACTCCTATGGTCCCCCACCCCAGCCAAGACCAGACCCACCCCTCCTACTGTGGCCCACGAGCTGGCCCTGGCCCTGCCGGCCACCCCCGCCCCTCGCCGTGCCTTCGGTGTTCATCCTGTCCTGTCCCCCAAACCGCCCGTGCCACCGCCTAGAACGCCCTCGCGCCCCGGCTCCCTCGCAAAGCCCGACTCAAGGGGGCTCCGGGACCCATCCTACCCCTGAGTGAACACCTATAGGTTCTCTGGGACATAGGTCCAGTGAATCCGGCTGCGATCTTCCGGAATGGGGGCCTGGCATCGTCATATGAGAGGACCCCGAGGCGGGTAGCTCTGTCGGGCCCGAGCAGTCGGCCATCACACACCCCGTGGCTCCCACAGGTCGTCCAAACGGCGGGCGGCTTCTCTTTTCTTCCCTCGATCTGTTCCCAGAGAGCGTTTCAGGCCTGCCCCTGGAGGCCCCTGATCACAACCACGTGCGGGCCTCAGGCTTCCCGCTCGGGCAGGGGTTGGACAGGGGCGTGGGGAGGGCCGGGGGCCGCCAGACCGAGTGCGTGTGGCCCTCCCGCCGTCCTGGCCCGGTGGGCCTGGGAGAGGGTGTCCGAGCCACGGGTTTGGACCGGGCTGGCCGTGCCCACCGTGTGGCCTTGGCCAGACCACTCAGAGCCTCCCATCTGGGGCTGGGGCCGAGGAGACCACCCCCCCCCCCCAGGGGGCTGTGGTGGACCGTCCGTGAGATGATGCAGCCGGCCCAGGGCGCGGCCCACAGCAGATGCGCCGTCCGGGTGGATGGACGGACGGCGCGCGTTGGACTGGGGTGGGTAAGAACCCCCGCGGGGCCGCTCCGGCCGAGGAGAGGGGCAAGGCCCACAGTGGCTCCGTGTCTGGAGAGCGGGCGCCATCTTTGGGAGAAGGTCCTGAGGGCCAAGTATCTCCGGGGAGCTTTTCCCCCGGGGCTGTGGACAGAACCCAGCCGGGCCGCCAGGCGTGAGCGCCATGCCCCTGCTCGGCGGGCGTCGAGCGCGGTGCCAGACCTGCAGAGATGCCCGTGTGGCTGTGCCCGGGGACAGGTAGCAAGGGGCCGCGCTGGACTCCTTTGAGACAGACAAGGGGCGGCCACTGGGGAGCTGCTGACCCAGCCTATGCCCCCCCATGAGCCTGCCCTCGGGGCCCACTTCTCCAAGCCCACAGGATGCTCTATTCAGAGTATTATTCATAATAGTGACGGTCACCGACAGCCCTCTCCCTCCAGGGACTCGGCAAGGGCCCCGGCCCGGCACGCTTTAGCAGCTTTGGTCTCCACAGCGGCCCAGGAGGTAGGCGCCACCGCCCCATCTTACGGCTGGCAACCCGGAGGCCCAGGGAGGGTGGGTGGCCTGCCCGGGGGTCACTGAGCGGGGTCCCTGTCTGCCTCCCCAGCCTGCAGCGTGGCCTAGACCTTCCCAGGAGCCCGCGGGGCTGGGCTAGCGAGCAGCGGGCAGGGGCTCACCTAAAAGGCTCGCTCTGGCGGAGGGACGGGCCCTCTGGGGGCTGGGCATCTGGCCTCGCGCAGAGGAACCCCCGACAGCTGTTCGGAATATTTTGATAAAAACACGTCGAACACCTGGTGTGTGTTTAGTTTTCCACCAGCCGGCCCGGCCCCCGGCAACATGCTCGCCAACGGCCGACTCCCCCGAGGAGTCTGTGTGTGCTCCCACCCGGGTCCTCGGGAGCACAGGGCGGGGGCGCTCACTCCCGGCCTCCTCCACCTGCAGGCGACCACATTCCCCCCTCTCCTCTGGAGGCTGGACCACGGGAGGCCAGGTTGACCCCAGGGCTAGCCCGGCGACCCTGGCTTTGCACACTCAAGTCTCATGAGGTGGCCCAGGAGAGAGGGAGGGGGCAGGGAGGTGGTGACCCCCTCCCAGAACTCGGCTCATCGAAGGCCCGGTGTCCTCTCCACCACCACGTGCAGACCTAGGTGGCTGGGCTGGGGGGGGATCTTGTTGCTGAAGGCGGGGGGGGGTGCTACAGGTGGGGGCCGGGCTGGCACTTCCTCAAGCTATTCTGGGAGGCGGCACCAATGTGCCCCCTTGATACAGGAAGACAGAGGCTCAGGATGGATCAGGAGGCTCACCTCCGAACTCTGTCCTGATCTGTCTGCTCGGGACGAAAGTCTCCTGAGTCAGGGTGCCCCGGGCTGACGAGCCGGGCCGCTCCTCCCCGGCGGCTGTTTCGGGTCCAAAGCGTGAGACGGTGCAACCTGACCCGAGAAACGCGGTTTCGTGAACCCCAATGCCTTCTGGGGACTCACCTCGGATCCACCAGCCTTCGCCTACTTTGTGCCTGTTCCGCTCACAAAGGGTGAAAACGGGCACTTCACAAACCAGGGGGTCTACGTGGCCGCTGCACGCGTGGAAAGGTGCCCAGCACCGCGAGGCCGGGGGAGTTACAGGCAGCACACAGCACGCGCCCCCAGAATGGCCGGGGTGGAGGATACTGAGTGCTGGCAGGACGGGGCACCGGGAACCCTCGCACGTGGCTGGCAGGAGCGCAGGTGGTGTGGCACTCGGGAAAACACAGCTCGGCGGATACCCCCTTGCTGGGAGCACAGGCGTGCCGCGTGACCTGGCGATTCCATCCCGGGCACGTGCCCCGGGGGAGATGAGACCGTGTTCACCGGGGAGTGTAGACCGGAACGTTCTGCCGGCTCTGTTCCGAACGACCGCAAACGAGAAACGACCCAGGTGCCCTGCAACGGCAGCACGAATGAACCGCGGTCTAGTTGTTGGACGAAACACACGGCAGTGAGAAAGAACAGGCTTCTGCCGCAAAGAACAACACGGATGAAATAAAGAGCTGTTTCCAGCGTAGCTTTCGTGTAGCTCAGAAAGGCACACGGTGATGTTTACACTAGGACAGCCAGAGAAAGTTAGCGACCCGGTTCAGAAACCATAGTCAAGAAGAGAAGAAAGACCTGTACCACAGGCCTGGGAATCTGAACAACAACAAAAATGTGGCTTTGAGTTCCCTGGCAGCCAAAGCAAAAAAGGGAAACCCTGTACATTACACAGAAGCAGATGGTTGTTCAGGAAGGACAACCTTCCTAGCAGCACAGACCGGGAGGGTCTTGTCCCTGCCCGGTGGGAGGGCGCGGTGAGGCCCCAGCAGGGTGTCTGATGAAACTCGGAGGTGACCCTTCCTAAACTGACTCCTGGCTGTCTCACTCCAGAGAGCCTATTACGTGGCTCCAAGGGGAACGGCAAGGCTCTGGGCCCAGACTGGCTCAGCCTGCAGCCCCGACTTCCCGGTACCCAGCACGGTGGGTCACTGCAGTGTTCAGCTGAGGTTTTCCCAAATTAGCTCCCACATGCTCCCGAGTTCCCACCCGGCCACCCCTTGTTCGGGGAAGTCCCTTCTCTCCGGCCTTTGGGGCCCCTGCACATGAAACTAGCCACCCTCCTGGCCCTCTCACCCCTCTCTCCCGCTTGTGGGTGGATGTGTGACCTGAGGGGCTGACCGGAGACAGAGGGAGGTGCTGGCCTGGGACAGGCGGTACGGGGGAGGTGGGCATAGGGCAGGCTGGTGCAGTGGTGGCCAGCCGGAAAAGATCCCAGGAACCAAGCAGAGTCCCAGAGCCTGCGTTTCGTGAGACCCATGCCGGGATATTATGGTTCAGTCCCAATCCTGCACATAACAGGTCTCTGAAGATGCCTCCGGGGTGGGTGACAGTCACTCCCCTCTATGGTAGCCTGCTGACCGCCCTCATCCACCCAGCCTGGCCCAGGGCCTGCACAGAGGAAACGGGCCGAGCGGGTCTAGCGCCAGTGCCCGGACCCCACCCAGCGTGCTCAAAAGTCCCTCCGAAGGCCAATGCGATCGCAAAGGACCCCACACCCTCGCGTGGAGAGGACTTGTGCTATCGTAAAGGGGCGTCCTGGCCCCATGGAACGAGACAGTAAATGAAACACTGCATGCAATGCTGGGCACCGAGCACTGAAATGCGCTCTGTCGTGAGGTCCTGAGTTCACTGCCTGTCACTTACTAACCCACGGCCAGGAGCCTCCGGCGCCACAAGGGATAGAAGAAACTGTATCCACTTCACTCACAACTGGCTCCCGATGCCAGTTTCCATCCCGGAGCCGGGAAAGGGCATTCCGTGCCAGGCAGGGAGCGGGGCGCTGCTGGCCTGGCTCCCACCTGCCACCGAGTGCGGAGTGAGCTCCCCGTGCACAAAGGGAGGGAACGACACCCCCCGCGACCTCACGGAGGCCGGTGGCGGCTATGGTGGGGGGGCCTGGCTGCAGCATTTTGCACGCAGGCTGTGGACTTGTGTGGCCACGGCCCACCCCCCTGGGACTTCCCCTTCTGAGGTGCAGGGATGTGGACTGAATACTGAGTTCGATGGTGTGTGTTAAGCCCCTAGGTGAGTGGTGGCCAGCACCGGGTGGGCTGGCCGGTAGTAGTTAGTGTGAACACTCGGGAGGCCTCGAGGCAGCCGTGCCCTCTCGGACCGGAAGCTGGGCAGCAGAGAAAGGGACGGAATCACACCATGCGAGGGGACGGGGGGGAGTGGGGGGAGGGCGGGGCACAGACACTGTCCCCTTTGCCCCCCTCCTCCCCGGATCGCAAGCTGCCACTTTCTGTTGGAGGTCATCTGGTGTCGTTGTTGAGATCTATAAAAAGAACGATGTTCTTTAACCCCATTCCTGGAAATCTTTCCTAAAGACGGAATTCTAAAGAGACCTCATACAGAGTCTGGCATGTGGTAGGTTTTCAATAAAAGTTTGCTGAGCCGAAGGGGGGGAGAAAGTACTTTTAGAGATGCTTGTGACGGTGCTACTTATAACAAGAGAGGAACCGGCTCCGATGTCCGACCCCGGGGGAGTAATGAAGCCTAGTCCGGCTGACCCGCTCCATGAACCACGGCAGAGCTGTGAACCACAGGCAGGATGAAGGGGGAAAGCAGAAGGAGAGAGGGTTCTATGTGCCCACGCCTCCGGTCGCAGAAGGGAGCGGGCAGGAAACCTGAGATGAACCGCCAAGTGTGGTGGGACCGCGGGTAGAGCCTTTTCTCTTTTGAACTTCCCCCAAGGCTGCAGTAATGCTGTCTTAATGGCACACGTAATAATAAAAATACTCCCTTGTTTCGCCTTGCCACCGCTTCTCCAGAGGTATGGAAAAGGCCGGGAAGGTCGAGATTATGCGCCAGCCCGGACACACGCGAGAGGCGCGGCGGCCCCGCCTGGGCTGGGGCTGGCCAGCCACGGGGACGACAGTCCCGGCCAGCCCCGGCCCTGGGGCCAAACGCCTGGCTGGGCTTACAAGTGCCACCTGCTGTGCAGAGCATTCCAGGTCATTAGAGAGGGGGGCCCGCCCGGGTGCACCAAGGTAACCCTGGGGCTGGGCCCTACCTGTAACGTCAGACACATGTCACCGGGGACCACCCGGGGCTGGCTCCCCCCGGCCCCTCTGTCCGGCCGCCAGCCCCTCGGGGGCTTGGACGGGTCCACACGCCCCACCTCCAGGATGGAGAGTCCCAAGGGGTCCGCCCAGCATGTCCATGGTGGCACCGCATTCCTGTCAACCCGGGGAAGACTGGGGATCTCATCTCCCAGAGACAAAGACACGGGAACAAGGGCTTTGCTTCAGGTCACGTGGCCAGCACGTGGTAGGGCTGGGACTCGGACCCCGGTTGTGACTCCAGTGGCAGCACCTTCCTTGAACCTGCTGGATGAAACACAACCAAGGGAAAAGCAAACGAGCCCCAAACCCCAAAGCTGGAAGGGCTTTAGGGCACAACCCCTCATTTCTCAGGTGAGGAACCCGAGGCCCAGGAAGGGACAGATGCTGGCCCGAGGCAATCCTGCCAGGGCCCAAAACGAGGAGAGTACGTCCTCCTGGAGAGGTAGCCTAGATCTCGGCACCCGGGCTGCCTGCCACCCACACGGCAGAGGCCTGGGCAGAAGGGGGGTCCCTGGGCTCCGTTCTTCCCAGGACCCTCTCTCTCCTGCCTGTACTTACAAACATGGGGGCTGGGGTCAGGGGAGGGGGAGGGGGCCCTCTTCATCCGTGCCTCCATACAGATGGGGAAACTGAGGCACAAAAAGGGAGAGCCTAGAATGAACCAGCAGGGAGGCCAGTGCCCCTCCCCCATATTTACTTAGCACCTTCCACCCCGGCCAGGTTCCCCGAAAAGCTGACGGATGCCACCTCATTCGTCACAGTCCAGACGGCGCCTCGTAAATGGTCAAAGCCGCCCGCCCAGTGAGGGGGCCGTTCGTTCCGGCCCCTGGGGCCGCCAGCCTGCCGGGGCGGCTTGCCCCACCGTGGGCCGACTGTGTGTGCGGGGACCCCACGCAAGCCGCCCCGGCTCCTGGCGGGCCGCCGTGCCCTGGGCGAGTCCTAGACGGGGTCTTGTTTTCGTCAGGCCCGTCTCCAGGAGGCAGGCAGACGAGCCGCTCTTCTAGGACATCTACTCAGCACTGCTCTGATTTTCTGCAGACCCTAGTCCTGTCCCGCGATTTACTGGGAAGCCATAAACCAGCCCCACACGAGTCCGCCCTGCGGCCTCCAGAAAGCCCTGGAAACAGCTCCAGCAGGGTCCCGTCCGCCATCATGGGCCGTGGGTGAGGAGGGTGACGGCCTCCCGATGCGTTTACTCGGTGAGCCGCAGGGAGACGCTGTCCTCTCTGCAGATGGAGAAACAGGCCCGGGGAGGGGGGATCCCAGCAGCCCTCGCAGCTCAGGCTTCGGGGTCAGGGTTTTCCCCAAGTCCCGGGACTGGCCCCATGACACACCTTCTCCCATACAGCCTTTCACCCAGCGCTTTCCACCGGCGACCTTCGGGGCTCGCACCCTAGGAGCAGGGAGGGAGCACACAGCAGCCCTGCAGGGTAGGGGGGCAGGCGGTAGACTTTGCAGGACACGGCCAAGAGGAGGGCGAGGGGGGTGTTCAGTGCTGTTTTGGGGGTCTGGGCTTGTTAACTCAAGAGACAGAGCTGGAGGCACACCAGCTCCATTCGTGGAGACACGAATGCCTTTTTTTTTTTTCTTTTTAGTGTTTATGTATTTTGAGAAAGAGCTCAAGCAAGGGAGGAGCAGGGAGAGACAGAGGGAGAGAGAGAATCCCAAGCAGGTTCCGTGCTGCCAGCGCAGAGCCCAACGTGGGGCTCACACTCACAAACTGTGAGCACGTGACCTGAGCAGAAACCAAGAGTCAGACACATAACGGACTAAGCCACCCGGGGGCCCCGAAGTGCAGTGTATTTTAAGGGCTCAGGCACGCCAGGATTCGAGAACCAGCAGGCACTCGTCTGGTGACGGGTGGGAGGAGGGTACCAGGACCGGCTGCCTCGGGGTGCTGGGTGGGCTGGAGATCCAACAGGGAGCGGGGCCCTGGATGCCATCTACGATGCCATCCGGGGCACCAGAGGCCAGGCACAGGGCCCGGCACATGCAGGAACGCTGTCCCTCACTGGCCCCTCGGCCCAGGCACACGCCAGGACCACACTGTTCCATCCTGTCCCCACAACTGAGGCTTTGTGCTCCGCTTAACAGCAGGTTAAGGCCTGCCTCGTTCTCTCCTCACCCCCACCCCCACCCCAGAGGCTTCCTTATTTACTTGTTTTCCATATAAACTTGAGGATTAACTTGTCCAGTGTGTTATGAGGTGGGGGAAGGAGAAGAGCAGACAGCCCTGATGATGTCTGGTCCCTAAACAAAGCTCTTCAGCAGGCAAAGCCCAATTTCCTCCTCAGAACCCTGGAAAGTGGAGGCTGGTTTTCAAACCCGGCTGCTCAGGGGAAGCTTAGAACCACCCACTGCCGTCAAAGCTGTGGGTGCTGCTAAAGCAGGACCCAGAGGGAAATTTGTAGCCCTGGACGTTTTCGTGATTAGAGAGCAAAGTCTCGAACCCGTCATCTATGCTCCCACCTTAAGAAACTAGAAAAAGAAGAACAAAATAAACCCAAGACAGAGGAAGGAAATAATAAAAGATCAGAGCAGAAAGCGAGGAACGGAAAACAGGAAAATGACGGAGGACGTCAGGGAAACAAGCAGCTGGTTCTTTGAAAAGATTGACTGGAAATGCTGACCCCTGAACCCTACCCCAGAGAGTTTTTCACTTGGTTGGTCTGGGGTCTGGCCTGAGGGCTGGGTGGTCTGATCTCCCCAGGTGCTTCTAATGGGCAGCTGGGCTGTCCCTCGGGCTGCCTCAGTTTCCATGCCTGCAGGACAAGGGAGGCAGCCCAGTGCCCAAGCCTGGCCGTGTGTGTGTTGGGCAAGTCCCTTTCCCTCTCCGGGCCTCAGCTTCTACACCAGACTTTGTCCTAGAGCTGACATTGGCCACCTGTGCTGTGTGGAGCCCTGGCTTTCCAGAGGAACCTGGGACAACAGGGATGAGTCAGGCTCCCAGGGCTGAAGTCTGGGATATGAACAGGATGTTCGTTGATGGTCCGCCATGGGGGGTGTGCCTCCTGCCACGGGGTGGGGGGCGTGCCTCCAGCTCTATCTCTTGAATTAACAAGCCCAGACCCCCGAAACAGCACTGAACACCCCCCTCGCCCTCCTCTTGGCCGTGTCCTGCAAAGTCTACCGCCTGCCCCCATACCCTGGAGGGCTGCTCTGTGCTCCCTGTGCAGAGAGCCGTGGAGACACGAAAGCCTCAAGCCGTCTGGCAGAAATTTCACGAAAGAATGGTGACGGGCGAGATCTTTTCCGTCTGGGGCAGGTATCCGGCTTCCCTCTACGAGGTGGGCAACAGTGTGTGCTAAAACCACAGTCCCTTCCCTCACGTAATGAAGCACAGCCCACGCCAGGGACCCATTCTGTCCCTGATTTGCACAGCGATGATCTAGTCTTTGTTTTACGGATGAGAAAGCGGGCTCAGAAATTGGGGGCCGCAAGCTCCCCTCGGTCCCAGAGCAGGCAAGTGGCCGTGCTGGGCTGTGACCCCGCTCTGTCTCCGGGTCCAGGGTCTCTCCCCTTCCCTCATCCGCACACCACTGGGCACCTCTGTTGGGACGGTTCCCCCCCCCCCCCGCCACCCCACCCCCCCAGCAGGTGTAGGGAAGCTCCAGACAGACGGAACAGACAGACTCAGGGTTCTGAGCCAGGAAAAGTTCTCTTGGCTCTGATGGTGCCTCCGGAGCTCAAGAAAGGCCCCTGACAGTGTGCCCTTCACGCCCTCACACCAGGAAAAACCAGGAAAGGCCGAGCCCGGAGCCGGCATGGCGCTGCCCCCTCCCGCCGTGGGGAAGAGGTGGGCGTTTAAATACAGAGATGGATTATTAATGAAGCCGGCCCTTTTGAAACATCACAGGCACAGAGAGGAGCGCCAACAGGGATGGCCAGCTGCAGCAAACCCTGTGCGGAAGGTTCCAGCATGTCCCTGTGGCCACCCATGGGCACTGTCACTCCCTGGCAGCCCGCAGCACTTTCCTGTGCACAGACCTCGGCCAGGGCTAATTCTGCGGCCCCCACCCTCGAAATGCTCGTGTTCCTTAGTCTCCCACTTCCACTCTGGAAAGGAGAGGGAGAATGTTACGTGAATCAATAATGAGCCCTTCGCCCCATTCTTTGCAGAGAACGATGGATTAAAACCCCGCAAAGCCAATCAATTGCACATCTATTTCACTAAGGGGGTGGGTGAGGGTGGAGAGAGCTTTCCTGAAAGGACTTGGCCTTGAAACATTAAGCCCAACGACTGGATTTGGCAACGGCCAGCTTCCGAGCACCGCCAGCCTGAAGAAACTGGCGGCCAGGCATGCCGAGGCAGGGCTGGGAATAACGAACTCATTCAAAGCCAAGCCGGGGCGGGGTGGGGGCCGCTGGAGAGTCCATGCGTGCGGGGGGCCTGCACGTCAAGGGGCTGCAGCCCCAGGGGCCCCGTGTGCACCGAGAGGCCGACCTCGGTTCTGCAGAGTGCGGCCTGGGCTGCCCCGGAGGGGTGGTGGGAAGCATGGGTGTCGCCAGAGATGCAGGACGGCCAACCGGTCTGCCCGGGATGCACACGGGTGGGAATTGAGGGGCCAGTCCCGGACTGGCATCGAACTTGCGGAGGGGTGAGCCCTGCGGCAGCGCGGCCTCCAGGGAGTGGGGTTCTCCCATAAATTGGCCGGCTAGCTCCTCCCGGCCCATCAGGCCCCGGACAGAGCGGTCAGGCTGAGCCCTCAGGGCCACTGCCCACACCCTCTCTGGTCTGCGGTCCGGCCATGGGCACGGCGGGGGGGGGGAGCGTCAATCGTGCCGGAGCAGCTCCGTAACTGAGCCCGCGTCACCTCTTGGAAGCCAAGTGTGAATCTTTGCTGAGTGGCCTCCGTGTCTTGGGAGGCGGCTTTGAAGCCAGAATGGTGGGCACGGCTCAGTCCAGCAGTGGGAGCTTTGGTGAACGGGGCGGATAAAAGATTAGGGCCTGCGGTGCGCGCGGTAAGCAGGCAGGCCCCCAGGGAGGCACCACCTCGAAGCCCGGAGCCGCTTTATTCGGGAAAAGGTGCCCGCCGCGCACAAGCCGAACTCCGTTCGACCCGTCAGCCCCTGTTAACACCCACGGACGCTCCTCCTGCACACGCTGCCCCAGAGGCTGCTCGTAAACCCCGCGGCCCTAGAACAGGGTTTGGCCAGGGTCTGCACAGGCCGGGCACAAGCTGCGGTTCTTGCAGACTGCGGGCCGTTTTCTCCCAGAGGGTTTAGCGGAGGGACACCATGAGATCATGTCAGAGTCCTCATCAGCTGCGCTGCTGGGGGAGAACCACGATTTATGGACGCTCCGCCACGGTTATAAATAACCACACGTTGCCGGCAACACAGCTGGTCAAGAGAACGAGCATGTGGTTTTCTCTACCCTTTGCTCTTCCTTCCTCGGCTCCTAGAGCACAAGGCAACACGCGGGCCAGCCCCCGTGCGCCCACAGGGGACAAGGTGGCCACTGGGCATGTATGTCCCCCTCCTTGGAAGGCACACTTGTCCCCTGCAAGCTGTCACAGCAGGTCCTGAGGAGTGAGAACTCACCAATATGGAGGTCTTTGTGCAGACACTGGCAAAAACTTTTCCTTCTTTTTTTTCTTTTTTTAAATTTAAAAAGCATAGCTGGCGGGGCACCCGGGTGGCTCAGTGGGTTAAGCGTCCACCTTCGGCTCAGGTCATGATCTCACGGTTCGTGAGTTCGAGCCCCGCGTCGGGCTCTGCGCTGACAGCTCAGAGCCTGGAGCCTGCTTGGGATTCTGTGTCTCCCTCTCTCTCTCTCTCTGCCCCTCCCCCTCTCACGCTCTGTCTCTCTGTCTCTGAAAAATAAATAAACATTAAAAAAAAAAAAAGCATAGCTTGCTCTCTAGAGAGCAAAGCTTCTGGGTGGCCAGACCCCGTGGTCACCCTGGAGGTGGGCCCAGGCTGCAATGCACTGTGCCCACGGCTCCATCTGGACTGAGAACCCACGGAGCCCTTACATCTCAACAAATGCCCATTCCTCGGGCTGTATCTTCTCAGCCTTGCCCTCTGTGAACACAGAGCACCTGTGAGCGTGGTTTGCCAGGAAGGGGCGGTGGGCAGTGGGACCGCCTCTCGGGGCCGGGAGGGTGGCATTGCCAGTGTGACCGGGGGTCTGGGATGCCCATCGTGACAAAGGCCGGCAGCCAGCCCTACCTGCATCCGCACTCAGCCGGGGCTGCCATGCCCTCCCGGTTCTGCAGACACCAGTGAGGTCAGGCCCAGCCCCGACGTCTGAGCAAATGTTGCTTGGCCTTTTTGTTTTGCTTTGTGTTAAACTCAGGATGTATTCCAGCCACACTGGAGAATCTGCTAGGGCAAATGGCGTGGAGGCCGAGCGGAGGGACCGTGGTAACCTGGGGGAGGCCGGGCACAGTAGGGCCAGGGGCACTTCTTGTCACATCGTGGTCAAGGGCCCCCTGGCCTCAGAGTCGATGCAAAGGATGGAGAAGAAGAGTGAGCCAAACGGGGAGAGGGAAGCGTTCAGACTGAATCGAGGGGCAGAAGAGGAAGTTACAGCAGCCAGTGTGAGAAGGAAGGTGGCCTCGGTCCAAATGACGGGGCAGGTCGCTCGCTGAGCCCCTGCCCAGACGTGCTGAGTTGGGGGCGGCCTCACTCATCTGTGGGGACCCCTCCCCCGGGACCGGGGTTCGGAGGTCAGGAGCAGATATGTATGGCTTGGGGCAGATCCCCTGGCCCTGAATCTTCTGAACCCCTTGGGCTGTTCGGATCCCAGCCTTCCCCTCAAGGGCCGCAGGTGCTCCCTCTGAGGGTTCCTAAGTGTATCTGACGTGGGCAGTGCAGGGGTCAGAGCCTAGAGAGTGCCCCTGCCAGTGGCATTTCCTATGGCAGTGGGACTCCTTTGCTCTCCCAGCCTCCTTCCTGTCCCTTCTCTACAGCCCACCCGGAAGCCACTTTGCTTCTTTGCAGCCTACTGACGGTTTTTGTGCTCTGCTAAGATCAGACTCGCGAGCCTCCTCGCCTCTCCCAGGGCCACGGCAGCACAACCACAAACAAGCGTCGGGGGTGAGACCAGCTGACGACTACATCCCTGACACAGACCAGTTTTGCCCCAGAAAGAGTTGTGGGACCACAGTTTCTTTTTCAGAACAAAAATTAAGCCAGCCTGTACTGATCGCACATCTTCCCGACACCACGTTCGGCGACCTCGCTCTGGTGGCTTGAAATCAGCCCCGATGGCAGTATTTACGCCACGGAAAGCGGCAAGGGCTACCAATCAGGGCTCCCCCCACCCCGCCCCCGAACAGCTAGTTGTTACATTTAAAGCATACCACTTGAACTTGATAATCCTCGAAGTTTCTCTTAGGTAAAACCTAAGAGACTCCATGACATGATGATGTATATGCTCATGTATAAATAAGCCCATGTGCACAGATGCACGGCGGGGCAATTCCCAAGATGATGACAATACAACCTAATTACTGTTAATCCAGCAAAGGTCTGTTGAAATGAGCAAACCTTTAATTTATAACATGTTTTGAGTCATTAAAATTAGTATTAGCAAGGTGTAAAATTAGTATTAGCAAGGTGGAGGTCCACAAGAGTCTGTAGCCTTTTTCCCGCCTGTGTGGAGACAACAGAATAGCCACATGCAAAAGAGTAAGGCTGTACCCTTACCTCACACCATAGGCAAAAATAAACTCAAGGTGGCTCTACGTGGAAGAGCTAAAAATAGAAAATTCTTGGAAGAAAACACAGGGGTGAATCCTCATGGCCTCCGATTTGTCAAAGGGAGGAGAAACGCAAGTCAAAACCACAATGATAACTTTACCACCCACCAAGTGGAATAAAAAAAGTCAAGTTATAACAAGCACAGAAGAGGATGCAGAGAAGTTAGAAGCCTCGTGCACTGCAGGCGGGGATGGAAAACAGCGTGGCTACTTTGGAACACAGACCGACAGTTCCTCAAATGATTAAAAATTAGTTACCATATGACCTACCAATTCCACTCCTCGGTTTATACCCAAGTGAACGAAGCCAGTAAAAAAAAAAAGACCACTTTTCGCATTGTTCCGTTCATACGAAATGTATGAAATGGGGAAATGTATGAATAGGGAAACCTACAGGGACAGAAAGCAGATGAGTGGTTGCTTTGGGTTGGGGAGATGGGATGGGTAGCTAGATGGGGACAGTGGTACACGGTTCTTTTAGAGGTGATGCAAATGTTCCAGAATTGACTGACGGTGATGGTGTGTGTACATGCTAAAAATCACTGAATTGTATTCTTTAAATGGATAAAGTATGTGGTTATGGATTCTATCTCAATAAAGCTGGTTTGCTTTTTTTAATGTTTACTTATTTACGTATTTATTTTTGAGAGAGAGAGAGAGAGGCGCAAAGTGTGAGCAGAGGAGGGGCTGAGAGAGAGGGAGACACAGAATCCGAAGCAGGCTCCAGGCTCTGAGCTGTCAGCGCAGAGCCCGATGCAGGCCTCAAACTCACGAACTACAAGATCATGACCTGAGCAAAAGTTGGAGGCTTAACCGACTGAACCACCCCGGCACCCCAAGCTGTTTTTTTTTTTTTAAACATATTTACTGATAAGAGCAAGAATGGAAAACTCACACAGGACAGAAGTGGCATTCCAAGTCAGTGGGGCAAGGGTGGGCTACTGAAAATCAGTGTTTGAACAACTGTTGGTTACTATATAGAAAATAAAATTCGATCCCTACCTCATGCCATGCACACAAGTCAACGTCAAGTAGATGTAGAACCTGAATGAGCAAAGTAAAACTTTAAAACTGCTGGAGGAAAACGTAGAATATCTTTCTAACTATGGGGAGGGAAAGATGTCTTGGACAAGACGCAAGATGCATAAACTGTAACAAAATGATTAATACATCTTATTATATATTTCAACTTAAAACTTTCATTCAGTAAGACTCCATAAACTAACTAGAGACACAAATCACAGACTGGGAGTAAATATTTGCAACACAAACACCCGACAAAGAAGCAGGAGTAGATTCTATTAAGAACTGTCACAAACTATTAGTTGACTCTTGAACGTGGGGGTTAGGACCCCACAGCAGTCACAAATCCATGTATAACTTGTGACTCCCCCAAAATAGCCTACTGTTGACTGGAAGCCTTACAAATAACATAAACAGTCGATTGACTCATTTTTAATATGTCATACATAATATATACTGTATTCTTACAATAAAGTAAGTGGGAGAACAGAAAATACTAAGAAAATCATAAGGAAGAGAAACTACATTTACAGCCCTGTGCTATAAAACATCCATGTATAAGTGGACCCATGCAGTTCAACCCTGGGTTTTTCAAGGGTCAACTGTAATTTTAAAGATGACAAGCATTCCATAGTAAAGTATACAAAGGATATGAATAGATAATCCACAAAAGGAAACTTGACTGGTCATTAAACATGTGAAAAAGAGCTCAACCCACACAAAGTACAGGGAATGTAGTTTATATTAAAATGAGATATTATTACACATCCTCCAGATTTGGAAAAGCTTTTCAGAAACTTAACAGTACCAAGAATTGGCGAGGATGTGGGAACACAGGCTTCTCTTCCACGGCTGGAGGGGACAGAAACGGGCACATCCACTTGGGAGTGATCAGCAGCGTCTAACTGGTAAACTGTGAGAGGCCGTCGCTCCGGGCCAGCCCTCTGCCCTTGAATCAGGGTGTGCTAGCCTCCCCCGATAACAGGACTCACTGAAGTATTGTTGAAGGAAATCAAAGATTCCTGGCTCCGAAGTCAGACCCGCCAGGACAGACCTGGTAATATGTGTATTTAACCAGCTCTCCACGGTGATGCTTATTACCTGGCAAGTGGGGGGGAAATTGTCCTCAAGAAAACCTAGCACATTTGCACAAGAAGGCCTGCCAGCATGGTTCACCACAGCATGATTTATAATCACGCAAAAATTGGAAACCATCTACGTGTCCATCAACGGGAGACTGGAATGCACACCGGGGGACAGCCATACATTGACGTGCTGTAATGTAACTCTGGCTGCCTTCCTGGCCCAGCCTGAAAGGCTCATTTCCCGAGGCTGGCCAGGCCTCTAAATCAATAGGTCCTATGTGCGATTTTCCCTGCCGGTGCCATGTCGCATGAACAGAGTTGAGGGAAACTGGAAGGCCTTCAGTGTTATGATTCTTGTACCTCTTTCCAGTAGCTATTTCCATCCAGAGGCGGGAGTGACTCACACTTGCCAGCCCCATGGTGGTGGGGGGACTGCCCTGGGTGGGAGCGCCTTCTGCCGAATGCACACCAAACCCCGGTGCCAGGAGACGCTCCCAGGAAGAAGGATCCTGTGGTCGCGCTCGGCCAGCTAGGACACGTGTGTGCTTCGGAAAAGCGCTGGGAAGACGTGTCTTGAAGAGGCAGAGACCCAACGACAGCGTCTGGGAGGCCCTGGGGAGCACGTGCTTCAGCACCGGGGCGGTCAGCCCGTTAGGCTAAAGCAGCCAGCTTCTCCCAGATTATGTGCCTGGGAAATCCCTTTTCAATGGAATGCCCTTTACTAGAAACCTCTCTGGGCCTCAAAGGGGCCCTCCAAGCAGCCTGACAAGGGTGCGGCCAAAGATAAATGATACAAAAGGCTCTTGTTCCAAAGGCCAAAACCGAAGCGTGCAAGCCAAGAATGAGTGCCCGCTGGAGGCCGGGCACCGAGGAAGGTTCGGGCAGCCTCCGGAAAGAGCGGCAGGGGCAGAAGACAAACGGCCTAATCCCCCGAATCCTGGAGGCATTAGTGTTCCCTCAGCCGGCTTCCCTGTCTGGGCCGGTGCTGGGGACCTTGGTGACCGTGATGGTGTGGCCTCCCCTCAGGGGACTCGCAGCCCGGGAGAGGGTAGGGGTGGGGACACACACATGAACGCATCATCGCACAGGAGTGAGAACGGCTAATCACAGCACGAAAGGGGCTTTGAGAGAGGACGCGCGGTCTGCAGAGAAGCCAGTAAGGAGCAAAGGTGTGTGCGCGCATGTGCACGTGTGTGGGGGGAGGGGGGCCCGTCGCCACCTTGCCATGAGGGATGGAGGGAGGCACCCCCATCGCCACGTTTCGAGGCGGGGAAGACAGGGCCGGGCCAGGCCTCGAAGGCCACCCGGCCTCCTCTGCAAAGGGAGGGGTGAGGGGCAGACACAGGCAAGCCTGCCTGCCACCTGCCTCCGGGCCTCAGCCTCCCCGGGGGCCCTGGAAACCGGAGGCAGGCCCTCTGGAGAGCGTCAAGTGTGACAGTTTATGAACCTAATTAAGTTTTTTCTTTGGATCAAGAAAATCGCAGGGTGGGCCCATTCCAGGGGGATGCCTTGCTACAAAGAGGAGGTCAGATGGGGGAACGAGGCTGCACGGGGTGGGGGTGGGGGGCTGAGAGGCGCGCCCTCCGTGCCCAGGAGGCTGGCGTGGGTCCAGGGGACAGCCCGTCTCTGGCTGGCTGGAGCTCGGGCGAGCCGTCTGGCCTCGGTCCCCAGGGTGCAGAACCCGGCGGCCGGGAGCACCGGTACACCCGGTTCATCGTGTGGCCAACCCCAGACCTGGGCGGGCCAGCACCTCTCTGGGCCCTGTTCCCCCATCTCTCAAGTGGGGAGGATAACGACACCTACTTCCTATTAGTGACCAAATGAGTCGGCATCAGGCCTAACACGAGCGAGCGCTCAGCGGGCACCATTGTTAACCTCCCTCGCCTCCTGCTTGGTCTCCTTTAGAGGCTGCTGTGTGAATGGGGCAACGCGCCGGAGGGCTCAGAGGGACCAACGGCCACGCCACCTTGACACGGGCGCAGGCCAGATGGGGTGGAGGCGGAGCCCGGGGACTCACTGGCTGTAGAAGGAAGGAGCAGGGATGGCGGGTGTCCCTCGGCAGCGTGGACACTGACCGCGGGCGTTCCATCTGGGGCCCCCGCCCTGGGGCCCTCCTGGTCCTCCGGCTCAGGGAGGGAGGAAGGCTGTGTGTGTCTATGCAGCCTTGTGCCCTGTGCTTCTAAGGCCGGGGGACGGGCTGTGGGGGGGAACGCGGAGGGGGGCAGGATAGGGAGAGGGGTCTGACCCTACCGCTGTGGCCCAGGCCCGCCCCCCGAATTCCCTCGCTGCCTCGCACTTCACACTAGTGCTTTATGTTTTTCTGGGTTCTTAATGGCTTTTTTTTTTTCTTCTTCTTCTTTAAATATATTTCTGGGAAAGCTGTATTTTCACTCTAGTCCTGCCAGGTTTTTTTTTTTTTTTTCTTTTTTAAATATGCGTGCACGCCATGAGGCAGTAAAATCTCCACATGAAGTCATCCTCGACAGCTAATAATCAAAACCCTGGGTGTTCAGAGAACAATGTGATTAAGAACCAGGCCTGAGTGTTCCGGGCCACAGAGAAATGATCAGTGCAGCTGAGAGCCATGTTTTCTTTTCCAGAACTGGGAGAAAATAAACGCCCAGTGTCTCAGCCCCAGTCTGTGGTGTTTTGTTCTGGCAGCTGGGGTTGACCAATACGTGGCATCTGAGCAGAGAGAAGGGAGGGAGGAAACGTGGCATTCCTTGGAGAGAGAACAGGGACCCTTTCCTCGGCTGTCCCTCAAGGTGTGTGTTTTTATTTATTTATTTATTTATTTATTTATTTTAATTTTTTTTTAATGTTTATTTATTTTTGAGACAGAAAGACAGAGCACGAACGGGGGAGGGTCAGAGAGAGAGGGAGACACAGAATCTGAAACAGCCTCCAGGCTCCGAGCCGTCAGCACAGAGCCCGACGCGGGGCTCGAACTCACGGACCGCGAGATCATGACCTGAGCCGAAGTCGGCCGCTTCACCGACGGAGCCATCCGGGCGCCCCTGCCATGTTAATCCTTGTGAAGCGTACGGTGGGATTCCTTACATTCCCAGTGCTGTGCCACCATCACTACGAACTAGTTCAAAAGCTTTCTCGTCGCCCCAAACACAAACCCTGTCCCCGTTAAGCAAGAACATCCCACCTCCCCTCCCCCCAGCCCCCCGCAGCCGCCATCGTACTTTCTGTCTCTACGAACTTGCCTAGTCTGGATGTCTGACACGGGCGGAATAATACAATCGTTGTCCCTTTCCGTCTGCTTATTTCACCCGGCATCGTGTCTTCTGGGTTCACCCGTGGTGTGGCCTGCGTCAGAACTTTGTGTCTTTTCACAGCTGAGGAATATTCCACCATACAGACAGACCACGTTCTGTTTATCCCCTCACCCGCTGATGGACGCACACTTGGGCTGTTTCCACCTTTCGGCTATCGTGAGCAATGGTGCGACGAACGCACGTGCACGAGGGGCTGTTCAGGTCCCCGCCTTCAACTCCTTCCTCAACGTGATGATGTCTGACATTTTCCTGTGGTTCACGGGGAAGGACACACAGGGCTGACGCACTCTTCTCGGTCTGTCGTAGGGAGCACGTAAGGTCTTACTGCAGTGCCATTAACCTTGATGGCTAGGCTGAAGTTGAACCTACCAGAATCCTCTGCCATACTCCCTAGTTCCCCTGCCGAATATCCAGCACGCTAATGCCAGGCGCGTATTCTGTTTCTGCTTAAACTCCCAAAGGGCTCCGTTGGGAACCTCCAGTCCCCGGGCTGGAGGTGTCTGATGATGGGCAAGGACGCAGAGGCCGGGGAAGAACCCCATGGTGGGGCTTAAGGCCTGTGTGGGTCTCCTGGGGGGAGCATGGAGAAGGAGAGCAGCGGGCCTGGGCCAAGCCACCCTGCAGCCTGTGACATCTGAACACCAGAAGCCCCGTGAGCGACCTCACACTGCGAGGCCATGAGGAGACGCGTGGCCTCAGCAAGTCAAACATTGGAATCTATCCTTAGTTCTTCAAGATGACAGGTCCCTGTTCCTCCGCTCTGCACCTCTGCCCCCACACCCTTCCCTCGCCTTGCATTCTGTTCCCTCCCAGCTCCTCTCTCCGCACATCCTCCCTCTCATCCACCTTACAGGCTGCGTCCCCTGGGGCCATTCAAGGACTCAATGGAACTTGACCACTCCCCTCCCTTGGTCCAGACTCCTCAGGATTTTGGTTGTGTCTTTGGGGCAGTACAGATGCCGGGGTCGGTCCCTGTGAACTTGAAGCCTTAGGAACAGCCCCCTGCCTCTGATTTTCCACAGTCCCGAGGCACCCACCCCTTCTGCACACAGGACACCTCATTGAGTTTAAAGCCAACGAGGGGCGCCTGGTGGCTCAGTCGGTAAGGTGTCCGACTTCGGCTCAGGTCATGATCTCACGCTTCGTGAGTTCGAGCCCCGCGTCGGGCTCTGTGCTGACAGCTCGGAGCCCGGAGCCTGCTTCGGATTCTGTGTCTCCCTCTCTCTCGGCCCCTCCCCCACTGACACTCTGTCTCTGTCTCTCAAGAATAAATAAACATAAAAAAAAAAATTTTTTTTAAGCCAACATAAGCCCGCATCAGAGAGCCTTGCTCTCTGCAAGCTGCAGACACGGCTCTCAAGGCCCCGGGGCACCGGGGAGGCACAGCCCGAGCCTGGCGTGTTCGCGGACAGGCACAGCACGGTGACCGCGGGGGCACAGCCGTGCTGTGCCGTAGGCGCGGGGCCCGCGTGCCTGGAGGCCGCGAGGGTGGCCTTTCACCTCCCAGGCTTCGAACACAAACTCGGACCTGTCCCAGTGTCAGGGACAGGAATCACATTCGAGAACGGGGAATCTCCTGTGTTCTAGGCGGGGTGCGGGGAAGTTGTCTCCCTCCTATGTCTGTCTAATCGCTACATAACCGGGAGCTGGCACCTTTTCACTTTGAGCCTCTAGACGTTCCCTCTGACCCGACAATTCTACTTTGGGGAAGTTATTTTAAAGAAACAATCAGGGCTCCTGGGTGGCTCAGTCGGTTAAGCCTCTGGCTCTTGATTTCGGCTCAGAGCATGACCTCTCTGTTCATGAGATCGAGCCCCACGTCAGGCTCTGTGCTGACGGTGCAGAACTGGCTTGGGATTCTCTCTCTCCCTCTCTCTGCCCCTCGCCTGCTCACACGCTCTCAGAAATAAACATTAAAAACAATTTTTTTAAAACAAATAAGTAAACAGCTTGGGATTCTCTCTCTCTCTGCCCCTCCCCAGCTCATGCTTTCTCTCTCAGAATAAATAAAATAAACATTAAAAACATAAACAATCAAATGAGTGTACAAAAACATGCTTGTGGTAAAAATCCATATAGGGTTTAGAGTTTATTTAAAATGAACCAATAAACGTACCAATGTCAGTTCATTAATTGTGGCCAGTGGCCCATGGAAACGGAAGATGTTAACCAGAGAAGAGGCTGGGTGAAAGGCAGACAGGAACCCTCTGCCATCTTGGTAACTCTTCCGTAACTATGAAATTATTCCAAACTATAAAGTTTATTTTTAAAAATACGCATATGTTTGCATAGGCATTTTCACTGCAACACTGTTTAAAATAGTGGAACGCCAGAAAAAGCAATGTCTACCAGTCTGGGGATCGTTAAATATACAACAGTGCAAGCATGTGCCACATGCGTGTGGCTGCAAAACGGGGGTGGTGGCTCCTTACAGTCGAGACACAGACAGCAGGGTATCCTGGGGGAACAACGGGACCGCTGAACTTCACGCTTAGGGTACGATCCCATCAAAGCGACAAAGGATGCGTTTATGTACACGTAAGAGGCCAGGAGGACAGGGGCGCCTGGGTGGCTCAGGTGGTCGGGCGACTGACCGAGGCTCAGGTCACGATCTCACGGTTTGTGAGTTCGAGCCCCGCGTCGGGCTCTGTGCTGACAGCTCAGAGCCTGCTTTGGATTCTATGTCTCCCTCTCTCTCTGCCCCTCCCCCACTCATGCTCTGTCTCTCTCTCCCTCTCTCTCTGTCAAAAATAAATACACATTTAAAAAAGCTTCTCTACAACATGCTCATCCCAACTTGTGCGAGCGACCACGACCTCTCCATGGGATTCCTGCAGAAGCCTCCTAAGTGCTCTTTCTCCCTGCTTCTGCCCTCACCTCCCGTCATCTGATCCAACAGAGCAGCCAGAGGAAACCCGAGGTCAGGAGCGCCTGGGTGGCTCAGTGGGTTAAAGCATCTGACTGCGGCTCAGGTCACGGTCTATGGTTCGTGGGTTCGAGCCCCGCGTCGGGCTCTGCGTTGACCGCGTGGAGCCTGCTCTGGATTCTGTCTTCTTCTCCCTCTGCCCTCCCCCCGCTTGCTCTTTGTATCTTTCTCAAAAATAAATAAAAATAGGGGCGCCTGGGTGGCTCGGTCGGTTAAGCGTCCGACTTCGGCTCAGGTCATGATCTCACGGTCCGTGAGTTCGAGCCCCGCGTCGGGCTCTGTGCTGACCGCTCAGAGCCTGGAGCCTGTTTCAGATTCTGTGTCTCCCTCTCTCTCTGCCCCTCCCCTGTTCATGCTCTGTCTCTCTCTGTCTCAAAAATAAATAAATGTTTAAAAAAAAAAATAAATAAAATAAATAAATAAATAAAAATAAAACTTAAAAAAAAAAAAAAAAAAAGGCCAGGCACTAAAGGACAAATGGTGTGTGATTCCATTTACACGAAATGTCTGCACCAGGCAAAAATCCACAGAGGCTGAAGTAGCCTAGCGGTTGCCAGGGGCTGGGGCCCTGGGGGATGGGGAGAAAGTGCTCATGGGTATAGGGTTTCTTTGTGGGGTGATGGAGATACTCTGGAATTAGATAGCGGTGACTTTGTGAATATTCTAAAAACCGGAAACCCTGACATCGCACACTTTAAAGCAAATTTCATGGTGCATGAATTATAATCTCAATTAAAACATTTTTTAAACCTGGCTGCTCAGAGGGTAAAAGCTCTGATTTTGGACCAACCCCAGCTGGACCGTCCCCTCCCCCCCCTCCCCCCCCCCCCCCCCCCCCAGTCCCCAGGGCCAGCTCGGTGCCTGACTCACAGGTGCTTAATGACAGTTAGCCGCACGGAGCTGCCCCAGATGGAACCCGATTCAGGGGCTGTGTGATGGGGCCGGGAGTGGCCCTCCATCCAGCAGGGCAGACGGCAAGTCCGAGGACAGCAGGGACAGCCAGAAGGGCTGTGAGGGGCTACGGTGTGGTGCTGTGGGGACAGAGGGTGCCTCCTGGAGGAAGTGACAGCCAACCTGAGATCTGAAGGGCAGGTTCCGATTGGCTCAGGGTGAAGCTGTTTCTGGAATGGACACAATCTTCATGGTAGTCCTGGGAGCCCCCAGAGATATTTTAAGCCAGGAGGACTTGGCCAGATTTGCCTCTTACAAAGAAGCCTTTAAACCTAAGTTAATAATCAAAATCTTCTCCAAGTAAAAGGACTTCCTCATCCGCTGTGAGGGACACATTAAAGTGGGAAGGCTAATCTATTGGTGGGAAATCAGAATGATAGTTACCTGGGGAGGGGTGCAAGAGAACCTTCTGGAGGCTGGACTGTTCCCTATGTTGATCTGAGTGGAAGCTCACACATGTGCACGTATGTACAAATTCACAAAGTTGTACATTTCAGAATCATGTACTTTATGCTATAAACATTTTATTATTTTATTTATTTTATTTTTGTTTTTTTAACGTTTATTTATTTTTGAGACAGAGACAGAGCATGAACGGGGGAGGGTCACAGAGAGAGGGAGACACAGAATCTGAAACAGGCTCCAGGCTCTGAGCTGTCAGCACAGAGCCCGACGCGGGGCTCGAACCCACAGACCGTGAGATCATGACCTGAGCCGAAGTTGGACGCTTAACCGACCAAGCCACCCAGGCGCCCCTATGCTATAAACATTTTAAAAGATTGTTTTATGTTTATTTATTTTTGTTTAAAAAAATTTTTTAATGTTTATTTATTATTGAGAGACAGAGAGACACAGAGCATGAGCAGGGGAGGGTTAGACAGAGGGGAGAGACACAGAATCTGAAGCAGGCTCCAGGCTCTGAGCTGTCAGCACAGAGACGAACGCGGGGCTTGAACTCACAAACTGCGAGATCATGACCTGAGCCGAAGTCGATTGCCCAACCGACTGAGCCACCCAGGCGCCCCTATGTTTATTTATTTTTGAGAGAGACAGAGTGTGAGCAGGGGAGGGGTAGAGAGAGGGAGACACAGAATTTGAAGCAGCCTCCAGGTTCTGAGCTGTCTACACAGAGCCACCGGGTGGGGGGTTTGAACTCATGAGTCGCAAGATCACGGCCTGAGCTGAGGTCAGATGCTTAACCGACTGAGTCACCCAGGTGCCCCCATGCTATGAACATTTAAAACAAAGAACAGATAAAACTTGCTGGTAACAGTCATTCCCCACCAATATCAGGCTCCCTGGGTCTTTCCCTTCCCGGCATTCATCACATCTGAGATCAAAGGGCTGGGGGTCCTGAGGACGGAGGTGTGAGATCCACACCCTCTGGGACTCTGAGACTGGGCGAAAGCCCCAGCCCTGAGATTCTGGAGCCCCGAGCGATTGCCCCTTCCCTGCCCCTCCCCTGCACTCCTCACTGTGGGGACCCCCTCACTAGATTGGCAGCTGAGCAGGCTGGATACAGGTGTGTGGCCTGGAACGCCGGCACGCATAGAAATGGGGCGCCTGACCTGGGGAGGTAGGGCCCTGCTTCTGGGCAAAGCGGGGCCACCTGGGGAAATCCAATGGGAACTGTTCGGGTGGCTGAGACGAACAGCCTCCAGGCACGGCGGTTTGCCCTCAGACCTCCGGCCTCTGTCGTCTAGGGAAACAGGTCGGCGGCCCACCCACCTCTCAGCCTGACGGGCCTCAGGGTGACCTGGTCAAGTCTCTGTGGGGACGCCACTCGCTCTGCACCAAAGTCCCCAGAAGCTAGAGGTGTGCCAGGGATCTAGCTCCCTGAGGGGGTGGGAGCAAACCCTGGTCTGTGAGTGTTTGCAGACTGGCAAGGTGTGAATATTTCCGTGTCCAAGTTCAAGCTGCCAACGCGATATGGCTGAACAGAGTGGAGAAGAGATGTGTAAGCTGGTCCCAGCTCGCTCCACAGGCCTGACCCACAGTTACACGTGCCCCCTGAGCCAAAGGCTTAGGGTCGATGTTGGGAAAACCAGAGGAAAGCGGGCAGAGGCCCTGCAATGGTGGCCAGCACACAAGGTCTCCTGGCTTAGTGCCCCAGGGGGACAAGTAAGGAGCGCGCCTGAGTACTGAGTACTGAGTACACCGTGGTACTCCCGAGAGGGGGGGTCTCTGGGGACCCAGCGATGCCAGCCAGCCTCCTGGTACCGTGAGGGTGCCTGGGCATGGATAGGATGACAAGTCCAGCCTCCAGGCCCCCGAGGGGTAGCTGGAGAAGGTGCCGCCTGCTGGCCCGGCTGGGCCGGGGAGTCACTGGGCTGGAGCACCTGTCCTGGGCCTCGCCTGCTGACGCTCCTGAGCATGGCCTGGCAACCCCCACAACAAACACAGCACTGCGGGCAGCGGAGCCCCGCTCTGCAGGCCACCCCGCGGCCGGGCGCCGACACTGAGCAGCCTCCCTGGAGGCCCTCGGGGGACCGCCGGGGCACTCGCTCTCCGCTTAGGCGCCTTTGTTCTGTCGTGTTTCGAAAAGGATAAAGTCCGGTTTTCTCCTTAACACGGAAGGGCAGCGGCGGCCTTCCGACCCAGTTCCGACCCCGCTGTAACACGATGCACGGCTGGAGCAGGGAGCTGGCAGCCGCGTCCCAGGCTCTGCACGCCAGCGTCTCCAGCTGCCTCCCGGCGACCTTGAACGAGGCCGAACGCCCCTAGGCCTCCAGCTGCATGCCGGACGGTGGGAGCTGGGCTTCTACCCCCACCTGACATGTGCCAAGAACGGATACCGGAAAAACCTTGAAATTCTTGGGTGAAAGCGGCCACCCAGGAAACGGCCTGGGGCTGCCTCGCTTCCTTATCAGCCTTCTGGGCGCTGGGCTCTTCTCCCAACTGGCGTGGTCGAGGGACATGGGGTCGGATTTAGCCTCCGGGCTGGCGGCGATCAAATTAAAAATAGTGCCCTTTCGGGGCGCCTGGATGGCTCAGTCGGTTAGGCGTCCGACTTCAGCTCAGGTCACGATCTCGCGGTTTGTGGGTTCCAGCCCCGCGTCGGGCTCTGTGCTGACAGCTCGGAGCCCGGAGCCTGCTTCGGATTCTGTGTCTCCCTCTCTCTCTGCCCCTCCCCCGCTCGCTCTCTCGGTCTCTCTCTCGAGCATAAAAGAAACATTTCAAAATAAATCAGTAAATAATAAAAATAGCACCCTTTCTAAGAGTAGGTGCAAAATGTGGAAATGCAGCTCGATGGGTCCTGCTCCCCACAGACTAAACCGTAACCCTAACTACAGATGCACTTTAGCAGAGAAGGGCCAGTGAGTTCTTGGGGACAGTGACCTGTACAGCAAGCCAGCAGGCACCGTGCTCTTCATTCATTTCTAACAAAGGACGAGAGGGAGACCAGTCCTTGCTTCTGTGAGGGGCCTGAAGAACAGGCAAGCGAACAAACAAAACCCCTCCGTCTCCACCAGACATTTCCAAGGGAGGGAAAACACTTCTCAGCCCGCGGCGGCTGCTGTGCGAAGGGGGGTCCGCCCAGCGGAGGCCTTTGAGGGTCTCCGGTGGGCCTGGCCTGCGGCAGGTGTCACATCTGCAAACCCGGGGCAGGGCGAGCGGCAGGGTGGGTGGAGCCCCCGAGGCGTCTTCCCCACCCGGCCAGGCGCGGGGCCTACAGCCCACCCCGGCCCTGACACCGTCTACCTGGAGACGGCATCAGGTCCTCCGGGCCAAGGGCTCAGTCTCAGGAGACGGCCCCTCCCCCACTGCAGACGCCAATCACAGGCCGGGCGTCACTGTGCCTCGGATCTACCCGCTACAGGTCAGGGTCCCACCGCCCTCTCCTCGGGTTCAATGAACTTGCTTGAGCAGCTCACAGAACTCGAGGTTCAGGGAAAGGGGCGAAGAGCTGTCATGCCCTCTCCAAGCACAGCACTCTCCCCCCGGCACCCGTACCCGTGCACCACCGCGGAAGCTCCCAGAAGCCCATCCTTCTGGGTTCCTAGGGACTTTTCATGACAAAGGCACGGGTGATGAAATCACTGGCCTTGGTGACTGACGTCCTTCTCCAGCCCCTCTGCTCTCCCCCAGGGGGCTGGGGGGTGACGCACCAAGTACCGACTCTCTAACCACGTGGCTGGCTTCCCTGGCAACCAGCCGCATCCTTAAGAGCTTCCCTGCAGTGGCCTCAGATGTGGTTGCAAGAGGTTTGTTATGAATATGAGACACCTTTATCCTCTTACCACTTAGGGAATTCCAAAGGTTTTCGGAGCTCTGTGCCAGAGACGAGGACCAAATATGTATTTCTTCCTGGAAATCACGATATCACAGAGCTGAACACGGGACATGTGGGGGTGAGAACGTGACTGCTGAGTGGAGACACAGGCTCCTGTGACAACCCCCCTCACTCCCGCCTGGAGACTGCCTCCTGGGTTATTGCTCGGTGGGGAACCAGGGTGGAGCAGGGGTGGCTGTTCCCCACCACCATCTGGTCCTGCCACGTCAGGGAAGCGCGGGGCAAAGCCCCAGCAGCAAAGCAGTCACAGCACATGTCCCCTCTCCCGTCCCTAGAACCCAGGGCTGTGGTCAGATGACTGTCTAGCAGCTCAGTGTGCCCCACGAGCTCCCCGAGAATGGCCAGCAGAAGAGCTTAACTTTGCTTGTCTGCTTTCCTTTTTAAATATGTGACTTCTTCCATCATAAGAAAATAATATAATCAGCACACACGCTTAGAACTTAGAGACAGAGAAGAAACATAACCCATAATTCCACAGCACAGCACACGGCCCGCCTCCCCCATCCCACAGAGCAACTGTCCTCTCCTCATCTGTCTCCCACTGAGGAACCAGGAAGCACAGCAGGAGACGGGTGTTCAGACAGACAGACAAACGACAGGTCGATCCAGCCCTCCGAGTCAGCCACCTGGGCACCTGGGAATGTTGTCTTCCTGCGTCCTTCCCCACGAGCATGCTTATTCCGGAATTGCTGTCACCCTTGAACAGTCCATCATCGGCCCCTGGCACTTCTGATTTATATCACAGGCATTTTTCTGAGTTGCTACACACAAAGGGTACCCCTCCTCCTTGTTCCAGGGCATTTTGAGTAAACTGTTTATTTTGAATAAACAGTTAATAACTGAATAATTACTAATAATTATCAATCAATAATTATCAGTCAAATATAATCAATAATTATCAATAACTGAATTGAATAATTGTAGATCACACACAGTTATAAGAAATCTACTAAGCATATGGGCACCTGGGTGGTTCAGTCGGTTAAACGTCCGACTTCGGCTCAGGTCATGATCTCATGGTTCATGAGTTTGAGCCCCCGTAGGGCTCCGTGCTGACAGCTCAGAGCCTGGAGCCTGCTTCAGATTCTGTGTCTCCCTCTCTCTGCCCCTCCCCTGCTTGTGCGCACACTCTCTCTCTCTCTCTCTCTCTCTCACTCTCAAAAATAAACAAACGTTAAAAAAGAATTTAAAGAAGAAAAAGAAAAAAAAAAGGTTTCAATCCCATCAGGATCCCTCATGCTGCTCTTTGTAGCCACGCCCACTCCCCCTCCCCTCTCCCACACCCTCCCTAATCCCTGCCAACCAAGAGTCTGTTCTCCATCATTATAATTTTATCTTTTTGGAAATGTTATATACTCAGGGTCAGATGGTACGTAACCTGGGGATAGGCTTTTATCACTGGAGATCTATCCAGCGTATCAATTGTCCGTTTCTCCCCTTTGCCAAGCACCTTTCCGTGCAATGGACCTACAGTTGAACTAGTCACCCACCAGAGAACATCTGGGTCGCTTCCAGTTTGAGGCTTGGAGAAAAATTGCTAGGACAGGTTTTGACGTGAATTATAAGTGTTCATTTCTCTGTAATAAATGCCCAAGAGTGCCACTGTTGAGTCCTATGACAGTTGCGTGTTTAGATTTTTAAGAAACTGCCCAACTTTTCCGAGGGGCCATACCGTTTCACATTCCCACCAACGCCACAGTCTTCTAGATTCTCAGCATCCTCATCAGCATGTGTTGTTGGGACTATTTTTTATTTTAGGCATTCTGATAGTGATACCTCATTGTGGTCTGAATCTGCATCTCCCTAACACCTAACGATGCAGAACATCTTTTTACGTGCTGATCTCCATAGCATCTCGGTGAAACGTCTGTTCGTTTTCTTCAGTCCATTTTTTCCTCCTTTGATTGCACAACCTCTATTTTTCTATCATCATGTTCCCACATTGTCTCCTCTGTCCTCAGTTCTGCTACCAAGCCCATCCACTGATTGTCTTATTTTGGCATTGTATTTTTCAGTTCTACAATCGTCATTTGGTTCTTCTTGAAATCTTCCACTTCTTTGCTGAGACTTTCTACTTTATCGTCTGCTTCAAGCATTCTTGCAATTGCTTGTTGAAGCATTCTTGTAATAGCAGCTTTAAAATCCTGGTCCTAAATCTGTGTCACCTCAGTGCTGGAGTCTGTTGATTGTCCTGTCCCGTTCAAGTTGAGATTTTCTTGGTTCTTGGCACAACAAGTGATTTTGTATTGAAGCCTGAACATTTGAGGTACTATGGTATGAGACTCTGGGTCTTACTGAAACCTTCTCTGTTAGTGGGTTTTTGGACACATCTCTGGCAGGAGAAGGGGGTTAGAGCTACTTCACTGCTCCCAGGTAGGATGAAAGTCCAGGTTCCCCACTGGTCCTCTGTTGACACTGAGGTGGGGGAGAGGCTCTAATGACGGCTGGTCGAGGGCGGGAGCAGAAATGCCTCATGATTGCTTCCCATATGGCCTCCACTGACGCTGTGTGTGGGAGGAAGTGGGGGGTGAAGTGGCCTTATTACCACTGGATGAGGGCAGAGCACAGGATCTCCACGTGGCCTCCACATCTACCCCAGTTGAGGGGCCCTCATTACCACCTGGCTCCTGGCTCCCTACTTGGCCTTCTCCGATACTGCCCCCCCTAGTGGTGGGGGCTCATTATAGCCTCATGAGGGTCCAGGCTCCCCATTTGGCCCTTGCTGGCAAGGGCGGAGACGGACCACAGTTTTGCTGCCGTATCTGGCTGGCGTAGAGGGGTCATTGTCTACAGGTTTTCTGTCTTGCTAGGCCGCCTGTCTGTCCTTTGGTTAAACCTCTTTAGATTTTTGTTTTTAGGTTTAAACCTTTTAGATTTAGGTTTTTGTGGGGCTTTTCTGTCTGTGGCCATTGGTGTTTCCAGTTTCTGGCCTCTCCGACCCCCAGTCTGGGGTCAATGATGCAAAAAGACAACCCAAGGAGCTCACCGCTGTCATTCCTCAGGTCCCAAGGCTGCTAGCCTGTGTGCCTTCTTCTCTCCACCTTCCAGAGTCTTCTTCTGTGTGTATGATGCCCAATGTCCAGGGGTTTTTAGTTGTACTTAACTGGAAGAATAGGAAAGGTGCTTTTACCCCACCTTGCTGGAAACACAAATCTCTACAAACACTCTTCCCGGTTGGGATTTTTCCTCTTGCAACCAGGGTGGATCTTGGGTAAAGCCATGGTGGGTTATCTGACAGAAGACCCCTCCAGCTCCCGAGGTTCCTCAGGAAGGAGCTGGGCTCCAGTCCCCTCCCCAGCCAGGCCAGGCTCCCTCCGGTGACAGCCCCTTCCTCGTCTCCGGGCTTGACGGTGAGAGCACCACACGTGCTCCGTGAGCGTAAAAACCAAACACCCACCAGAAGGTCCACTCTTAGTCTTGGCTACTTCTGCCTTTACTCTCCTGGGAGGAAAACGCGGAGCCATAGGGTTCCTCGTGCCAGGCTGACGAAAGGGATATTTTTAGATTTCCCTCTCCCACAGCTAAGCCTCAGCAATCTGGTCTTTTCCCTGCGGCCCGTATCGAAAACGCAGATGAATCCGTTTCAGAGCTGACAAGTACGTTCTGTAAAACTGTACATAAAACACAATCTCAATTGTGTTTAAAAAAATACTAAAAAGGGAGGGGGGGGGGGCGGCGCTGGAAGAACACATTCCAAAGTGTGAATTCACGTCATTGGTGGATCACAAAAGGATTTCTTTGAGCGGCTTCTTTCAGACTGGTTACAATTTCCAAAGTTTCCACATGAACTTATCATGTGTATAAAATTAAAACTCAACATTTTAAACCAAAAACAACCCTCTCCCCTCCAAGATAAACAAACCAGAAACTCTCTGAAGCCATCACGGGCTGCTTGTCTCCTTGTGGACCCGAGTGTATTCCTCGACGCCACGGGCTGTGCTCAGGACAGGACCGGGATGGGGTCACGTGCAACGCAAACCAGCCCTAGGGCCTGGAGAGTGGACGTGTCGTGCCTCTCCCCTGGGCGCCTGAAGCTGCCCTCTTGCCCGGCCCCGAGGCCGACACCTCGGGGGGCACCGCCGCAGGGCGTCACTCTACAGATGTGACTGAAGACTCTCCCCGTGGAATGTACTCGGGGCTCCAGAGTCAGCGGCACGAGTCCTGTGCAGGAGCACTAAGGCCCGCGATAGTGCCACCAAAGGATCAAAAGAGCAGTAAAACCCAGTCCTTCCAAGAATCAGTCCCCCGCCCGACCCCCCCACCCCCACCCCCAGACTCGCCAGAGGAAGCCCTCTAGGACAGAGACAAAAGAACGGCCCGTCATCCTGCGTGAGACAGCGCCACAGCAAGATGGCCTGGAGCCCGGGCAGACGAGGGCCCACACGGGACATCTTCCCCGCTAGACACATCCTCGGCCCCGCCACCACACCCCCTCTGTGGCCTTGGTGGGTGGCCTCCGTTTCAGCAGGCAACTTGGGTTGCGGCCTCCCTGGAAGTCTGTGGGCCCTGGGGGAAGCCAGATGGCCCCCCGGCTGGAAGTCTGGGACCCACCGCCAGGCCAGGGCAGGAGAGCAAATATAGCTAAGAGCCAGCTGGTGTACATCACGGGCAGGTGCCCTCAGACACACCCAGACTCCCCCAGCGGACCGTCAGTGCCGCCGGGGGGCCGAAGGGCAACAGGGAACCGGCACTCCCAGAATCCAGGGCAGAAGCAGCAAACCTTCTAAGAGTTGAAACCATCTTCAGATGGAACCATCGTGCAGGAAGCCATGCCCACCCCCATAAATCCCCCGACAGCGTTCTCCACCGTCACTTCTCTCTTCGGATGCCTCCTTCTCTCTGCTATGGTAGCGTGTGGAAACCTGGCTCCCTGTCCCTCTGCTATCTGGAAACTTCCTCTCAAGCCCTCAACTTCCTCTCACAGAGGCAGAGCCACATGGGGACCCCTGTGCTCGGTAACAGCTGTGGAGAAACCACTGACGGCCAGTTGGGGGAGCAGGCCAGGCCACTGGCTGCGTCTTTATTTATAACTTCTTTTACTTCCAGTGTTAAGGCCCCGCAACTCCGACCAAAAAGGTCGAGAGAAAAATGAACGCCTTGACATTTTTTCCAAACATCCTCTCAAAGAGCTCTTGGCAAGGGAACTTGGTTTTGCTGAGAGCATGAGAATGTCTGCGGCCGCAGAGCCTTCCTTGGATGGGATCTATTTTCGTTTGGTGAGACAGCTGTGTTCTGCTAGGCTCAACACTTGGGACTATAAAGGAAAAACAAAACATGGAAATGGGGACAAAGAGCCGTGGCAAAATAAGAGTGGGTCTTGGGCCGTTCTGTTCCATGTCTGGTGGGCGGTCAGTGCCCCTGCCTGCCGCTCCCGGCCCCGACAGGGCGGGCCAGCACACCAGGTCAGCCCCTCTGCCTGATCTTTCCCTGCAAGCCTCTCCAGGAGGTTCTGTGTCTGAACTGAACACACACAAGCCACGCGCATCCACCCACGGGAGAGGCCGGGACTCCCTATAACCACGAGGGAGACCCAGAGCACGGCTTCCAGAGTCACACCGTCGGGGGCTGAGCCACGTTCGCCTCCCACTGTGGGTCCTGGGCACGCGACTGACACCTCCCCGCTCTCTGCACCTCTCCCGGAAAGCGGGGTTATGATCGGGGCCTGTGCCTAGCGATGCGTGTACGTGCATCGAGGCGCGTAGCACGGGCTACATGCGAGTTTGTTGTGCATGTGGGTAGATGGTAAGCTCCTTCGGGACAAAGGTGCCCAACGGCCATGAGAGGACATCCACTAGGGAGGACACGGGGAGTCCTTCCAGCTGCTGCTCCCTGACACGGGGCTCGGATTCCCGAAGTGTCATCGTGACCTCCTCCCCCTGCAAAGGCCACCAAGTGCACTGCCAGGGAGCCGCTGGGCCCGTTCGCTGGTCCAGGTGGCCCGGCAGCTGCAGAGCGGCCCTCGAAGGGGCTGGTGCAGCTGTCCGGTCGCAGCAGGAGAAGGCAGGGCTAAGTGGCTCGTTCTCTCTCACAGCCTTGTGCATCCCTGACTACCGCCCTGTGACCCTGAAGCACCAGGCGCACAGAAAGGACACGGGAAGAAACAGGACAGTCTCCACCTGACCATTCTTAGAATCAGGACACACAGAAAGGAGGGGCTCGGGGCTGTAGCCCTTGCTCGCTTCCGTGTTTCCCCTCACCCACCCCTGCACGCACCCTAAACTCCCTAGACCCCCTGCGGCCCCCTCCATGTTCCGTCCACACGCTCCCCACTCAGCCCGAGACCGCCGTGTGGGGACCCCTCCCTCCCCCGCCAGTCCACTCCTGTGCCCCTTGCCCACAGTGGCCAGCCTCACCTAATGTCACTGCAGGATGGGAAGGACACCTGGCCCCATCAATGGCCTCGCCAGGGGTGAGCCCACCGGCTTCAGCCCCACCCCCAAGACCAGCAGCCCCACCCCCAAGACCAGCAGCCCGTTTTCCAAACGGACAGTGATTTACTCGAGGACAGAAATCACTTTCTTACGTATCCTTGCTTCCCCAATTCCCGGGGACACGGGAGTTTGCGCACAAAGTAGACACAAGAAGCTACACGTCGACTCGCACCCCTAACACAAAGGGGGCGGGAGGCACGCGTTCTGAGGGCGCGTCAGTGCGCCTGTGGGGCTGAGTGCTACCGCTCGTTCAACAGGCATCTGCTGAGCACCAGGCCCTGATCCGCAGCTGCTGCTGCTGGTGCCTGCTTCCTTCCTTCATCCGCTCAAAACCAGGTGTGGGGTGCATTGCAGGCCCCCCTGGCCTGGACGCCACGGCTGCAAAAATGAAGAAGCCTGGGTCTGGGAGCCCAGCTGCTCCCGGGCCTGGCGCAGAGAGGGACCCGTCAAGAGAGCCCTAGCCAAGGAACGAATGAGGCTGGGATCCTTCCGCACACCGACCACCCGTCTTGCAGGCTGCAGAGTAATTTGCCAACATCTCTCGGTATCTTATTAGATTAGGGAACAAAACAGAAGCATCTTCTCTAGGGAATAAATGAGCCACAGACTCTGCACTCCGTCTTTGATGAAATGCAGATTTCTCATGAAAAGAAAAGGCTCGGTTTTAAAAACATACAACAGAAATGAAAAAGGATAGGAATATGCAATCCACAGAAGGGGAAGAAAATCGGTGACCAAGGAAGATGAGGAAAAAGCCTTTAGTCTCATTAGTAATCAGAGACGGTAACATTTTTATTTTTATCAATGGAGACATTTTTTTTTTTTTAATATTTTTTTAACGTTTATTTTATTTTTGAGACAGAGAGAGACAGAGCATGAATGGGGGAGGGGCAGAGAGAGGGAGACACAGAATCTGAAACAAGCTCCAGGCTCTGAGCCATCAGCCCAGAGCCCGACGCGGGGCTCGAACTCACAGACCGCGAGATCGTGACCTGAGCCGAAGTCGGCCGCTTAACCGACTGAGCCACCCAGGCGCCCCTCAATGGAGACATTTTTAAGAAACTGAGGATACTGGGGCGCCCGGATGGCTCAATCGGTTAAGCACCCGACTTGTAATTTCAACTCAGGTCATGATCTCATGGATCGTGAGATTGAGCCCCACATCGGGCTCTGGGCTGACAGTGCAGAGCCTGCTTGGGATTCTCTTTATGCCTTTCTGTCCCTCCCTTGCTCTCTCTCTCTCTCTCAAAATAAATAAACAAACTTTAGAAAATAAAAGGAAACCGATGATAACCACTCCCTGGTACGAGCTGGTGAGGACGTAAAGGTATAGAGCACATGCGGTCCACGCTGCAGATGCGGGTACAACAGCCACTGGGGGGAGAATTCTGCAGAAGCACCAAAAACCTTAGAATCCTGCACATCTTTTGACCAGCAAGTCCATGTGTGCCAGGAATGCCCACAGTTTTACTACCAGCAAGAGAAAACATAACTCGCTACATTGAAATTTTGAGAAAATGAAGAGGCTAACGGTCACAAAAGAGTGATTCGCCTGCCTTAAGGCAACTAGAAAATGGGATACAATATATGAAATGAGAGTATGTGGGCTCTGGACGACAGGCAGGGCAGGACTGTGGTCCCAGAGGAGGCCAGCCCCCCAGCGGCCCCATGCGGGGGACAGGGGGCCCACCCACACTCTCCGCGGCCCTACACCTCGCCTCCCAGGCTGTGGGAGGGTCAGGTGACCTCAGGTGCCCCCATCTGGGGAGGAGGGGTGTCTGACACCCCCACCCACCACCCACCCAGCAGACTCTGCCTGAAGAGGGTGGCCTCCCCCAGCATTCTCTGGCCCCGCCGGGGGATGCTGGCCTTGTGGGAGTGGGGTGGGGGCCGCAGCCCGGCCCAGCCAGATCTTTCCTCTTCTCTACTATGGAGAGGGAGAAGAGGCCGCATAGACCATCCCTCGCTCAGCCCCACTGGCTGGCACAGGAGAGAGTGGGCCCTTGGGAGGGAGAGAGCACAGTGGTGGTAAGAGTGGTGGGGTTCCGGGGCGCCTGGGTGGCTCAGTCAGTTAAGCGTGCGACTCGATTTCGGCTCAGTTCGTGATCTCCCGGTGCAGGAGTTCGAGCCCTGCATCGGGCTTCACACGGACTGTGCAGACCTGCTTGACAGTCTCACTCTCTCCTCCTCTCTCTGCCCCTCCCCTGCTCATGTGCTCTCGCTCTCACTCTCTCTCTCCCTCTCAAAATAAATAAACTAAAAACAAACAAAAAAGAATGGCAGTATTCAAATCCTGGCCCAGCACTCCCCTGCTGGACGAATTCTAACCAATGACTCAACCCGTCTGGGTCCGGCTTCCTCATCCGTGGAAGGCGACTAGAATGCCGGCTGTGTTGAGCTGAGGTCCGGAGTCAGGGAATGAGTCTGTGCAATGCTCACCCAGAGTCTGGCACGCAGTGGGGACTCAGTAAGCGACAGCTGTTCTTATGACGTGTCATTTTCTCCCCTCGTGTGTGTGCCAGCCCTGACCAGCCATGTGGTCCCCACGGAGATATACCCTGTACCTGTTTGCCTCATTCCTCCACTGACGAACCTGGTCCCGTCTGGGAGTTTCTGCCAGAGTTGCAGAATCTCTGGAGTCCAGAGACGGGAAGGTGCACAGAAATGAACAAGGGAGAAGAGCCAGCGCTGGGACCCCCGTACGCACCAGACCCAGAGTCGGCGTGGTGGGGACAGCCGAGATGCTGGCCCCACCTGGCCCTGCCCCCGCTGGGCCCGGCTCATCCGGCCCCTCCCCCACCCGGCCCCGCCTCCATCTAGCCCTGCTCTCTCGCGCCCTGCGCCATCCACCCTGTGTCCTCCAGAGCCCCTGTCAGTGACAGTGACAATGACAGCAGCAGCAGCAGCATTAGCTGAGCGTGTGCTGTGGACCGGGCGCTATGTCAAGTCCTCCAAGCACATGATTTTACTCATCACATGCCCATTCCATAAGCCGGTCTTCAAGTGGTTCAGTAACTTCTACCTGCCGAAATCGTACCAGCTCAAGTGGTGGAGAGAGCTCAGGCCAGCAAGGGCCCTGCCACACTCCCTCCCGACACAGGCTCTAGGGCTCCTGCTGTCTGCACCTGAATCCCTCCCAAAGGGACCCCATGGTAGCTATCTGAAGGAGCACCTGCTTCCCAGGGGACAGGGCTACAAGGACAAAAGGAGGTCCCTGTCCCTCCCAGACTGCCGCTGCTTTCCTGGGCAGGAAGAGGACAGATTCCAGACAGATTAGCCTGTGGCAATCCCCCTGTGGACACTGCCTGCTGAGGCGGCCGCTTATCTCGGGCTCCGGATGGGGTGGGGGGGCTGGCGGGCCGGCCTCCGTGCAGCTCACGAAGCTGGTGTTACCAGGAACCGGGCAACACAGAGGAACAGGGGCAATCCTGACCTGAGCATGCAGCTGTCAGACTTTTCCTGAGGTTGGGAAGGGGTAGAGAGAGGACAGGGGTGAGGTCTGGAACGTTCTGTATCAGTCAGGGTTCCTTTTCCCGGACACACAGATTTGGAGATGGTATAAAAGCCACAGACAACCAAGGGCATCTAGATGTCCTGGCTGGTTTCCCTCAGCATCAGCCCTGGACACGGCCTCTGGGCACTGGCTGTGCTCCTCTGGTCTCTCCTGCCACCTGCAGTCCTCCACACCCAGGAGGCCCAACTCCCCAACGCTGGATGGACCCGGGAGGGCCCACGGGGAAAGAGCGGGCAGTCCCACACCACTTTCTCCCCGAGGGCAGTGAGAAGGGCACAGGGATAGGCTGGCTGCAGGTGCAGGGGGTGGGGCAGGAGGACAGGCCCCCAAAACTTCCGAGGCTGGGCTAGGAGACTCCATATCCCCCCGGGTTTGGTTTTTAGTTCAACAAGCGGATTTCTCTTTCTCTTTCTCCAAGATCTGCTTTGCCAGGTGGAGTCCACTGAGCCAGAACCCAAGCTGAGCACCGGGGACAGCCGAGCCACAAGATTCTGGCTCCCCTGGTGTGGCGGACATCAGTCGGGTACCTGCCTGCCTCAGAGCCCCGGGGTGGTAGGTGCGGGTGCCGACCCCACCCCCTGGGTGGTAGGGCGCGAGCGCTCGGTCCAGAGACCCAAGGTGCAGAATCCAAGAGCTTTAGGCGGCCACAGAGCATTGAGGCAGCCCTCATTATCAGCTCGGAGGGCCAGCTTAAAGGATAGCCCGGTAATTGCAAGGTTTTTTGTAAATGTTAATTACGGTTGCCTTAATTAGCCCAGAACCCATTGATCTATGGATTATATTAGGTTTATAAGTGTAATTACCTTAACAGGCATATGGATTACAATTATGTTCCAATTAAACCCCAAGTGTATAGCGTATAAATCAGCAAGGGGGTCCTCCTAATTCTTCAGGGATGGGCGGTTAAAATGCTGGGGCTTTAAGGGCCTTACGCTGGGGCTGGTCCTTCACAGGCTCAGGGGCATTTGGGGGTTTGGAGCAAGGGGGAGAGGAGGTGCTCGCATGATCTCTGGCGTTTTCCAAAGGATGGTGGCCACACGTCCAGTCCGTGTAGGCCTGATTTAGAAATGACCGCCTCGGCGGTGAGGCAGGGACAGCAGGGCCCCAGGATTAAGAGCTGTGCCCAGCCTGGCCACTGGAGCCCCCCTTTCTTCCCTCAAGATCTGGACACTCATCAGCCCATTAATTATGACGCTCAGCCCCTCCAGGCAGAGATGGTTTTCTCTCCTTATCTCTGGAGAGGACTGATGAATATTATTAACCTACTTTCCGGGATGGGGAGTAGGGAGGCCACGGGGCCAGGTGGGCACAGAGGGCAGGGCCCCCTCTTCTGATAGGGCGATGAGTGCCCGGAACCCCCACCCGTCAGCCTGGAAAATGGATGGTGGTAGGGCGGACAGCAAGGAAAGGTTCTAGAGGACAACCCGGCAGAGCAGGGAGACAGAACAGGAAGTGCCTGCAGTAGGGGGCGGGGATGAGGTATGAAGTGTCCTGGGGCCTCAGGATGCTGGACCTGCTTGCGGGGTCCCTCCTACAACCTGCGAGACCGCAGAGCAGGCGGCCGGGGCACGGCGCCCTCTGGATGTCCCAGCACAAGCCCCGGCTCCGAGGGGAGATTGGCAGCTCAGCAGGCGGCCAGAGGTGGGAGCCCGGGGCTGGGCCACACTGCTCCTTAAGGAGGCCCGCCAGGGGACCCCACTGGGTCCCTCACATCTGTGGACTTTCTTCCCGCGGAGGCCAGGCCAGCCAGGCAGGAACCACCAGCATCAGAACCTCAGAAGGCTGGGGGTCACTTCTCCACCCTGGCAAAGGTGGCCGCCCCCACCCACTTTGGCTCTTGCGGATCTGAATCTCCTACTCAGGACCGCATCCCATCAGCTGGCCCTCGCCTCCCTGAGATTGTGGAGGGGAGAGTCCCCTCCAGAACATGCAGCATGAGAGAACAGCCCATGGGGCGGCAGGGGCGGGGACAGGCTTCCATGAGGGCACTGGGATGTGGATGTCTGTCAATGGCCGAGTGTGACTAAAAAAAGGGCTCGGAAAGGTAGGAGTCCAGAGCCCAAGGGGTGGTAGGCAGGCTTGGAAGCTGGGCGGGGTTGGGGCAGTGGGAAGGCAGGTGAGCAGGGCTCCCCACCTCTGGGGACGGGCCAGCTGGTCCTCGGTGCGACCTGCCTTCCCCCCCTGCTTGGTCTCTGAGGCAGGTGGTTAATGAGGTGGGGAGGGGGGTGTGCTGTTGCCTCAGGAGCCCCAGGGGGCGGATGGGAGCTGATGCTGGTGGGCGTGATAATGAAAACCAGCACCCTGGGAGACGGTGGTTCCTGTGGTCCCATTTTACAGATGGGTTAAGTACCAGTGGAGGCACAACAAGCAAGAGGACACAGAGAACTGAAGATTACAAGGTTATGCAGTGGTGGGCGAGGATCTACACTCAGGCTATTGGGCTCCAGAGCTCGGCTCTAGATCCCACATAGACCAAGCTCCTCTGTGGGGCACTGAGCTGGTCCCTTGCTGCTGAGGAAGGACGTGACCCCGGGGCACAGAGGTGATGGTAGGGCTGTGAGCACGCGACCCAGATGTCTCAGACCTGTGCTGGCTGGGCTGCCCTTGCTGCCCCGCCTTCTCTCTCCCCCCCCCACCCCAGCTGGCATTCCAGAGCCCCTCTTCCAGAGCCTCGGCCTGGAGGGGAAGCAGGTCTGTCTTCTCCACAGTCAGTCAGTGTGGGGAGAAGTCACGTGCACACACCCCCGGTGCAGGAAGGAAGGGCCCTGGGCATATCAACATGCTGGGGCTGGGCCTTTATGCGGCGGCCTCCACGTACTGCAGCCGAACCACCCCTATGAACAGATCCGCACCGTGCTCTCCCTGCACCTGCACGCAACACCGGAAGTCTTGTGAACACACAAAAGCAGAGGCACCGTTGGAACGCGAGCACTACCAGGAGAGGGAGTGGGGGTGGGTCCTCTCTCCTCTCAGCACACGAAGGGCGGGAGACAGGGGTCAGGGCTCAAACAGACGAGACCAGGGTCATCCACGAGTCCCCTGCCCCACAGATGCCTGAGGCAGAGCCCACAAGACACAGATCGGGAAAGACGGTAAGAGACAACGGCAGTGACTGTGGACCGGGCTCCCTTGACCGGGAATGAGCTCCCCAGCACCAGAGGTGTTTAAGCCCCACTTGCAGGCATGAAGAAGAAGAGAGGAGTCCATCCAACCCCCCAGGCCCATGAGGGGCTGGGAGACGGGTCATCCGCCTTGCACGCCGAGCTCAGGACATCTGTACCACCCACTCCCTCGCGGCCAGCAATTACCATGCCAGACGCTTCACATGCACGCAACCTGATTGGATTTAATCCTCATAACGGCCCACAAAGAGGCCTTACCATCCCCACTCACACACGAGAAAAGCAAGCCTCAGAGAGTTTGCCACTTGCCCCAAAGTGCCCCATCAGGCAGTGACCGGGTGGGGATTCAAACCCGAGCCTCTGATTCTGGACACCGGGCCCTGTGATGCAGCCAGGGGCTGGCCCCGCCTGGGAGACCATTCCGTGAAGGAAAGGCCCATTTCTGCCACTCACAGCACTGGGTGCGGCAGGAAGCCTTATCCCATGCCCCAATTAAGGGCAAAGGCTACCCAAATGGTTTCTTCTGTGAGTTTCCAAGGTCTTACACATAAGCCTAAGACTGAAAAAAAGAGAGAAGAGAAGAGAAGAGAAGAGAAGAGAAGAGAAGAGAAGAGAAGAGAAGGAAAGGAAAGAAAGGAGAGGAGAAGAAAAAAGAAAAAAGAAAAAAAAAAAGAAAAGAAAAGAAAAAGAAAAGAAAAGCTGGTTTTCAGAAGGAAGGCTCAGAAACCATCCCTTCTTTCCCTGACACTTCTGAACCGAGCAGATAAGATTCACTCTTCAGATTCACTTTCATGTCCATGATACATTGCTGGAAATTGTTTTGTGGGAAAAAGCTAATTAGGCTAGATTTTTTTTTTTTATGTTTACTTATTTTTGAGAGAGAGAGAGAGAGAGACAGAGCATAAAGGGGGGAGGGCAGAGAGAGGGAGACACTGAAGCAGGCTCCAGGCTCCGAGCTGTCAGCACAGAGCCCGACACAGGGCTCGAACTCACACACCGTGAGACACGACCTGAGCCGAGCTCGGACGCTTGACGGACTGAGCCACCCAGGCGTCCCTAGATTTTTATATTAGACTTAGTTTCCCTTCAGGCCTAAATACAACAATCACCAATACTATGTACAAGCTAAAAGAGGCCATGCGCTTAAAAATGCATATATTTATTCTAAACTGTCCCCCTTCTCCTGTTCTTTCCAGGTTGGGCAGCTTGGCCCGTGAGAAGGCCCCCGCGGAAGAGCCGGCCCCTCTGAGGTTCTGGCTGCGGGTCTGCGGGACAAGCTGTGTGGCTGATCTCAACCCCGGCCTGTCGCTCGGAGCTCAAGGCTCGGAGGCCCAACCATGGCTGGGGGGCACTCCACTTGGGCACCAAGGCAGGACGACCCACGGCCCCCAGCCCGGCTCCCACCCCCAACGCTCCACCAGCTGCTCGGGCCCCAGACCTGCGGTCTCCCCGAGGCCCCTCCCCTGCCCTCTCCAGCCTGCCGGTCTCTGGCTCTGGACAGTTTCCAGACTCAACGATGAGATGCCCGTATGTACTTGTCTCGGTCAGTACTAGACAGACAGGCTGATGTTAATTGTGACAAAGCACCACAAACGGGGTTGGGGGGGGGTGGTTGTTAAAACAAAAGGAATTCATTCCCTCCCAGATCTGGAGGCCAGGAGTCTCCAAGGTGCTCCAAGCCCACACTCCCTCCACAGCTCCTGGGGAGGGTCCTTCCTTGTCTCTTCCAGCTTCTGGCGGCCCCAGGCCCTCCTTGCTCCTTGGCTTGTGGGCGCATCGCTCCGCCTCTGCCTCCGTCGACACGCGGGGGACTTCTCGCCGTGTCTGTCTCTTCTCTTCTTGTTTTGCATTAAGGACCCCCCTGACTCCAGTATGGCCTCAACTTAACTAATTAAATTTGCAAAGACCCTTTCCAAATAAGGCCGTGTTCACAGCGCTGCGAGCACCCTCACCAGCCTGGGCGGCCCTGCTCTGGGAAACTGTTTCTTCAGGAGGGAGACCATCAGCCCAGACCTTCCCCTCTGAGGCGATGCTGTGTCACCACGCACGGAGCCAGGGCAGGGGCCTCAGGGCCAAGGGCGGCTTTTCGTGCACTCAGCACGGGCCCCGGGGAGACCCAGAATGGAAACCTCCCCCAAGACATGGTGGGACGGAGGCTCACCCTTCGGCACGCTCAAACTTCCACCCAGCAGCCACCGGGAAGGGCGAGCTGCAGACTTTCCAGAACATCTCCTTCCTCCACAAAGACTTACATCCATAGAAATGGTAAAATCACTAAGAGAATCTAAAGTCCAAACCATCGAAGTGAGAAATTGGAAACAGTTATTTTTTTAACTTTTTTTTTAAACTTCATTTTAGTTATTTTAAGAGAGAGAGGGAGACAGAGCATGGGAGGGGCAGAGAGAGAGAGAGGGAGAGAGAGAATCCCAAGCAGGTTCCGCACTGTCAGCACAGAGCCCGACGCGGGACTTGATCTCAAGAACCCTGAGATCGTGACCTGAGCCGAAATCGAGAGTCAGTCACTTAACCAACTGAGCCACCCAGGTGCACCAGAAACAGTTTTAAAACAGAAAAAACGGCTTAAGAAACATATTTTTTCATCTGTAATGCTGAAGAGAAAGGAAATAACCTGAGTCTCTGTTACCGGGGGATGGGAGGAGTGAGCTAGACCGTCCCCGCTGCGGAGGCACACATGGCTCCTGAAGAGCATGAGTTAGCCCCTCTACCATGGCCTTGGGGGGTGTCTGGGGTGGGAAGGGAGAAAAGCAAGAAAACAATATGATTCCATTATTTAAAGGATGTGTGTGGGCCGGGGCGGGGGGGGGAGGGTTGGTTTACACGATGGAGCAGAGAGAGGCTAAGCAGGTTGTTAACAGAGATTATTCTGGGATGGAGGTAGGGGTAGGAGAGATGAGAGGGAACAGGTGTAGAAAATTTAAAGCCCACAGTAAATACGCGTGCTATAACGTTAAGTACAATAAGTACAAACGTAGAACACAAAACTCTAACAACAGTATTATCTACACACTGATACAAACAAGGCGTAAATACGCAGAGGGACAAGGAAGGAGAATGGAATGTGACAAAGGGAGGGGCGTCTGGGGAAGGTGAGGCTGGAGGGCAGGGGGACACATAAGACCCGCACTTGCCACAGGCCACATGAAACCACATTATTTCTTGTTCAAGGTAGAGAGCGGGATGATCGAGCGTGGGTTCTAGGTCCTTCTGCCTCCCAGGGAAGACGGACTGGAGGTGGCGGTGGCAGGTGGGCAGATGGAGACACAGGACCAGCTAGCAGCCACTGCCCGTGTTGGTGTGACCGAGCTGCGGCCATGGGTGGGGGTGACTCAGTGACTGAGGAGGGTGACCGAAGGCCACGGTCCAGGTGAGCAGAGGGGACAGTGTGCTCAGTGACGGGCACGTCTAGTGTGGGGAGCCCTGGGTGGAAAGATCAGGGAGGTGGAATCCCGGGCTGGGGCACAGGAGCCTGGGGGTGGCCTCGGGGTCTGGAGGAGACACAGACATCTTGCCAACATGGGCGCCCGCAGGGCCCCAACTGGGCAAGGGCCCTTGCGTGCTGCAACATTCCTGCACCCGGTTTATTCCCAGCACCGCACAGCTCGGCTCTCAGAGGGCGTGGCTCTGAATCCTGCCCTGCCCACTTCGCTCTGGGACCCTGGGCAGCACCCCTCCCCTCGCAGAGCCGTGGTCGGTCTCCTGAACGCTCAAGCGAGGGCTCTTTCTAATGACCAGAGGACAGCGGAGGCGATGTCTGCAGCCCACGTGCCTGGCCCACTGAGGGCTCAGGAAACGGAGCAGTGACTGCCATCGTCGTCACCAGCACCACCACACGCCTGGCTGCCGCGGCTGCTACATAACTGGGGACCAGGACCTCGCCCACCCGGTGCCCCATCCCTTGTCTGTAAGATGGGGGCGAAAGCCTCCCCTGGTTATGAGTCTTAAACGAGGGAATTCAGGAACAAGTCCGCAGAAAGCAGCACCCGGAGAAGTGTTCCCTCCCTGCCAGCCACTGTCACCACCATCTCCATTGGCATCGCCACTGTCACCATTGTCAACATCCACGCCATGGCAAAGGCCCACAGCCGTGGAAGAACAGGCCATCTTCTGACCATGAGGTGACAATGTGTCCACATCAAAAGCCATTTCTAAATGGAGGTGAAATTCACATCACATACAATTCACTATTTGCAAGTGTCACTTCAGGAGCGTTTGGTGTGTTCACAACATCAGGCACCCCCCCCCCCCCACGATCTACTTCCGGAACATTCCATCACCCCAAAGGAAAACCTGTACCTATTTTTTTATTGTTTATTTATTTTTGAGAGACAGAGTGAGTGAGCGAGCACAAGCAGGGAAGGGGCAGAGAGAGAGAGAGGGAGACACAGAATCCGAAGCAGGCTCCAGGCCCCGAGCTGTCAGCACAGAGCCCGATGCAAGGCTCGAGCCCACGAACCATGAGATCATGGCCTGAGCCGAAGTCCGACGCTTAACCGACTGAGCCACCCAGGCACACCTGTTAAACAGTGACTCACCGATCCTGGCTCCCCTGCAGCCCCTGGCAATCACTAATCCACCTTCTATCTCCACAGCTTTGCCTATTTTGGATGTTTCTATAAATGGAACCACGCAATATGTGGCTTTCTGCGTCTGGCTTCATGCACCTGTACCGTGTTCACAAGGACCAACGCGGTGCAGCCTGACAGGGCCTCACTCTCTTTTATGGCTGAATAACATTCCATCGTACGGGTATGCCACGTTTTGTCTCCCATTCATCAGCTGATGGGCATCTGGGCTGTTTCCGCTCTAGGGATATCATGAATAACGCTGCTCTGTATATTCGCGTACATGTTTTTGGTGAAACATAGGTTTCCGATTCTCTCAAACCTAATTGTGTATTCATTAAACCTAATGTTGTATTTTTTTTTTTTTTTCTTAAAATGCCCCTTTTGCCCAGCTTGTCTCAACTTCAAGCCTCAAAAAACCTGGATTCACTCTGATATGGAGGCTGGTGGACCAGAAAGACAAAGACGGCCCGGTAAACGGCGATGCCGACCCTGAGCCCGACTGTGTTCTTAGGTAAATAACTACCCTGAGGGTTGGGGCCACTGCTGGTCAGGTGTCCTGTCAGCCGCAGCCAGAGGCGTCCTGATGGGAGCAGAGGGTTATGACAGGGACCCAGGCCAGCAGCAGCAAGGAGTGCGTGTGGTGACTGACCTGAAATATTCAGGCAGGAGAACGGGAAGGCTCGGCAGCTGCAGGACACGACCGAGGAGGAATTTCGGATGGCTCCGGACTCCTCTGGGCAACTTCTCAGGCCCAAGTACGACCAAATAATTCAGCGTCTGATACTTGAGCTAAGAATACGAGCAAATACTTGGCAGGGGCCTCCCAGTGCCTGGCAGGGGCCTCGCACAGAACGCACCTCTGATAAATAAACGTGAGTGGCTGGGACCGCCATGGAAAGGCGGGACTGTGTGCAGCACCCGGCCCGGCTCCAGGCACAGCGGGCACTAAGTGACCCTGTCCCTTAGCAGCCATCCGAGGTCAGGAGAGGCTGGCAGTCCCGTGGCGCGTCCCTTCCAACCCACTCTGCCCCTGAGAGGTGCCCCCTGCGGACGCTGCGCCCGCACGGAGTCCTACGCGTCCTAGACCTTCCCACCAGCTTGGCGGGCGGAGGGAGGACAGCCAGCCAGAGACACCCCGATTCCAAGCACACCCCTGACACACGCCTCCTCAGTGCCCCACGTCCCGCCTCCTCGTCCATCACAGCTGTGACGACCACTGTCCATCGCTGGGCTTCCTGAGCCCCCGACGTCAGCAGAAGAGGCTGCGTTTTCTCCCCGACGGAACTTCTCAAGATGACGATGTCAGCCTTCACGGTAAGACCCCAGTTCCACCTGAGGATATGTATTAATGTTCAGGAACACGTTTTTAACACGTCTCCTATGCTTTCCGATGTTCTCACGTTCTTGAAAACCAGTACAAGGCCTCCGGAGAAGCACAGCCGGGGGCGGATGTGGGGCTGCGAGATGGCCCCGAACAGGTGAACCGGAATAACGGCTTGTTTGGAGGCAGCAGTGATCACCTGTGGAGCTTCAGGGCTGGGGGCAGGGGGTGGGGGGGCAGGCGCGATTCTAACTACGGGACACGCATGATCATATACCCCTCGTCCGGATGAGGATGTGGAGACACGCCTGCTCGGTCGCCTGCCCCAAGGGAGCCATCTCCCATCCCCCAGAACTTCCTGGGGCACAGAAGCCCCTCTTCCTCCAAAGGGCTGGGGGCCAGGCAGGGGCTGAGGGCCTCTTCCCGTCCTGTGTGTCGGGGGGACTACGGAGGGGCCGCCCCTGGAGAAGCTCCGTCTTTGACTTGGCTCTAGACACTGACATCCGTGGGGCAGGGGAAGACGGGATGAGGCCGGGGAGCCACAGTCCCCCAGGGAGCCGGCCCCAATGTGTGGCACATGGTGCACACGGATCCCACCTCCATGGGTGCCAGCAACCCAGGGGACCCAACTCCACGGGTGGGTCAAAATGTAGTCGGCCACCAAGTGCTGGTGTCTGTGCCGAGACGGCCACACCCTGACCAAAGGCTTGCTGGGCACCAGATGCATTTACTTGTGAGGTCCGGTGAGGACGGCATCCTTCTCCCCACTTCAGAGATGACAACACTGAGGCCCGACCCAGGCAGCCACAGAGCTGAAGCTTGTGCTCACAGCCCTGACCGCATCCTTCCCCTCACCCCGCACAACCTCAAGGTGGTGAGATATAAAAACACATGCCGGGTCTCCTGCAGGCAGGGGCTGACAGCCCAGAGGTGAAATCAGGGCCTGTGAAATCAAGGCAGCCGTGTGGGCTTGAGCAGACCGGCCTGCCCGTGGTTAGCATCCCAAAGGGGTTCTGGGAGGTGGCTGGGCCCACCCAGCTCCCCAGACTCTGATGGTGGAATGAGGAGGGGGCTCCCCTTGCAAACAAAGATCAGTGGCCCCTGCAGGGTGTGAACCTGACTCGATTCAGGGTCATTTCTTGGATGTGTCCCGGCCTCTGCCAAGGTCAGGGCCCGTCCAGGGCACACGGAGAACCCGAGGACAGCTCCTCACACAGCCCCTTACCCTCGATGTCCCCCTCACACCTTCTCTGCACACAACCCCCTGAAGCCCAGCCCTGGCCCCTGGGGGCGAGGGCTGTGCCCCGTCTCCAGCTCGGCCCTCGGGCCTGCCTTCGTGCGTGCTCACCCACGTTTGGGCACCCAAGGCCTTACGGTGGGTCACTGACCTCCATTCTCAAGCGCTCGCTGTGAGTCATCCCATCTAACTGGGAGGTGGGCAGAGCAGGAAGGGACCTCAAGAGACTCTATCCAACTCCCACCTCTTCCGGAGGCTCCGCAAGGGGTGGGTCCCGGCCAAGTCACAGCGGCCCCCTGTCCCGCACCACCCCCTGTCCTGCATCTGCCTTAACCCTTAAGTCTCATGGTGGAAGAAAACAGGGAGACGTTTCTGACCAGCAGGTTCTTCTGGTGCCTCTGGGAATCACAGCACGTCTTGTCTACGCAGCAGGCTTAGAGTCTCGGAGAGGGAGGCACGGGTCTAACGCCAGGATGTGTGATGCTGGGTGGGCCTCCTCCAAGGGCTGGGGGAGCAAAGCACCACTCTGGCCTCTGACTTGGTAGGTGGCTCCCTGGTTCCCGCCTCAACAGGGCCAGGGCCGGGGCTGTGGCTGCCTCTATAGGAGCTGGGCCCACTGGGAAAACAAAGACTCTTCTCCCTTCTTCTTGACTTGCCCTTCCCCAGCTCTTGTCGCTCTGGCAAACTCCCCTTTCACCCTCCAGAACAGCGCTCAGGCTCCACCTTTCCAGGGAGACCCCATCCACCCTCTGGGCTCACTCTGCGTCTGTGGGCTCAGCCCCCATGCCATCCAGCCCCAGAGAGAGAAACTGCCTGTTTTTACACTGGCTCCCTGCCCCGTGGACCGAAGGTTTCCGCAAAGCCAGGTTTTACTGTTCCTCTGGCAGGAGCAACACTCAGGGAGTGTTTGCAGGGTGACTGAACAACCTCTGGTCGGAGAAGCATTGCTTCCCACCACGGATGCCAGGATGACCCCTCACGGTTCCAGCCACCCACCCAGCAGACCCCCCCCTTAAAAGTCTGACCATGAGAGGGGCGCCTGGGTGGCTCAGCCGGTTAAGTGTCTGACTTCAGCTCAGGTCATGATCTCACACTGACAGCTTGGAGCCTGGAGCCCTGGAGCCTGCTTCAGATTCTGTGTCTCCCTCTCTCTCTCTCTCTCTCTCTCTCTCTCTCTCTCTCTGCCTCTCCCTAGCTCGTGCATATGCACTTTCTCTGTCTCTCTCAAAATAAATAAACAAACAAACAAAATTAAAAAAAAAAAAAAAAAAGTCTGACCATGAGAAAGAACAATACATGTGGTATGATTCCCTTTACAGTAAGTTCCAGAACAGGCAATCTAATCTCTGCTTTGAGAGGTCATCAGGGTGGTGATTATCTCAGGGAACAAAGTGACTGGAAGAGACTCGGGGGCGGGGGGGGGGGGGGGTTGGGGGGACTGGTCGGTCACGTTCTGCTTACACAGGTGTGTTCGCTTAATAAAAATTTGTTAAGCTTTTTACCTAAGTTCTGTACACTATTCTGTATGTTACATGTCAATAACAAGCTTTAAAAATCTAAAAAGAATCCTGACCTCTGTAAACGGAACCCTGGCACAGAGGCTAACAGTAGCCAGGGGTGCGTGGAGGCCGCTCACCCCACCCCCATTAGTGCGGCCAATGCTGCAACTCACGGGTGCCAGTTTCCTGCCCTTTGCCCCTGCTGCCCACACCGGTGAGGGCACAAGGCCACCCCGTGAGGAGGGTAAATCCAGGGCTGGCTGTGCCCCACCAGCCCGGGCAGGGGTGAGGCAGGGAGGAGAGGGACTCACAAACCCTCCCCCAGGATCTCCACGGCCACCTGCCAGTACCCACTCATGGGACAGGTTTGTGGCCGCTGAAGCCCGCCTGTCACTCTCTGCCACGTGTCCTTCCCTCCGTGCCAGCAACTAGTCTGCTCCTGGTCTCCAGGGGCTCCGGGCCGGCAGGCATGTGGGGGTGGGGGGGGACACAATTCCTCCTACCCAGGGGTTCTAGAGAGGAGAGACAGGACGGGATGACAGGGCTTTCCCTGCACCCAGGGGACCAGGAGGAACATGCCTGACTCTGACCTTCTCTGTCGCTCAAGTCAGCCCGGGGTAGAGGGCAGGGGGGGGCCTCCAGCCTGCCGTCCTGCTCTGGCTGGGCTGGCAGCTTCCCGAACAGGCTCCACCCCGGGGGAACTTGGCTGGGTCCCGGGGAGCTTGGCTGGGAGGCCAGGAGGCTGCAGTTCTGTGAGAGCACGACCACATCCCAGGGACAGGAGCACGCTCGGATGCGAGCGACTCTGAGTACGATCTTAAATCCAAAGCCAGGCTTCACGATTTCATTTAGTACAACTTTTTTTTTTTTAAGAAACAGGCAAAACAAAACACTAACTGTGATTCCCTGTGGGAGGTGGGATTGTGGATTTTCCTCCTTGTGCTTTTCTGTATTTTCCTAAAAAGGTATGGATTTCTTTCACGATCAGAAAAATCCCATTAATTTTTGTAAAAAGAAAAAAAACCCACCACATTGGAGGCCTTATCAAAAACGTTACCCCCCCCCCCACTCCGAGGATTAATGGAGTTCTTCCAGGTAAAAACGGCTTTTCCGTGTGCCGCTGTGGGTGCTCCGGCCCAGACAGGCCCCGCTAAACCCACCACACGGCAGATGAGAAACGCAAGATACACCCCAGCACGCGCTCAATACCAACAACTGAATTCGTGCTGGGAGCAGCTCTGGCAGCCGAGATGTTCCATCTTGAGGGAAAGGCCCTGAGCCCAGAAACACACCCTGTTCCCAGGCTCCTAAGTCTCGGCCTCCCTGGGGCATCTCTGCTTCGTCCCACTGGCACGATGGCTCCCAGATGGGGTGTGCAGCCCCAGGTGTGGGCGACACGGCCTCAGGCTGGCCTGTGCCGGCAGAGGGCGTCCAGGACAGATGGTACCTCCCTCTGGCCGCTCATGAACTCAGGTCACTGTGGGGCTCTCAGTCCCTCTCTCCAGTCCCTGCATACAGAGGCCAGAGAAGTTCAGGCAAGGCCAGAGCGGGCCTGATGCGGGAGGGCAGCTCCAATCTGTGAGATCCCATGAGAGTGGGAGCCCCCCGGGGAGCCCCTAGATGCCCCTCGACACCACGTGCCATGGACAGCCCCAGCCTGAGCACTCAGACTGGAAACAGAATGCCAGTGCCCACGAGCTGCTGTGTGCTCTCGGTGGGGAACCCAACTTTTCTGTGCCTCGGTTTCCCCAACTGTAAATGGGGATATATTAATACTCGCCTCCTCAGGCTGTTGTGATCATTATCTGTAAACATGTAAGTCAGCAAGTAAGTGGAAGTCACCCTGCGTCAGAGCCCCACCGATGGCCCCATTCAGAGTCACAGTACCTCCAGGCTGGCCCCAGCGGCAGACCCGGGCCCCAACTGCCTCCGGTTGTCCAGTCGGGTCTAATGAGGCACCAAGAGAAGGTTGGGAGGGCAAATGCATGACGATGGCCTTTGGTGACTCAGCCTCCGAGCCCACACGGGCTTCCACTTCCAGCAGTGTGGGCTGCAGGTGTATCTCAGGAGAGCCCCTCAAAGCCCCCTCGCTCCTTCCATCCATCGGGACGGGGACCAAGTGTGGACACAGGCTGCAGCCTGCTCTGCCACCAGGACACTCTGGCTCCAACTCTTGGGAGAGAAAAGAGCCCAGAACCTAGGACTGGGCTCAAGGGGACAGGAGAGAGGACAAGTGTCTTCTATAAACTGCTAAGCACTCTGATCCACCGGTCTCGGGGCCTGTACCCGTGCAGCCCCTTGGGGCTGGGGGCCGCATCAGGGCCTGCCGGAGACGATGCGTGTGCTCCCCACAGCCGAGGCCCCTGCAGGCCCCAGGCGCCGAGCTGCACGGGAGCACCAGGAACCATGGCGGTTTTCCAGGCAGCCAGAGTGGGCAGCTGGGTGCGAGACGTCGGCCCCCACCAGCCCAAGGCCCTCTGCAAAATCCCCACTCAAACTGTGGAGAGCAGAACAGAGCCTGTGCTCAGGCTGCAGGCCCCTGCTTGGGTGGGAGACCCCCCAGCCTCGGGAGGCCGGACGGCACCGGTGCACCCAGAGCATCTCCCCGGAAAAGGGCTCACACATCCACACCGGTACAGCAATGCCACGGAGTCGGTCAGGCCCGAGTGCCTGGAAGTCAAGTCCCTCCCTTCACAGTTATCCTGGGGCCCGAGTTCCCTCCAATAAAAATAACACTACCAGTATTCGCTGGGCACTCACTCCATGCCAGGAAACGTGCTGAATGCTTTCCGCAGAATACGCTGTTCTGTTCTCCCCGACCTGAGCGTCGATCCTCTTAACATTCCCTTTTTAAAGATATGGAAATTGATGGGGCGCCTGGGTGGCGCAGTCGGTTAAGCGTCCGACTTCAGCCAGGTCACGATCTCGCGGTCTGTGAGTTCGAGCCCCGCGTCAGGCTCTGGGCTGATGGCTCGGAGCCTGGAGCCTGTTTCCGATTCTGTGTCTCCCTCTCTCTCTGCCCCTCCCCCGTTCATGCTCTGTCTCTCTCTGTCCCAAAAATAAATAAAAAAAAAACGTTGAAAGAAAAAAAAAAGATATGGAAATTGAGGCCTGAAGTGACCGGAGCAGGATGGGAAGACGGACAAGTGGCTTTGACTGGAGATGCTTTGCTCCAGCGTCCCCAACCCGCACCCTGGGGATGGGGGGGCATTCTGGTTTCAAGATGGTCGCTGAGCCACAGGGAACAGTTGGGGGCGCTCTGCTTCGCCTCACGGGCGCCCCACAATTCCTCAGACCACGTGGCTCTCCCAGAAAGAGGTCACGCAGAACCGGTCTACACTAGAAGTCCGTGTGCCCAAGCGGCAGCAACAGTATTCTCCGATCCCACGAGGCCGAGCTAAAAATAACTCGATCCCGACAATATTTTGAGAAATAAAGTGCCTTGAAATGTCAGGGGAGGTAGCACAAACTTCTCAGGAAGTGCTTCCTTCCTCCGCCACGCCTCTGTTGCAGGAATTGAGAGGCAACCAGGGCACGCACTGGTGAGCACACCCAGGCTCTAGGATGCAGTCAGCTTTCCAACAGCTGCAGGAGCCGGGCAAGTCAGAAGCCACTCGGAGGCTCACTTTTCTGTGAGATGGGGTGGGCGGAAAGGACCCGGAGAGTTCCCGAGGGTTCTCCTAGATGTGTGAGTCTCCGTGGAGTATCCGTCCCCATACCTTCACCGTCACTGGTGTCTTCCAGATCTGCACTGCCAGCCCTTCGTGGGCAGCCACGCGGTCCGGGGCAGACGCGCGTGGCCCTCTGTCTCAGGGGAGGGAGGCCTGTCCACCGTGTTCCCCTCGGCCAGGGGGGCTGAGGGGGGCTCGGAGCGGCAGTCTGCTCTCCCGAAGCTGCCGGGCGTGTGCAGACCAGGGCCTCGCAGCATCAGGCCTCTCTTTTCCTCACATCAAACATCCCACAGGGAGAAGAGAGGGCAACCGGGAGACGGCACTCTGGGAAGCAGAAGGGCAGTGGCAGGGCCGTGAGACCCACCGAGGCGAGACCTGCAGACCGCGGGAAAAGCGACAGCAAATGGCAGGGTGCTCGGCAGACCCCGCAGGGTGGGCCCAGCCCTCAGCGCCGGGGTGGAAGGCTTGGAGGGGAGGGGGGGGGGGTCACCTGGGAAGGGGGAACGGGAATGGCCCAGAAGGGGGCTCAGTCACAGCAGAGGACAAGGACTCTGCCAGGTCCTAAGAGGGTGTTTTCATCACCTGGGCCACACCCCCAATCTGAGCCCAACCTACACCCCATGTCTCTGCTCTGTGGCAGCTCACGCTTGGGGGTAGAAACCCACACACGCTTGTAACAGGGCAAAATAAAGCCCAGAGGCTTCTGTTTATGATGCAGTCTACATTACTCACCCCTGGCTGAGATCTCCCCGTCCCACCCCCGAGGCAGGAGGCACAGAAAGCAGGAAACGGGGAGCCCGGCTCTTAGGACCAACCCTCACGCTGGCCACCCGGCCCTCTGGCCTCAGTACCCATCTGTGAAATGGGGGCAGTGTGATGGATGAGATAAGGCGCAGGCATTATCCACAATGAGCGCAGCCTATAAACAGCACCTCGAGGCAGCCGTGCTGGGGCGCAAGAAAGAGTGGGGCTCACGCCAGCTGCTTCCGGCCTGGAGCGGGGCAGCCAGGCAGAAGGTGCCCTGGGAGGCCTGGCCTCCCCACCTCGCCTCTGCACGGCCTGCTCTGGGCGGGCATGCCCGCCGCCCACTCTCTGCAGGCCCGATGCACGCCTCCAGCCCGAGTCCCCACTTCCGGCAACAACGGGGAGCCCTGCCACATGGACAGAGAGCGCGAACACCCCCAACACGTTCCTAGGCCCCCAGGAGATCCCCAAGCTCCGTGTTCCCAGCACCTCTCTCAGCAGCAAGGTGGAGGCAGAGACGGCAGGTGGGGAAACTGAGTCTGGGCAAGCTCGCCTGGGATTCCAAGCAGAGGCTCTGGAGTCAGACACACCTGGTTCGACTCCCAGGCTATTACTGTTTCTGATGCTCAAGTTTCTCATTTAAAACCCAGAAAACTGTGTTTACCCTGCAAGCTGGTTGCACAAAGGAGGAAAAGCCCCACTGCTTACACTTGGTAAGTGCTGGATTATTCTAAAAAGATGGCTACTGGGGTGCCTGGGTGGCTCAGTTGGTTAAGCCTCCGACTCTTGATTTTGGCTTAGGTTATGATCTCACAGTTTGTGAGTTCGAGCCCTGCGTCAGACTCTGCGCTAACATCAAGGAGCCTGCTTAGGTCTGTGTCTCTCTCTCTCTCTCTCTCTCTCTCCCCCCCCCCATTCTCTCTGCCCCTCCCCACCCATGCTCTCTCTCTCTCTCAAAATAAATAAATAAACTTTATAAAGATGGCTATTAGCTTCATTACCTGAGCGATCAGGAGGCCTGAGCCATCACCTGGCGGTCCGTAGCAGAGGCAGGAGGCACAGTCCAGGCGCCCAGCCCCTCACAGCTCAGTCCATCCATCCCCCAGGAGCTAACGGACTACTGACAGCTTCCAACCTGACCCGCCAAGAGCCACTGTCCAAGCCGATCCTTGCCGAATCCGACCCCACCCTCCCGGCTCGGAGCGGCAACACAAGATCCGTTTTTCGATGCATCAGATTCCCAATGGTCTTCTGCCGAATGGGGGCCTGTCCTGCTTCCTGCCTGCCTTCAGAGAGTCCCTTCCACAGTGACACTGAAGCTCTCTGCTCCCCTCCCCTCCCCCAGCCCTGCCTGCCCTCAGCTCCCCCAGGCCTCGGCTTACAGAACCCCCCCCCCGCCCCCGCCGACCTGGGAGACTTGGACTTTGGCTGCAGGACAGCTGGTCTCCCTGGAGCTCTGGGGTCCCTCGGCCTGCCCACCACACACGGGTCGGGGAGCAGGGCTAGAGTGTTCTCAGGCCTGCAGAGAGGAGCTTGGACACTAGGAGGCGCTACTGAGCTTCCGTCCCGGGGCGGCAGGGAGGCAGGACAGGAATTTATTTGAAACTATTTCCTGTGGGGACACTGGTGCTTCCCCTCTACTGGTAGGTCCCAAACAGGTTAACCCCTTCCCCTCCTGGCTGACTCTGGCCAGAACAGGGCGGGGGATGACTTCCACACGCCACCTGGACCCTGCCAGCCCCTAGATACAGTCTCCACAACACCCGTGAGGCCTCCAGGGGGACGCTGGGGAGGGAGTCCAAGGAAGGCCGGGTCCATTCGGCTGTGAGGTGGGGCTACACACAGGGGTGGGGTGGGCCCCTTCAGCCCCCGGCTCAATTCCTAGCCTGTCTCGGCCTCTGCACCTGTAAAAGGGAGGGTGGGGTGTGGACGGGATCTGAAGACAGTGCTCCTTGAAGCTTTCGAATGCTCGGAAGAAGCAGAACCCGTTGCCTCTGCCCAGTGGAATTCACAAGGAACCCCGATACAGACAAGACAGCTGGTCCGGCTGAACCAGGAGTAGGGCCTGGAAGCCCCACAGGGATCCCCCTAATTCTCCTGAGGGGCCAGAGCAGAACTGGGGCTTGGAGCCCCGACCTGAGGACCCTGAGCCACGTTCTCTGCCCTGTGGCTCGGAGCTCCCTTGGCAGCTGTGAGTGGCTCCTCCTGGCACCAGCCCCCACCCGGCAGGACCTCACGGCACACGTCCCTGGTGGCCGCCTTGACTGGACTGGAGCACCTGGGTGGCTCAGCCAGTTAAGCGTCCAGCTCTCGATTTAGGCTCGAGTCATGATCTCATGGTTCGTGAGATCGAGCCCCGAGTCAGGCTCTGTGCTCACAGCATGGAGCCTGCTTGGGATTCTCCCTCTCCCTCCCTCTCTGCTCCTCCCCTGCTGGCTCTCTCTCTCTCTCTCTCTCTCAAAATGAATTAATAAACATCAAAAAAATAAAAATAAAAATCCACCGGACTAACTTAAAACCATACAGAAACAAATGGAGAGACAGTAATCACAGGGAACCCTGCACATGGGGGACTAGGGGTTCAAAGGCCAGCTCTCACCAGCTCTGTGACCCCAGGCAAGTTACTCAACCGCTCGGAAATAAGAATAGTTAGCCATCCTCTGGGGGTATTATGCTAAGTGAAATAAGACAGTCAGAGAAAAGACAGATATCATACTTTCACTCACATGTGGAATTTGAGAAACTTAACAGAAGACTACGGGGAGGGGAAGGGAAAAAGATAGTTACAAACAGAGAGGGAGGGAGGCAAACCATAAGAGACTCTTAAATACAGAGAACAAACTGCGGGTTGATGGGAGGGGTGCGGGGCAAGGGAGGGGAAAATGGGTGGGCATCGAGGAGGGCACTTGGGATGAGCACTGGGTGTTGTATGGAAGCAAAGAATTGTGGGAATCTACTCTGGAAGCCAAGAGCATACCGTATACAAGGTATGTTAGCTAACTTGACAATAAATTATATTATACAAGCAAAGAAAAGAACAGTTAACCATCCCACACAGCTGCTTTGAGAGTAAATGAACCAATTTCTGGTGCAGGGGGTCCCTTTTCTGCTGCGGCCAGTTTGTGTTTTCCCAACCACCTTAGGAAGAAGACACCTTACTTCACCACCCACAGTGAGGAAGCTAAAGCACAGAGAGGTTAGGTAACCAGCCCCTGGCGAAACAGCTGAGCTGGGATTCACAGCCCGGCAGGTCCCGGAACCTGTGTGCTTAACCACGAGGCTCCAAAGACCAGGGCACGCGAGAAAATACTCAGATTCTGGCAAAGTCTTAATTTGGAACTATTTTCAAGGCCTAACTACTGCTTTATTTATTTAACGTTTATTTATTTTCGACAGAGAGAGAGAACATGAAAGGCAGAGGGGCAGAGAGAGAAGGAGACACGGAATCCGAAGCAGGCTCCATCCAGGCTCTGAGCCGTCAGCACAGAGCCCGACGCGGGGCTCGAACTCACAGAGTGTGATTTCGGGACCTGAGCCGAAGTCAGACGCTTAACCGACTGAGCCAACCCAGGCGCCCCGCCTAACTGCTACTTTATGCAGCCTGATCAATGAGCTCTTCCCAGCCCTATGTAAGCCAGAGCCAGAAGCCAGGGGAGACCTCCACTCAGGCACCAGGGAGGGAGGGGACCGGGCTCATGGCAGGCTCACCTGCACCTCACGGCTTCGTAAAACCCAGATGGAGCACAGAGAGCAGCCCGCGCGGGGTCACACGCCAGACATTCCATCCCTTGCCCACGGGCCGCGAAGCCCAGGCCCTTCCCCAGGCCCCCAGGCCCCCCTGCCCCTGGGCCAGGGCCGGTCGGGCTGAAAGGCGCCCACCTAGGCCTCCTGCCCTCGCCGCTGCAGCTTCTGATGAGCCACTGCTGTCCCCTCCCTGCCATCAGCTCTCTTTACAACCCCACATACAGGACACGCAAAAAAAAAAAAAAAAATGGAGAAAAGGCTCCGGTGCTGTGCTACAAAGACCCAGGCAGATCCTGCACCTGCCTCCACCTGCCTCCGGGGCGGGGGAGATGATGATACAAGTCCCCCCGCAGTGGCCACCCAGCTGGCTCCACGAGGGGCGTCTGCTCCTGAAGCACGGGCGGCCGTACCGCGGGCCTTTCTCCTGCAGCCCGCCCACCTCTCAGTCACGCGTTGGGGCCTTTAAGGGTTTCTTGCAGCGGCAGAAGGGCTCTGCTCTGGCCAGCCCGCCATCTCCAGGCTCCCATCCCGGGTCCCCTTGCATCCTCAGCCCCCACCCCCAAACTCCGTCATTCAGAGCCTGCAGAGCGGCCAGCCCTGTGCCCGCTCGGGGCGGGACACGACGCAGGGCAAACACGGTCCCTGCCGACCGGGTGATCCCCTGGGCGGCCACCCTCACCCTACATCCCTCACCCCCTGCGTTCTGCATCTCACAGAGTCCTCTTTGAGCACCCCTCCTCCCAGCCCCTCTGGACAAACACTCTGTGCCCGGCACCGGGCTGGGAACTCCTCCTCCTCGACACTGCTGAACACACAGCAGGTGCTTGCAAAGCTGAGCTGCCTCTCAGATGTGCTCCTGGTGGCAGCAGCAGGCAGCCGACGTGGGCCACGTCTCCTAGCACGGCGGTGAGGGCGGCGGAGAGCAGGTGCCCCAGTACGCTGGGGTAGAGCCTACTGCACTCGTGCTTTTTAAAGAAAAGCCAGCTTTTCCAATCGAGCGTCTCTCCCCCGACGGAGGCTTGTGCCGGGCCATGCTGGCGGGCTGCCACAAGGCTACAAGCAGGAACAGAAATAAGCATGGCCGTACCCGGACTCTTCCCGCCCCGCCGTCCATGAGCACTGCCGTCCCCCCACACACGGGGAGGCCAAGAGCCGGTCTGCGAGAATGTCTTGGAAATCGGAGGACGTGGTCTCTAGGGGCGAATTTTCAAAGCGGTGCCGTGACTGTGATTCCACCCAGAGGTGGGGGCCTGGCTGGGCCTGCCCTCAGGAAGGCCCCAGAGTTCTGGAGGGTCGGGCCCGGCTGTGCTGTGCACACGTGTCATATCGCTGACCTATCCCCCCCACAGTTGGGTATTTATCGGGCTCCTCCTTTGTACCAAAGGGAGTACTTCCCCCTAAACCCTCATTTTACAGATGAGAAAACTGAGGCTCGGCGTTTCTTCCAGCTGGTAAGTGGCAGAGCCAGGACATGAGCCTGGGGCTCCCCTCTGTCTATTGTCTTCCACACTCAGCCTTCCAAGCAGCAGCCCAGGTGAGTGCCCGGAAGCCAAGGACAAATGGTCCCTTCTCCCACACGAACACGTACACGACAGGGCTAGGCTTTCATCCAGGCATAGGGACAACTGTGACAGACGAATGCCCTGGAATGGCCTTACTGGCTGGGGTGACCTTAGATGAGTCGGCTTCTTCCCCAGAAAACAGCAGACTTTCTCCGCCTACCCTGAGGCTCGGAAGGGGGCCCCAAACGTGAAAACGGCTGGGAAGCCGAAAGGCCCCTGCCAACGGAAGACGGTTGCTGCTCAGTTTCACAAATGCAGAGCGCCCAACACGTGCAAGGCATCGTGGGGAAAACAAAACTGGCAAAGACTCATCCCTTCACGTACAAAGCAGGGTGGGAGACGGCAGGGAGGCGGACGAGGCAGCGGAAGTCTGGGGTCTTCCCCCCCTTCCTTGTAGGAGTGTAGCCCGTGGCGCCTGGGCATGGGAAGGGGACCAGGGACCCAGGGGAGGGGGCCCTGGGGCAGCGGGCGGGCGAGGAGCAGGTACTCAGCAGCCGGGCAAGGTCAGGTTGGCGACATTCAGGGGGACTGAGCAAATACGTAAATGGAGAGAGAATAACGTAAAGCAGGCTTCTCCCTGTAGAAGGAAGGCACAAATGTGCAAAAGCGTAAGGCTGGGATGAGTGAGCCCTGTGGTGTCGGACTAGAATCAGAGGTACTGGTGTGAGTGTGCTGTTTCTGGTAGTACAGATTCACAGGTGCTGATGGGTGGACGTGTCAGTTGCAAGTGCGTGTGTCCTACTTCTGTCCGCTCAGAGGGTCTCAGAACAGCGACCCCCCGCCCCCCCAGGCGTGGGAAGACCGCCTCGTGCCCTAGGGTTCCATTCTAAATATCACTCTCCACTAAAAGGAACCAGGGCTCCTTGAGAAATGGGCGGCTCCAGGGCTGACGCAAAGACAGAATATTATGAACCTGAAACATCTCTTTGTGCCAGAAAAGTAAGGAAGGGCTCGGAGAACGGTGGGGATGTGTCCAAAGGACTCAGCTGCCGCTAGCCACGTCGGGGACCACGTGAGCACCGGAATAAATGACAGGAGGAACAGATGATAACCCACTGAACTGAACAGAATTCCGCAAGTCCGCACGGGTATCAATAAACGGGGAGGGGAAAACATTCTTCTTTACGGTAGAATGCCGACATCAAGCATAAGAACGAAAAATGCAATTACTTAGCAACCGTCACAGAAATAGTTAATTCAAGGAGCAGTAATAGACCTTAGAGACAACAGATAGAAGCAGGGTGAGGACTGGGATTGTACATCCTCCAGTCACCCCGCAAATCGTCATACCTCACAAAGGGGGAGAAAAGCCCATACCTTTGCATAAATTTACGGCGGTCCCCGTCTTAATCGGTCAACGTCAACACCACCGATACTGCTGGAGGCCTCCCGACAGGATGCGCCCAGAAGCACGCAGCACCACTTCTGGGATATTCTGGCCCAAAGGGCACAACGCAGGTCGTATCGCGGGGAAACATCAGATGAAGTGGGAGCCCCGTGATCCTCAAAGGTGTCAACGTCCCGAGAGCTGAGGCAAGGGCCAGCGAAGCAGTCTAGAAACAGGACCACACAGCTGCCTGCCCCCGGACCAGACGCTCCTCTCTACAAAGAACATCACGGATCTACCGGTGAAACCTCCCAGGTCCAGCCCTGGGAGACCAGTACGTGGAATTGTTTCTATTCTGGAAATCTCAGAAAAGGTTTGGAAACAAGGAGGCCGTGGGAAGCCCCGGCAGTGGCAGATGATTCTCCTGGAGGTGAGGTGTGTCTGGGGCACGACAGACAGGGCCCTGGGGTGAGGTCCAGCCTGGGCTCCAGCCTGCCATGGGGTGACCCCTGACCTGGAGACAGTCCCTCTGGGACTCTCAGCTCATCCTCATATGAAGCCAGGGGTCCCCTAAGGGCCCTTCCGTGTGGGAGGACCTGGGAGTTCCTTCACTAGGGAAGGCCTTGAAGGCAGGATTCAGGCAACTGAGGAAGGATATGGTAGGACAGGTGGTGGGGCACAGCACGAACGAAGGCTTAGGGGTGGGATGGGGCAGAAGGGGCTGGAGCGGCTCGAGGACCCCCAGGCCTGCTGCCCCAGTCGCAGCACAGACACCGGCTGCTGCAAGAGAAAATGGGGCATGCAGGCAGGTGTGGCCGGCATGTGGGCTGGGTGCGAGTGCATGTGGGTGTGCCAGCACGCCCATCCATGTGTGCTGCTCGAGGAGGCCTGGGTGTGAGTCGAGGGGGTGGGGGGGAGGGCTGGGTGCGTATCTGTGTGTGTGGGACCTGGGTATGCACACGTGAGGGTGCGGGACCCAGCCGTGAGTGTGTTGCGGGTGTGAGTGTAGGGGACACGGCGCGTCACGTGTGAGTGGGTGTGCACGCGGCCCCTCCCGGTACCGGCAGCACGGCGCCCTCTAGCGGCCGCAGCAGGAAGCAGTGTGCGAGGAAGGGAAAGTGAAAGCGGGCCCTAGCAGACCGGGAAGGAGGCGGTGAGGCCCAGGGCAGACGCGATGGGCAGGGGATGAGAACAGGAGGAAAGGGCAGAGGAGAAAACCGGAGGAGAACGCAGAGAAGGCCAGGCTGCACTTCTCCCGGCGTTCTCCTCAGGGACTAATGTGTCTCCAAGGCTGACACTGACCTTCTTGGGTGACCCGGGGCACTGGCCTCACACGACACCATGGGGCTGGCTTGGCCCTTCAGCTAGGGGAGCCTCCAGACCTTCCGATGCCCCTCCTCCAGTCAGGGCTGGCTCAGGCCCCTCTGCCAGGGACACACCCTAACCCCCCACCCCATTCCTGGGTCTACAGTCCAAAAGGCCAGAGAAAACGGCCCCGGGCACCCTCTCTGTGCCCGGGAGGCTGGGATCCCATCCTTGGGTGGCCACTCTTCCACAGGTGAAAATATGTGTACCGACACTCCTGCCCTGTCTGGGCCTCAGTTTCCACTTCTACAAATGGGAAGCGGGGCCACTAAATCTCTGTGTCTGTCAGTAGGCAGATAGGGGGCTGTCCCAGGCACCACAGGTTCCTAGGAAGCTAGCTCCAGGGGCTGGGAGGCTAACTTCTGGGCCGCCCCCAGGCCTCAGGGCCTCACTCTGTGGCCACCTCCCGGCCTCACCTGGGACCCCCTTCCAGTGCCCCGCAGGGCCTAGCCAAGCTGTCCACAGTTTGAAAACCTTTCCTTCTTGCCCAGGACATGAAGCAGGCTTGGTCAGGGACCAAGAAGGATAATGACGGTCAGGTACCAGAAAGGGTTACTACTTCCAGTGCTGTCCCCCGACCACCAGCCAATCAAAGAGCAGGTACACCAAGCAGGTGTGGAGGGAGCCAAACCCAGGCAAAGCCAGAGGGCAGGGCCCAGATGGGCGTGTCTGCCCCTGCCTATCCCACCCTCGCAGCCACTGATGCCACCACACGTGCCCACCTCCGCCTCTCCTGTGCCTTCTCTCCCGAGGCCCCTCTGGGTCCCTCCCCAGTCTCTGGGTGGACAGAGTACCGGGTGTCGACGCTGCCCCTGAGGGCTCTAGGCGCATAAACTGGGGAGAACACGGGCCTCCCGATGCAAGACAGCCAAGTGGTGAAGAGGCTGGAGGCAAGTGGGGCCCTGCCCACTGCGGGGGGAGCACAAACCCGCACAACCGATTTGGAAGTGTGGCATTGTCTGGTAAAGCTGACCCTGCGTATTCCCCACGACGCGGCAATTCCAGCTTTAGCGGATCGACACTACAAGGACTCATGCCCACGTGCCCACGAAACATGGATCAGACGTTCCTGGAAGTACTTCAAAGAAAGCTTAAACCAGGACCCACCCAAGTGTGCCCTCCGGAGGAGGGGAAGAGAGAGGTGTGTTCACACCAGGGAGGATGAACCAGCTATGGCCAGGTGAAACAGGCAGTAACACCAGTTAGATGAAGGTCAGCCCAGGAAAACCCAGCTGCATTCTTGGGGGAAGCCGACCACATGGGAGAACCACAGAGAACACCGCGAAGCAGTCCCCAGGCAGGGCGCCATGGAGGCCTCTGGCTTTCCAGCCCCACGGGGCCCGCAGAGCACAAGGTTTTCTCTGGCTCTTCGCTGGGGTCTGTGTGTCACGAGTGCCATCTGCAGGGAACAGGGGGAGGTGCAGGGACCCCCGTGCCCAACAGAAATGCGCTGAGCCCTGATGTGAGCCGGGGAGGCAAGCAAGAACTTTCTAGCAGCTACACTGGCAAAAATTAAAACAGGCAGGTGAAATTAACATAAAATATTAGCACTGGAGCGTGTAATCGGTACAAAAAATTACTCACGAGCTTTTTCACATTCTTTCTCTACCATTCAGTCTTGGAAATCTGTCTTGTGCGTCCAGCACATCTCGATTTTGACCAGCCACAGTTCAAGTACTCGGCAGCCATCGGCAACACATGACCACCGTCCTCAACAGCGTGGCTCTGGAGAGCGGCCAGGGCCGAGAGGCCTCCCACCTGCCCTCCTGCACACAGAGCCCAGCCTCCTGTTCTGCCCTGTGGCCTCCTTCTCAGATGGCTCATTTGCTGCCTTACCAGTGACAGTGGTCTTCTCACTCTGCCCTGTGTGCTGACAAAAGCTGATTTACGTCCTTACAACAAACAAATAAAAAGATACAAAATTTTGGGGTGCCTTCCTTTGAGGGCCTGGGGAAGAAAGAGGGCCTAGATCTCAGGTGTGCCAAGGGGCTTTAAGAGAGTCTCTAGTGCCCCAGGAGGGTCCAGGAGGTGGCTGGCGGGCCAAGCGTTCCTCACTCCCCTTGCATCCACTTGGCCCCCAAACCCACAGGTCTCTTGGCTCTCGCACACGGGAGAGGGGCCTCACAGTGAACAGGTCCTTCTAATCCATTTCCTGGACCCTGTGAAAACAGATCGCTCAGGACAGATGCAACCCCCCACCCCAATCCAAGTACCCCTGGGTAACCGTGTTTTAACCAAGTCTCTACAGCATCCACAAAACTGTACTTTCTCTTCATGGCCACCATCAAAACCATCTAGAACAAGTCAAGACAATGCTCTAACGTCTAAGACACCCTCAACGGCCCCACAAGCCAAACCCGGACACCACAGGGCACCTCCACGTGCCCACAAGCACCTGACCCCTGAGAGGTGCCCATCGGCAACCTGACCAAGACTAGGCTGACTTTTGACCCGGGAAAGAAACACGGCTTCTCTGGACACAGCGGGTCGGTTCCAAGGTGTCCCTGACCAAGGATGTGCCATCTCTAGCTTCTCTGTCTCTCACGAACTGAGAAGACAGAGCAAAAGGAGACAGAGGGTGATCAGGGAGGGCCGAGGGCCCACAACCTGTAAACCGCCCCCCCACCCCCCCACTGACTACTTTGCCCAAATTGGGCCTGCCCTTCTGTGGCCTGGGGCAGCTGGAGCCTTTGTTCTCTTGTCTCCACACTAAACCCTATTCAAATCCCAGCTGTGAAACTTGGCCCCTGTATCTTTTGATACTTTACCTGACCTATGAAAAGGTCAGCTAGGCCCCTCCTTAGAGGACAGTTATATAAAGGTCAGCAGATAACCACATCCTGTTCTTTTTGGAAAGAAAACGAAACGAAAACTGGGACACCCCAGGAATCCATGGAGGCAGGAAGGCAGATGAACTTGACCATGTGCAGGGACACTCACCTGAACTTGCCCGTCCGCACCTGCAGGGCTCTCATCCCGCACCGCTGGGCACCACCGACGTCACCCACGATATCGTCTCCAATCATGATGGCCTGCCAGGCAGGGAAATGAGCTCAGAAGTGATGTCAGGGGAGTTTATTCCTGTGCTCCTTCAGCTGTTTTGACATAATCAACTGCTTGATTTGATGTTTAAAACTACTACCATACAAATTAGGCAAGGCAATATTGTCATCGTATTGACTAAAAGTCAACCCACCTTGAATATATCTCCTGCTGCCCACTCTCCCACCCCCCAAGAGCCGAGTGGCTCTGAACAGCGCATACGTGGGCAATCTGAAATCAATCCTCAGGTGTCAAAGTGATAACGGTGTCACAAGGCCACGTGGGGAGGCTGACACAGATTCGCCTCTACTTGAACACAGGCTGAACTTTACCTGCAGCTAAAAACTCCGTAACCAGGTGCCAACCACTAGCCCTGTGAAAATTAACTAAATTTCTGGCAAATCTTTGTAGCTCACAGTTTAGGACCTTTTGCTTTCAATAATGAGGGTACTACCTATAAAACCAAAATAATATGCAAACAAAAATACACACACACACGCGCACACACACACACACACACACACACACACACACACAAAGGTAACGCTTGCAGCCCGGTGATCATTTCAAAAAGCAGCCTCTGGGATATACTCTCCCACCCGACACAACATGAAAACCAGACAAATTATGTGAAACAACAGTTTTCAAGCCACTGGACATCAAGCAATGAAGGGCAATGATTTTTAGGACACAGGAAACATAGGAAGTGAACCCCACGAGTATATTCAGTTTCCAGACTGTGGGTGCAGGGAGGGAGAACCACACAGAGCCTGGCAGACTCCCCGAATGGAGGGAAAGAGCTAAGGGCTGGGAGACCAAGGCAGCTGAAGTTCCCAGGATGGAGTATCAGAGAGGAGGAGACTACCCAGAGTAGAAGGGCACAGATCCACAGAGGGTCCCTCTGAATGAGGCAGCATTCTGCAGACTGCTGATCAGCACACGTGAGTGAGGAAACCACCCGAGGCCAGGGAAAGAATCACACTGCAAAATGAAAGAAAACAGTGCCCGGACCTCACACAGGGTTGGGAATAGTGCCTGTTCCCACCAGCCAGACTGGAAAATCTCATCATTCACAGGGCACTGGGTAGTGTTCTCAGGAGCATCTTGCCTTCGTAGTGGGGAGTAATTAGTCTTAGACCAAACCCTGCTCTGGCACTGCCTCCCAAGTCTCTAAAGCAAGACCTGGAAGGATCAAACTGTTTCCAAGTCATTTAAGTGCATCCCAGAACAAAGTGCATACAAAAATATCCAGAACCCTCCCCCTCCGAAAAGTAGAATTTGCAACGTCTGGCAACTAATTTAAAAAAGCGATCAGACATGCAACGAAGGCAAACATCACACATAATGAACAGAAAACTCAATCCATCTAAACTGACCCAGAACTCACACAGATGTGGGAATTAGCAGACAAAAACATTAAATTAGTTACTGCAACTATCTTACATATGTTCCAGATGTCAAGTAGGGACATGGAAGATAAAAGAAAAGATCCAAATTGAACCTCTAGAGATGGAAACTACAACAGATTGTTTTTTCCGACAGAGAACTGCTTTTATTTTTAATTACTAATAACAGCGCAATTTACTGACATTTACAACTAATCGCAAGTATGCGGTACTAAATAATGCTTACATTTTATTTATACTGGTAGCACCTGAAATACATTATGTCTGGAATGGAAAATCTGCCGAATGAAATTAATAAAGGATTACACAACACAGAAGAAAAGATTAATGAACTTGAAGATATAGCAATAGAAACCATCCAAAATGAAACCAAGAGAAAAAAGTAACTTAACAAAAATGAACAGAATACCATCAAGCTAGGACATGACTTCAAAGGGCCTGATACACATGTAACTGGAGGATGAGAGGAGGTGACAGAAATAAAATGTGACTTCCTAGTGGCTAAAAATTTTCTAAACACAATAAAACTGATAAATCCACAGATCCAAGACCCCAATCAACACCAAACACAAGAAACATGAGGAAAATTACATTAAGGCACAACATAATCAAACTACTCAAAGTCAGGGACAAAGCAAAAATCTTAAAAGCTGCTGGAGCAAGAAAAAAGTACTGTTACACAGTAAGAAACAAAGATAAGACATGAGATTTTCCACTGGAAACAATGCAGGTGAGAAGACGGTGGGGCGCCATCTTTAAAGTACTGAGAGAGGGAAATGCCAACCTAGAATTCTATACCCAGCAAAAGTATCCTTCAAAAACAAAGGCAAAATAAAGGCATTTTCAGATATCTTAAGCTTAAAGGCATCATCACCAACAGATCCACACAAAAGAAATGTAATAGGAAGTCTCTTAGGCAAAAGGAAAATGGTACTAAGTGGAAATATGGATCTGCACAAAGGGACAGAGAAAGAGTGATCCATGGCATATGTTGATCCCTTCTTCTACCAGCCAACTCCTAACAGGCTTTCAAGACCACCACCTTTGAACCCAGCTGGGATATGAGGCCCCCCCAAAACCCTCTGGTTACCTCCTGGCACGTCCCCTACTGCACTGTACTGGTTCACTCATCGTTCTTTTCTAGAAACGTGTGAGCTCCTGCAGGCAGGGCTATGGGTTGATGCTGGCACTTAGCTGATATCCAAAAACTTGACTGGATCAGTGTCCTAATTTAAGGCATGGCTGCCGACGTCAGGAGACACTTAGGAGGTACAGCCAATAGGTCTCCTCACTGGTCACCAAAGTAGAGTCTACTTCAGTGCTGTCTGAACTTTAGTCATTAGTGGGTCTCCTTTTGCGATATCCACATGTATTATGAACATTATTGTTTACATTGATTCATACCTTCTTACATATGTACTTTTTTTTTTTAACGTTTATTTTTGAGACAGAGAGAGACAGAGCATGAACAGGGGAGGGGCAGAGAGAGAGGGAGACACAGAATCTGAAACAGGCTCCAGGCTCTGAGCTGTCAGCACAGAGCCCGACACGGGGCTCGAACTCACAGACCATGAGATCATGACCTGAGCCGAAGTTGGACGCTTAACCGACCGAGTCACCCAGGCGCCCCACATATGTACTTTTAAAGAAAAAAAGAACAGCTTCCCTCACTTAACTACCACAAAACTCTGATTAAAAGCTTCAAAATATTCTCAGGACAAGATTCTGCTAGTGGAAGAAAAATCGGACGCCTTAGACATCAAACACGCTCCAGATCTGTTCTCAAGTCCAGTTGGGATTTTACGTGGTTGGAGGCCAGATGGGTCTGAGAAACCGGACTCCACGTGACAAGACGGGTGTCCTGATGCCGACAGGGTGGAAGCTTTGAAACTGACAGTCACTCCACAAGTCTCCCCTCTGGAATTCAGATGTCAGGTGTGGGTGGCTAATCAGTGAATAGATACACCAGCCAAAATCAAGGACAATCCAAACGATGACTGTGAGGCATTCACACTGGGGAAATGAATTTGGACTCTGCCTGTAAGGACAGGAGTCCGCAAGGAACATGTCTCCCATCTCAGAGTGGGGGATATAGGGCAGTGGAAGCAGAGGCAGGCCTTGTGTGACCAGCAGAATGGACAGACTGAGCTCAGGTTTCAGATGGGGCCAGAGGAACCAGGCTCAAACTCCAGCTCTGTTAGCTACTAGTTCTGTGGTCTTGGGCAAGGCTCCGCTTCAATCTGTGAAAGGGGTCTAAGTGGTGTGGCATTTAAATGAAACCATATCAATTACGCATCGAGGACAGTGCCTGCACATAAGTTATCTGCATGTGTTTAAAAGGAAAAACAGGGGCGCCTGGGTGGCGCAGTCGGTTAAGCGTCCGACTTCAGCCAGGTCACGATCTCGCGGTCCGTGAGTTCGAGCCCCGCGTCAGGCTCTGGGCTGATGGCTCGGAGCCTGGAGCCTGTTTCCGATTCTGTGTCTCCCTCTCTCTCTGCCCCTCCCCCGTTCATGCTCTGTCTCTCTCTGTCCCAAAAATAAATAAAAAATGTTGAAAAAAAAAAAAAATTAAAAAAAAAAAAAAAGGAAAAACACACTAGGAAATGTTTTGTTGGGGAAATTCCTGATCTAGCCCTGTTAGAGATAGTCCAGTCTCTATGATGACACTCTTGCCTCCAGTGACCCAGCACTTTTGTATTAAGCCCCTGTGGGGGGCAGGCAGTGGGGACACAGGGGATCAAAGAGACACAGTCCCTGCCTTCATGGAGCTCCTGGTTGAATACAGAAGACAGATGTTCATCAGACAATTTCATAAATACACAGCCAAGAATGTGATAACGTGCAGGAGGCTGTGAGGGGTAGTGGTCGGGGAAGGCTTCCTGGAGGACGTGAGGTTTTGAGCTTCAACCTGAAGGGCAAGAGGGGCCGGCCAGGTTAGGAGGTAGGGGCACTCCCAGCAGGGGACCCCATATGTGTGCTAACAACCCATCTGCCGCCCTTCCCCAGGGCAGGGCCATACAATGCATTCCACAAAGCACAGGCTAATAAGCCCGAAGCGACTGTCCTTGGAAACATCTGAACAGGCATTCAAATAACTGGAGAAATCACGAAGAGTTTGTGGAAAAGGCCAAAGACTGAGCTGGTGCCACTCTGGGTGTCAGAGAGGTAGTTCCAGGTAAACACGAGGCTCTTCTAACAACCAACACAGGCTGCCTCGGAGGTACCACTCAATCATATTCAAGCAGAGGCTGAAGGGGCCTTCATCAGGGAGGCCCCAGGTAGAAGCTCGGACACGGACAATGACCACCAGCACTGAGACCTCTGCCAACGGCTAGTGGTCACAGCCGCCTGCCACATGCATGAGGAACTTGAAAAAAACTGCATTTCTTCCAGCGAATATTCCAAACTTCATACGCTTCACCAATGGCCTCCGATCTTATCTCCAATCCCACGTTTTCCAAAGTCAGTTTTGCACACGGGTGACACGCTGTTTGATTTTAGGTACAACACGGACACGCATTTTAATGTAACCGTTTTGCATTTATTTTTAGAGTAATCTCTTTATGGTAAGTAAGGGATTCTGGTTTTCCATTTAAAGGAGTGATCAAAGGTCCTTTTATTTATTTATTATTTTTTTTAAGTTTATTTATTTTGAGAAAGTGAGAGAGAGTGTGAGCAGGGGAGGGGCAGAGAGAGGAGAGAGAGAGAGAATCCCAAGCAGGCTCAGAACTGTCAGCGTGGAAAGCCCAGTGCAGGGCTTGAACTCATGAACCTCAAGATCATGACCTGAGCCAACACCAAGAGTTGGTCGCTCAACCAACCGATCCACCAAGATGCTCCCAAAGTTCCTTTTAAAATACATTTATTTAAGTTTTTAAAAATGAATCGATTTAAGGGGTGCCTGGGTGGCTCAATCGGTTAAGCATCCGACTTCAGCTCAGGTCATGATCTCATGGTCCATGAGTTTGAGCCCCGCATCGGGCTCTGTGCTGTCAGTTCAGAGCCTGGAACCTGCTTTGGATTCTGTCTCCCTCTCTCTCTGCCCCTCCCCCACTCATGTTCTGTCTCTATCAAAAAATGAATAAACATTAAAAAAAATTTTTTTTAATTCCATCGATTTAAAGAAAAATTAAGTGAGTAATAGTGCCAGTGCCAAGTACCCAGGTACGGTAAAAATTGGAAATTTCTTCTAGGATGACTGTTGGCTTGGGAGAGCACTGCCAAATACAAATGGGTTTTTTTTTTTTTTCTTAGTGTTTACTTATTTTTGAGAGGGGGGAGAGGCAGAGAGAGAGGGAGACACAGGATCCGAAGCAGGCTCCGGGCTCTGTGCTGTCACAGAGAGCCCGACGCGGGGCTCGAACCCATGAACCACGAGATCATGACCTGAGTGGAAGCTGGACACAACTGACTGAGCCACCCAGGCCCCCAAATCCAAATACAAGAAACAGCCAGGGGGCTACGTGTGCCTCCTGACAAGAGCAGCAGGGCTCACACACGGGTGGTCCTGCAAGCCAGGGTCACCGGGGCCACCACACGGCTCCTCCGGGAGGAGGGCGCCGGACCAGCCACGAGCCCCAGGATGAGATTCTGCTTTCTGCCCTTTCGAGGCCTCTGAACGTTCCTAACCTTCCAACCTAGGGCCCTGTCCATTGCTACCGGAGGCTCCGGGGGCCATCTTGCTAGAAGTAACTTGGAAATGAAACAGGTCTTCCAACGAATCCGTGTCAAGCCTGATGCCTTCCACGCTTCTGGGGAAAAGAAGATTTTATGCACACGTTCCCCCAAGGCAGTAGAAAGTCTTCGCCCTCGGAACACAGCCTCCCGGGGCTTCCTGGGCAAGGCCATTTGCTGCTGTGACCCACAAAGGCGGAAGCAGAGATCTGGGCCCTTGGAGGAAGAACTCCGGAGAAGCGGCCGCTGTACTCGGTCACGATGAGCCGATGCCCGATCCGGGCGGCGCCCCGAAGCCGCGTGTGAGGCTGGGGGAGCGCAGGGGTGCCGGGGACGCTGCGGGGCGTGCAGCTGCCCGGAGCAGTGATGCCTGTCCGGGCCAGCTTGTGGGCTCCGCAAACCAAAATGCACTGGGGCCTCCGGGGATTTCACAGATTTACTATCGGTGAAGGGCAATGATCACGCGACGAGGGGCAATTATTGCCAATCATTTAGGATTTAAAAAATCATTGGCAAGAAGATAGAGGTCAAGAGGTGCGCCGTCGGGGGAAATAAAAAACCCCTACCTGTCAGGCCCGGGATGCACTTCCTTTCTGACTGCAATACGGTGAAGGCAGGGCAGAGGCACCCGGCGAGGCTGGACTCCCAGGGAACACGGAGACCCGGAGAGCCGGAGGGAGCACTGAGCCCCGCAGGCAGGTCTTCCGGTCTGAGCTTTCAAGCAGCTTCGTTCACGTTTCTTCAATCTTTGCCTGCCAGCACCTCCTTACCGTCTGCCAGGGGAAGAACCCGCGCTGACAGGTGACCGTGTTTGGGAGCAAGCCCACCTGTCATACACTTTCTGGTGGCCCCAGGACTCTGCCCAGGAGCTCTCCTCCCTCTCCCAGGGCAGCACAGCAGGGCTGGAGGTGAAGGAGCCGGGGGCTCAGCCCCGAGGGGCACACACCCCTCCAGGGAGATGCCTCAAGAGGACATCTAGCACTCGATGCGTCCCGGGTCTTCAGCCTGCAGGTCTGGAGGCACCCGGGCCCCCTCAGAGACCCGGAGATGGCCCACGGCTAAGGAATCCCCCCACAGTCCGACACATTCGTGAGGCCCAATTCCAAAGCACAGCACAACTCAAATACCGCTATGTCATAAAAAAGTAAAAACAGTGTGGTAAGGATGGGGGTGGGGGGATACAACCGGTAAGGAAGGTAAACGGATACCACCTTTCTGAAACAGAAATAAGCAATGTTCGGGGCACCTGGGTGGCTCAGTCGGTTAAGCGTCCGACTTCGGCTCAGGTCACGATCTCCGGGTTCGTGAGTTCGAGCCCCGCATCGGGCTCTCTGCTGTCAGTGCAGAGCCCATTCTGGATCCTCTGTCTCTCTCTGTCTCTCTCTCTCCCTGCCCCTCCCCCACTTCCTCTCAAAAATAAATAAAACATTAAAAAAAAAGAAAAAAAGAAGCAATGTGCATCATGGCCCAACAACTACCCTCTAGGTAAGATTTCTCCACAAATAATTAGATTTGTACAAAAGGGCACACATACAAGGGTATTCATAGGGTTTGGTACGATAGGAAAATTGGGAGTCATCTAACATCCGACAACAGGGGATACAAAGAACATTATGGTATAGCCCATATGGAAGAACACCACAGAGCCACAGACGTTATTTTGTGAAAGTGTCTAAAAAGGCACAAAGGAAACTGCTCCCAATACAATATTGTATTTAATACTTAATATTGGAAAAAAAGAAGATCATTCAAACTGTGTGTTAAAAATGTATCTACAGATGGGGCGCCTGGGTGCCTCAGTCGGTTAAGCGTCTGAATCTTGACTTCAGCTCAGGTCATGATCTCATGGTTGGTGAGCTCGAGCCCCACGATGGGGGGTTCCGTGTTGACAGAGCAGAGCCTGTCTGGGATTCCCTGTCCTCACTCTCTGCCCCTCTCCCCCTCTTGCGTGCTCTCTCTCTCTCTCTCTCTCTCAAAATAAAAATAAACTTTCTAAAAAAATGTATATCTAGAAACTAAAATATTGGAAGGGTTACGCGGGATCTGTTATTCTGGTTCGTGGGATGAGGAACAGTGTTTTTCCTTGTACTTTCTGAATTTTCCCTGTTGCCTTTAACAAACATCACGTACTTCACACGATGAAATTCTTGTGCTTTGAGGAGAAGAAAATCTTATTTTTAAAAAGGCTCTTGGGGCGCCTGGTTGGCTCAGTCGGTTGAGCATCCTATTGCGGCTCAGGTGGTGATCTTGTAGTTTGTGAGTTTGAGCCCTGAGTGGGGGGCTCTGTGGTGACAGCCCAGAGAAGGTTCTGGATGCGCTGCACCCCCTCTCGCTGCCCCTCCCCCTCCCACGCTCACGCTCACATACACCCTTGCTCTCTTTCTCTCAAAAACAAATAAATATCGTTAATAAGTAAGTAAAGGTTTTACAGACCCCTTGTGACTGGGATACATGCCTACGACAACCTCAGAGCCACAATTTCCCGAAACTCCAGACAGTCTCAAACCCGGGGCTGTGGTGTCAGGCCTGTCCCTGTCTGGAGACAGAGCTTCACGTTCAAATCCGGGTTGCAGGAGCTGGTCCGCTCTCTCCCGGTGCTCTGGGCTCACACGGTCCCTGCAAGGTCTCCCTGAACTGACACCCAAGACTCGCGGGTGGCGGGCCTGAGCTGGCGGAGGGGACTGGGGATGGGCCTTCCGTGGAAATTCCCGAGGGGGACGAGGCCATGAGAGAAATGAGTGGCCCCGCTTGGACACTCCCTCCCCACCCACAGGTCTCCCCACCCACAGCCTGTCCCCGTAGCCGCGTAGCTAGAATGAACGATCTGAGAACCAGTGAGCAGAATGACAGCAGAATGACAGAGCCTAGTCCGCGTTTTATGCCCTGCCCTCTTGGGAGAAACCTACAACCCTTGCCCACATGTTCGACAGACCATCCCTAGGGCATTTACCCTCACCCCCTGAGATCCTGTCTAACTTTATTTTCTATGGTTGGTATTCAGTCAACAATATTTAGTATTTTTGAAACTAGAAAGTGATACTGTCCTACTTCGTGTGCCTTTAAAAAGTCCAATCACCAAACCGAAAAATCCTGCTATGTGGCTGATGCCCCCCTGGAGGCCTGGGGCACAGCAAAGGCCTGGAGGGGATGGGGTCCTGGCCAAAGGCCTCATCAGCAGATTAATCTTGGGTTCGGCACTAGGGTTTCTGTGACTATTCCCTAATGCTGTGGTTCTCACCTGGGGGGCAACCTTGCCCCTGGGGGGATATTTGGCAACATCTGGAGACAGCTGTGGTTTCACAACTGGGGGAAGGGGTCCTAAGCATCCGGTAATGCACAGGGTGGCTCCCCACCACAAAGAATGATCTGGCTCCCAAATGTCAAGAGTGCCGAGGTGGGGAATCCTGCCTTGACCTCAATATGGAGGTGCAAATGCCTATGACGAGGACTGGAGCAAGGACTCCACGAAATAAATAGGTTTGTGACAGTTCACGTATTCGAGGTCCTTCCTCTCCAAGCCTTGGGCTTGGAGTGAGATGGGCGCCCCCCCCCCCAACCCCCAGCTTCTTGGCTGCTGTGTACCGACTCCCGTGCTAACTAAGCACTCTGGTTTCAACAGTCCCAATTTCCATGAAACCTGCATGATTTGCAAAGGACGGAATTTCTACGTGTATGGAAAACTGCCAAAACCTTCACATCATTCGGGCTGTAGTATGAAGCTGTAAAACCACCCACTGATTTCAAAGCCTTAAGCCATGAGAAATTAGGTATTTCTAGAAGCAACCTTTAAGGTATGTTATTCTTTGCCTTATTACTGAATCCTGGAAAGGGCCTGCTTACCTCTAAGAGGTTTGAATTTCCAATCTATTAGAGTAATACCAGCAATCTGTCATTTCTAGGCTATCGAGGAAAGGTTAGAATGGAAATTGCATTTGGGTGGTTATGTCCATTCTGAGCGCAGGCTGAGGACTCAGCAGAGGCAGCAGGCCCTGGCCTGGAAGGAGCAGTTATCAAGGGAAATGACTGCTGATAACTTTATTGATTAAAGCGGCTTGAAAAATTTAAGGTTTGCCACAGCCCTGGCACTTCCACAGCAAGACTGCTCCTCACAGGCATTTTTCATTAAAAATAAAGAGGCAGGATCAGAGAATTATTACCTTGTGCATAAGACACAGTTCATTTGAAATGGCCTTATTTTGAAATACTGCCTTAAAAGGTCTACACATCCTGAGGCTCGAGTAACGTTAATGAACGTTTTAGAAAAACGGTGGGGTGAGGGTTTAACAGCACACAGAAGTTGCCACTCAACTGTCAAGGGGAGAGACAGAAATGACATTTGAGGGTGGAAGGGAGAATGATAATATGAGAAGTAAATAAGATTCAGCTTTGCCACATGTGCTCAGAGCCACCAGAGAAAACAATTCCTTAGCTGCCCAGGGTATCCGATGCTCGCCATCGACTGGACAGCCGAGGGACCTTGACCTCATCACACACAAAGACTCACCAGGAATCTAAAACACAACGCCCACAGCCCCAGCACCCGCCACATGAGATGCCCAGATTAACGGGACGCCCATACGGGCCTCGGCTGCTCTTTGGGGTTTGGAGAGGACAGTTTCTCATTCAGAATGGAAAAGGTGCCAGCGGGGAAAATAACTGAAAAATGCCAAAAAGCAAAAAGAGGAGGGGGGAAATCATCCCAGGTCGAACTCTCCAAATACATCCAGCGATAATGTGACGTCCAGTGCCCCCGGCCTTACTTTCTAGACAGGGGCAGCTTTTGTTGTGTTGTCTGTTTGGAGGAGGTTCTGAGACGACTATGATCACACTGCTCATATAATTCTAAATACCGGCTTTTAAATCCAAGTTATGGGAGCCTTTCTTCCGCCCTGTAACAAATCATCTTCAGAATTTATTCCCTCTTAAACGTATCCAATGAGTAGGATATAAATATATACACAGTTGTTTACATTTAAGAAATGGAAAGGTGGGGCACCTGGGTGGTTCAGTCGGTTAAGCGTCCGACCTCGGCTCAGGTCATGATCTCGCGGTTTGTGAGTTCGAGCCCCGTGTCAGGCTCTGTGCCGACAGCTCAGACCCTGGAGCCTGCTAAGGATTCTGTGTCTCCCTCTCTCTCTGCCCCTCCCCTACTTGTGCTCTAACTCTCTCTCTCAAAAAATGAATAAATGTTAACAAAAGGAAACAGAAAAAAAGGTAAGCCATAACATTTATAAAAAGGGCTACCAACGAGACAGGAGTAGGAAGAGAAAGAAAAGGACAGAAGCTCCACTCCCTTAACTGTATCTTATTTTAGGGATTTGATTTTGAAATCAAGCAAATATTTTACATAACTACAAAAAAAACGTAAATGTTGAGGGGTGCCTGGGTGGCTCCATCAGCTTCGGCTCAGGTCATGATCTAAGTTCAGGAGTATGAGCTCAAGTGCAGCTCAGCAAGGAGCCTGCTTGGGATTCTCTCTCTCCGTCCCTCTCTGCTCCTCCTCCCCCGCCGGGTGGCTCAGCTGGTTAAGCATCAGACTCTAGATATCTGCTCCGGTTGTGATCTCACAGTTGTGAGATCAAGCCCCACATCAAGCTCTGTGCCGAGTGTGTTGTCTGCTTGGGATTCTCTCTCTCTCTCTCTCTCTCTCTCTCTCTCTCTCTCTGTGCCTGTCCCTGGGGCTCGAACTCATGGGTCATGAGATCATGACCTGAAGTCAGACGCTTAACTGACTGAGCCACCTGGGTGCCCCTAAAAAAATCCTTTGTTACCTTGGGAAGATGCTAGAGAATCAACTCATTATTCTGAAAACTAATAAACAATGAAAAAAAAAAAAAAAACAGGCATTTATCTGGAGTTCCCTATATGAACTGCGCCCCAGGGTAACAAACAGTTGGTGAGCAGCTTTCCTATATAGAAATAATCCAGAGGGAAAAACGAAGAAGGAATGACAGAATTCAAATATCACCATTCTGCTGCCTTTGATGAATTAAAGGAGTCAACACCAATCACGAATAGCAGCTAACAACACAAAAGGAGAAAAGGGGACACTCTGTGCCTACTGATGGAGGACACATCACCGCCTATAAAGTAATCATGAAAAAACTGAACCAGACTCTGAGCGAGCTTCTAGATCTAACTATCAATCTCCAGAGAACAGAGGACAGACGAGCATGTGAAGGAATACTTCCGAGGTGTAATCAACGAAATCCAGACTGTGGGAAATTCCACAGGACAAACTGCCCAGTTTCTGCTTCATAATGTTGCAAGGAAAAAACAAGAGGGAGATGGGGGTGGGGTGGAGTTGGGAATCAGTAGATAAAAACACCGCTTGAGAATCTCACGGACCAATCACAATGCAAGAGCCTCATCTGAGTCTGATTCAAACAAATTGCAAGCAACATGAAACAATTATAAGACCAACAAGGGAACGTGAACAATGATTAGACATTTAATAATATTAAAGAATTATTGTTGGTATTCTTTAGACGTGATAATGGCATTATCTATGATTTTGAAACAAATTCCTATCTTTTAGGGGCACCGAAATATTCATACATAAAGTAACAAGATTTCTGGGATATGATTCAAAATAATCTAGGGCAAGGGCGCCCGGTTGGCTCAGTCAGTTAAGCATTTGACTCGATTTTGGCTCAGGTCGTGATCTCATGGTTCATGAAATCGAGCCCCGTGGTTGGCTCTGAACTGACAGCCAGGAGCCTGCTTGGGATCCTCTGTCTCTCCCTCTCTCTCTGCCCCTCCCCTACTTGCACACACACACGTGCACACTCTCTTTCTCAAAATAAATTCATAAACATTTCAAAATAATCTAGGAGAGGGGCACCTGGGTGGCTCAGTTGGTTAAGCCTCCGACTTCGGCTCAGGTCATGGTCTTGTGGTTCGTGGGTTCGAGCCCCACATCAGGCTCTGTGCTGACAGCTCAGAGCCTGGAGCCTGCTTCCGATTCTGTCTCCCTCTCTCTCTGCCCCTCCTCAGCTCGTGCTCTGTCTCTTTCTGTCTCTCAAAAATGAATAAATGTTAAAAAAAAATTTATCAAAATAATCTAGGGGAGAAGAATGGGTAGAGTATAGATTAAACAAGAGGGTATTAATATTGAAAGGGGTCCTAATGGCCAAATACGGGACAATCTGACAACAAAATAAATAACAACGGGAATGAATTGTAACTTAGAGAATAAAACAAATAGCCCTGAGTCCATATTGGAATGAACAAGCAAATGGGGACAAAAAAAGGAAAGCTCTTTCTTACAGTAAATTCCAACTAACAAATACAGAAGGAATGACAGAAATACAAAATGACCATTCGGCAAACACCACAGTAAGAACTGCTTCAGGTAAAAATTATCACTGGAGGGGCGCCGGGGTGGCTTGGTCGCTTGAGCATCTGACTCTTGACTTTGGCTCAGGTCATTTTCCCCGGGGCCATGGGATCGAGCCCCACATCTGGCTCTGCACTGAGTATGGAGCCTGCTCGAGATTCTCTCTCTCCCTCTGCCCTCTCCCCTACTCACTCTCTCTCTCTCTCTCTCAAATCAATCAAATAATTAATTAATTAATTAAAAAGAATGATTGATCAATGGATGCAAACATTGAGACGGGAAAAGAAAAACGGGAAAGGATACTTACACAGACAACATGCTTTCCCACAGGATACTTACTAGTTAATGGGACAAGGAGTAACTTCACAATAGAGAACCCTGGCACCTATCACCTCCGACACTGATCAAAGTGAACCTCACCAATAAGGGGCAAAGTGCCATCATGCACCTGTCCCCGTGCAGCACACCAAGAGGGCACAGCACTGTTTCTGTGAGATTCCTGCCCAAAGTGCATAGCCAAAAATTAAATGAAGTCACAAGGAAACATCAGGAAAAAACCTGATGTTGAGGGATATTCTACAAAATAACCAGCCAGTACTATTCAAAAATGCCACGGTCCTTAGAGACCAGAAAGGCTGAGGGACTGGCCCAGGAGGCAGGACACAGGGGAAGGGACTGCTAAATGCAACGTGTCCCATATAAAGATGCAGATGTGCTGGCCCATGATGACATCTGATCTTATAATTCTCCCACGATTGTTATGCAAGATGTTAGCATTTGGAGAAGCTGGCTTCAGGGCAGATGGAAATTCTCTGTGCTAATTTTGCGACTCCTGTAAGTGTGAAATTACTTCAGAATGAACAGTTACACATAAGTTTTTAAAGTGGTTATTAGTTGATAATTAGTGAGGCTTGGTGATGGGAAACGAGGAGCTCATGATGCTACTCTCCCTACTTGCACAGATACTTGGAATGTTCCATGACAAAAAGTTAAAAAGAGGGGCTCCTGGGGGGCTCAGTTGGGCGTCTGACTCTTGATTTCAGCTCAGGTCATGATCTCACAGCTTTGTGGGTTTGAGCCCCGGGCTCTGCACTAACAGTGTAGAGCCTGCTTGCGATTCTCACTCTCTTTCTGCCACTCCCCTGCTCACACTCGCTCTCAAAATAAATAAACTTAAAAAAAAAAAAAATAAGGAAAAAAAGTTAAAAAGAGGGATTTCAGAGACAAAACAACCGCACAGGAGATGTGGACCCCGTTTGGATTTGATTCAAACACATCAACGTCAAAGAACATTTCTGAGCCAGGCAGGGAGACTTAAATACGGATTACTGGGAAATACTAAGGAATCACTGTTGATTTTGTAGGTTGGGGTTTTTTCCACTGTGATAAAAAAACACATAAAATGTACTAATGTAACCATTTAAAGTATACAAATCAGTAGCATAAAGCATAGTCACATTATATGACCATCACCCCTGTCCGCTTTCAGACATTTGTATCACCCCAACAGGAGACTGTCCCATCAACAGCCCCTCCCCACCCCCCACTCCCCCGGCAATCACTAATCTATTTTACGTCTGTACAGATTTTCCTATTTGGGACGTGTCATACAAATGCTACGTAACATGTAAAATACGGCCTTTTGTGCCTAGCTTCCTTCGCTTCCCGTGTTTTCCAGGTTCATCCACATCGTGGCATTGATCAGTATTTCATTCTTTTTATAGCTGAAATATTCCATGGTGTGAATAGACCGCATTCTGTTTATCCGTTCATGTGTCGATGAACATTTGCATTGTTTCCGCCTTTTGGCGATGTTGAATAGTGCTGCTATGAATATTCATGTAGAACTTTTTGTTTGGACACCTGTTTTCAATCCTTTTGGATGCGTACATAGGAGTGGAATTGCTGGGTTATAGGATGCTTCTGTTTACCTTCTCCAGGAGCTGTTTTCCAGAGGGGCTGCCCCATTTCACATTCCGGCCAGCATTCCCACACGAGGGCTCCAATGTGTCCACATCCTCGCCAACGCTGGCCATCTTCCCTTGTGTTTTGTTTTTAAAATGATTATGGATGGCCATCCAAGTGGGTGTGAGGTGGGATCTCACTGTAGTTTTGATCTGCATTTCCCTGACTGATGGCACAGAGCATCTCTTTGTGTGTTTGTTGGCCATTGTTAGATGTTTTAACGTGTTGTAGTTATGTGAAAAATAACTATCTTTTTTTTGGAAGGCATTACTAAAATATGAAAGGATACACATGACAACAAATCTGGGATTTAGAATACAACAGCAAAAAAAAAAAAAAAAAAAGAAAGAAAACAAGTTGAAAAAAGGCAAAAAAGATACAACAAGGGAAGTCGGCAAAAATCTTTTGTTAAATCTGAGTGATGGCTGTGTGGGGGGAGTCGCTGTATCATTCTGCTTTCATGTATGTCTGAAATTTGCCACAATAAAAAAAGAAATTCTACCCTATGAAACAAAGTCGTGAAAACCCAGGGTCATTACTCCTGTGGTCTTTGTTCATTCAAAACACAAGCCTCTCTCTCTCCTCTCTTACCAACCTCACAAGGCATTTTCTGGGTTTTTCCTGGCAACCTCAGAGACCCTGCCTTCTGAGATTCACAGATGTTGGGGAGACTGGGGGAGGGCCAGAGGGTCCAGACTTCTGGGACTGTCCCCATGCATCTTGAGAGACCGGTGCTCTAGACCAGAACACATGTGGGAAATTCGGGTCCAACAATCAATCAGCAAGCATCACAGTGGTCCTGGGGGCACAGCCTCACTGCAGATGCTGATGCTGTCCTCAGTGCCAACGTCCAAAACAGACAGCCCGGGGCCCGCTGCAGACATGTGCCCATGGTCTTTTCAGCGATGCTCTCGGAAAACCACCTGCTGTTGGGGACCAACTCCACACTACCTGGGAAGTGGGAGGCACTGGAGGCATCAAATTCTTTTAAAAAATCGTGCTTTTTTCTTTTTAAGATGTTGGGAAGGCCATCTGTGCCAAAAACAGTCATAATGTAAAGGTAGCAAGACGCACGATTTAGTGCTTACATGTTGTTTGACTCTTGCTGTATGTTGGCCTTCCAATGAACTATTTTTTTCAGTTTATTTATTTTTTGAGAGAGAGCACGTGCATGTGCACGCACAGGGGAGGGGCAGAAAGGGAAGAAGGAAAGAGGGAGAGCGGATCCCCAAGCTGACAGCACAGAGCCCGATTCGGGGCTCTTCGTGAGATCGTGACCTGAGCAGAGATGGAGAGTCGGACGCTTAACCGACTGAGAGCCACCCCGGCGCCCCTCAACGAACTATGTTTAAAACACTGACACATTAATACACTTCAGTTCTCATTCGTCCGGAGAAGAAGCAAAAGTCACTGGGACACAGCCACAGGCATTTCTTACTCTTACGCTGAAACGCATTCCACAGGCTGAAAGCATTCTGTGGGCCTCCTCTGCGGTCTTTCCCCAGGACAATCAGCTCTGATGGGTGGAAGGGCCCACCTACCTGGCTGCCCAGCCAAACCCCACAGGCTGCCCAAGGCCTCAGGCCCACCTCAGGCCCCAGGGCTGCCCCACCTGAGTGCCCGGGCCCCCCCCCGCAAAAGACCCGCTTCCACACACGCCCGTGAGCGGCTGGCCTACCTCGTGAGACTCTACCCCCATCTCCTGCAGGGCCGACTGGAAATACCCGGGAGCGGGTTTCCCCACCACTTCGGCCTTGATTCCACAGGCATACTGGGAAAATAGAAAAGGACACATGGCATGGGTTTAGGATTAACAGGTGGATACGGATCCAAAGGCCTCCCTCCAGGGAATCAAGGAAAGAGTGCCCCAAATGTGTCCCCCGGGGGCCGGGAGCCTCCAGGAGGCAGGACACAGGGGCTGCGAGACACATCTCATAGGCAAGAGCATCGCGACCCCACATCAGGGTGCACAGGATGCTGGGGGCACCCCTAGTGGGCCCCCTGCTCAAAAACCTGAGCACGGCAGGAGGCGGGCCACCTGGGCTGATGCTCTCATCTGTCACCTGCCCTCCAGGAGAAAGGGGCCATGGCTCTATCTGCCAGTGTGCTCAACCCTCCCACCTGAGCACAGGCAGGAAGGAGCCAGGGTAGCAGTTGAGTGACCTGGGGCAGGTGATCAGGCATGGGTCAGAGGGGACCCTGGGGAGCCCCATCTGAGCCTGGCCCTGGAAGCTGGAGGAGGGAGTCGGGAAGGAATCCCATCGGGACACATCAAGCTCCAGGTGTCGCAGGTGTCAGGAACGAGGCAGGTGGTTCGATGAGAGTCTGAGAGGAGAGTGGCAGTGGGGATGCTGGAGGGCCAGCCGGGTCAACAGCCGGCAGGCTGGAGTGTGGGGGAGCGTGAAGGACAGGACAGTAGAGTGACGACCAAGGCGTCTGAGGAGCCAAGTTCTGGGGCAGAGAGGGCGCTCAGCTTGAAGGCCCGAATAGGAGGGCCCACTGTGGAAACCTAAGAGGCGATTCAGACATGGGAGTACACCCCCTTCTCCAGAAAGACCAGAAACACCCCAAACAGCCCCGAGATCTGAAGGAGGCTCGGACAGACTCAGGGAGGTACCTCGAGCGCCTTTGTGTAGGCACCGACGTCCAGCATCAGGCCAGAGGTCTCCTTGTAGTAACGTCTACAAAAGAGCAGGAGGGGACAAGGTGAGCTGGGCCCGGGAGCCGTACCAAGAGAGACTGCCCTGTCCTCGTTCTGCCAGCTCAAGAGAGCAGAGCCACGGGTAAGGGTCCGTCCAGATGCCACACTGGGCACGACCGATGGAGGTCGGCACGACAGGGCCCAGGGCCAGGTCACCACGCCCGGGCAGGAGAGCCAGTGGGCCAGCAGATCTCAGTCCCAATGGTCCCCTGCTGCCGGCCTCTGGGGACCCCCGGGGGCAGATGGATCCAGCCGCTAACACAGAGAAAGACAAGTGACCCGTGTTCCAGGGAAGGACAGCAGGTCCCCAGGGCATGTGGTGAACCCCTAACTGCTAATAACTAACCCCTAATTGCTTCCTGAAAAAGAAAACTCCATTATTCCTCGGCACCCCACCGCAGCTCCTATTAGCCAGAGGTCAAGGTGCTAGGTTTCAGGGGCCCCAGATGCGCTTACGAGAAGACAGCTATCTCCTCCCTGTCTCACTGGAGACCCACACAGCTCGGCTCTTGGAAGCATGCCTTTCTGAAGATGATCTCGAGATTCTCGGGAGCACAGTGCCGGCCCTGGCCTCCACTGTCCGGCCCACCCCAGGCCATAGGCAGACCCCTCAGGACACATGGTAGACGAAGCCTTCTTCTCTCTGAGCAAAGCCATTTGACCATAAAGAGGAACAGAGATAGTTTAACCCATGCCTCTCTACAGACAGGGTTCCTGGAAGCCCGGGACTATTAAAATGTGAGACCCATCCCACCAGGTGCCCGGCTCTCTTTCCCATGTCCTTTGGGTCTGGGAGACATTGGACAACACGGATGCAGAGACCCAAGAGAAGTTCTCAACATGATGCCTCACATGCAGAAAACCGCTCAAACAATATTAGAGAATATTATCACTGCATTTACCCGGCTTGAGCTACAGGCGGTAAGACCCCGGCTGGGCCAGAAAGGAGGAACGCAAGTCTTCCCAGTTTGTGGGGGTTACAACCTGTTCTGTGCCTATCGGTGAGAACCGAGCTTCCCGGGAGCTGCCTCGGGGCTGTGCCCTTCCCTCCAGCTCGGCAGGGCCCGGGAACCCTGCCTGTTCGGCTCTGCCCCACCTGAGGCCCCGAGGGCTGCAGGAGCCTGGCCGGTGGCCGCCAGCACACAATGCCCGCGGGCAGTGCCGCAAGGCTTTGGCCAAACTCTTGGCTTTGGCCAGGGCTGGTCCCCCGGCACTCACTCGTCACGGGGGTTTGGAGCCTGGAGCCCCTGTGACGAAGCTGGGGTGGTGGTGGGGTGGGGGGGCTCCTGTCACGACAGGACTCGTTGGTCTCCAAGCGAACCCCAGGTTTTCCGGTCAGGGATCTGAGGCTCTGTGCTCTAGGGGCCACCCCATAACCAGCCGGGACAGCGCACACCTTCAGGAAGATAGATGCCTGGTAGTCAAAAAGAACTACCTCCTGCTTACAGAACTGGGGGCCTAAAAATGCTCCCCCTTTTATTTATTTTTTTATGTATGTATGTATGCATGCATGTATTTATTTTTAACTTTATTTATTTTGAGAGGGACAGAGAAAGAGGGAGGGAGAGAATCCCAAGCAGGCTCTGCACTGTCAGCACAGAGCCCAACATGGGGCTCGAATTCACACACCATGAGATCATGACTGGAGCCGAAATCAAGAGTTGGACACTCAATTGACTGAGCCACCCAGGTGCCCCCTTAAGAATTTTTTTTTAACTGAATCTGAGTTGTTTTTATAGTGTCCGGAATTTTTCTTTATTTCCTCTTTCTTCAGGAAAACAAAAGAGCCACCTTGAAGGCCATCTGTTGGCTGAAAACATTTTTAGAGGCACAATAAATAGAAGTACCTGTTGGGGTGCCCGGGTGGCTCAGTCGGTTGAGCGTCTGACTTTGGCGCAGGCCATGATCTCACGGTTCGTGGGTTCAGGCCCCGTGTCGGGATCTGTGCTGACTGCTCAGAGCCTGGAGCCTGTTTCAGATTCTGTGTCTCCCTCTCTCTCTGCCCCTTCCCTGCTCATGCTCTGTCTCTCTCTGTCTCAAAAATAAATAAACGGTAAAAAAAAAAAAAAATTTAGAAGTACCTGTTAATTTTTTTAAATGGAAAAGCCCAGGTTATTCCAGGAACATAAGCGATTTCATGCAGTATCTTTTGTTACTGGCATAAGGAGAGCAACAGCAAGCCTGGTTGGAACACTCAGTTCCAGAGTGTTCTGGAACATTCGGTTCCAGCCACAAAGAAGAAACTGGGGGTGCTGGGAAAGACCGGGAAAAGCTGGGGAGAAGCAGTCAGATAGATTTTATGCTTTATTCTTCTGCCCTTCCGATTATTCAGCACGGCCTCCCTTCAAAATGACCACTTGACCTTTCCCACAAGAGCCATTAACCTTCCATAGTCTGTCGCGTAAACAGCTTAATTTTCTGACGGCAGCATGACAGAAGAAATTACAAAGGCAATTCCCACTCCCGGTCCAAACAGATGCCAAATGTAAATCACTCCATTTCCAGGAGGAGGACATTCTGCCCCAGTGCCTCCGCCGTCCTGCCTCCTCGGGGGCGCCGCTCAGCCCTGTTCTGGCGGAGGACGGCCCCTCACCATCGACGACCCCCACTTGGACGGGACAGCTGTCCTTGGGCTGTCCCGAGAAGCTGCTGACCTAAGCCCGAAAGCTGGCGGTTCCTTTCTCTCGTTTTTGAGCACCCGACCCATAGCCCGAGTCAGAACACCCTAAGTCAGAGGCACCCTAACCGCTGCTTCGTAAAACAAACCCTTGCCTACTCTTGAATGACAAAGCTAAAAAGCAGCTGATTCCATTTGCTTTTCCTGTCCAACAACATATCTACTTTGATCGCTACCTAAAATCTGGAACAAAAACTTGTAAAAATTAGAGACAATTTTCAAGAAAAAACTTTTAACATAAATGAGTTATAACAGAGCTTCTCAATTGTGCTGTTCTCTGGGGAGGGGTTGATTTTAGGGGTGCCTGAAGGACCAAGCCTGGAACCTAAGTGAATTAAGCAAGCCAGGTTCTATGGTTTGCAGTGCCCTAAACTTTAGAAGGTTGTGAGGTTGGAAAGGGACTAGGATGGTGAATTTTATGCGTCAACTTGACTGGGCCAAGGTGCCAGATATTTGGTCACACGTTATTCTGCGTGTTTCTGTAAGGGTCTTTTTGGGGTGAGATTAACACTTCAATCAGTGGACTCTGAGTGAACGGAATCCTCTCCATTGTGTGGTGGGCCTCACCCAATCAGTTGAAGGCCAGAACAGCAGGGTCTGACCTCCCTGAGCAAGAAGGATGCTGCCCACAGGCACGTCCTTTGGACTGAGACCACAACTCTTCACTGGGTCTGCAGGCGGCCAGTCTGCCCTGCAGATTTTGGACTTACCTAGCCTCAATAACCAATTTCTCTTCACACACATATATATGGATGGGTGTGTGTGTGTGTGTGTGTGTGTGTGTGTGTGTCCAAATCTACTTGGCTTCGTTTCTGTGAAGAATCCTAATACTGGATTATTTTATTTTGTGTGATAAACACACGAGAATATTTTTACCTCCTAAAAGAAATACAGCTTCTCTTTTCTTTCCTGAAATCTCTTTTGTTTGCCTTATTGACAGAGGCACAGCCATGAAGAAATACTTCTCTACTATGAGAAAAACAACGAGCAGCACAAGATAAGTGGCAAGTGACTGAGTGTGGTGAAGGGGACAACAGGACGTGGTGGGGTCTGCGGTAGAGTTCATGGAGGCAGTGGCCTCCGCTGAGCTTCTGTGTGCTCAGGAATGTGGGGCCCTGTACTGTCAGATCTTCTGATTTTTCTTTCATTTCGTGAAGTTTATTTATTAATTTTGAGAGAGAGGGCGCGAGCAGGGGAGGGGCAGAGAGAGAGGGAGAGAGACAGAATCCTAAAGCAGGCCCCGTGCTGTCAGCGCAGAGCCCAATGCGGGGCTCAAGCTCACGAGACTGAGAGATCGTGACCTGAGCCGAGATCAAAAATCTCCCCATTTTTAAACACAGGTCCCCCCAGAATGCAGGATCTTGTGTGGGCCAAACATTTGCTCTCGAATACAGCCTAGAGGTGACAAGCACGGGGTCCGGGTGGCATTCCCAGCATTTACCAGCTGGGGATCCTGGCCTAGTTTCACCTCCTTATGCCTCAATGAGCCCACCCGTAAAATGATGCCATGGCCTACAAGTCTCAGGGTCGTGATCGGAATTAAACAAAATGGAGCACAGAAAGTACTTACCCATGGCTGGTGGCCAAACACAAGGTCCCTCCCTTGACTACCGGAATGGCCTGCCCTGTCCAGCAGGCAGAGGTCGGGAGTTCCCAATCAGCAGAAGCAACTAAACTGGGAAAGCCTTCCCCAGAGGCGGGCCCCCAAACTCCCGCAGGGCACGAAACGCTGGGGCAGGGCTCCACGGTGCCCCTGCACCCTTAAGAGCCCGTGACTCTAAAACCCTAGTGTTGCCTCTGCTGATGACAGAGTAAGTCTGCACAGCTTTCTGGTAAGCAACTTGGTGACATGAGTCCAGAACCTCAGATATGCCCACCATTCTAAATGCACGAAGATGCTGACCACAGCGTTACTTTGGTGGAAAATCAGAAATAACTTAATGTCCCTCAGAAGGTATTGGCTTAAAAAGACTACAGGATGGGGGCACCTGGGTGGCTCAGTCAGCTGGGCGTCCTACTTCAGCTCAAGTCATGATCTCACGGCTCTCGTGGTTCAAGCTCCTCACTGGGCTCGCTGCTGTCAGCACGGAGCCCGCTTCAGATCCTATGTCTCCCTCTCTCTCTGCCCCCTCCCAGCTTTCACTCTCTCCTTCAAAAATAAATACATCTTTGGGGCACCTGGTGGCCCATCGGTTGAACATCCAACTTTGGCACAGGTCACGATCTCACAGTTCACGGGTTTGAGTCCCTCATCGGGCTCTGTGCTGACAGCTCGGAGCCTGGAGCCTGCTTCGGATTCAATGTCTCCCTCCTCTCTTCCCCTCCCTCACTTGCACTCTTTCTCAAAAATAAACATTAAAAAAAAATTTTTTTTAAATAAATCTCTAAAACAAAAAAATCTACAGGACAGCCTGTAAAAAAAGATTCTAGGAAAACCATGCCACAGAGATATTTATTAAAAAAAATTTTTTGGGGGGGCGCCTGGGTGGCTCAGTCGGTTGAGCGTCCGACTTCGGCTCAGGTCACGATCTCGCGGTCCGTGAGTTCGAGCCCCGCGTCGGGCCCTGTGCTGACAGCTCAGAGCCCGGAGCCTGCTTCACATTCTGTGTCTCCCTCTCTCTCTGCCCCTTCCCTGCTCATGCTCTGTCTCTCTCTGTCTCAAAAATAAACAAACAGTAAAAAAAAAAAATTAAAAAAAAATTTTTTTTTTAATGTTCATTTATTTTTGAGACAGAGAGAGACAGAGAATGAACAGGGGAGGGGCAGAGAGAGAGGGAGACACAGAATCCAAAACAGGCTCCAGGCTCTGAGCTGTCAGCACAGGGCCCGACGCGGGGCTCGAACTCATGGACCGCGAGATCGTGACCTGAGCCGAAGTCGGACGCTCAACCGACTGAGCCACCCAGGCGCCCCATAGAGGTATTTATTAACTGAGTTTAGAGTTGTTCATAAAGTACTATCTGGCAAAGAATAGAACCCGGGCGACAAAGCTGGGTCGGGTTTGATACTGATGCTCTGAATACATCCGTTTGTAATGATCTGTTTGCACTGGAAACCACGTGGAAGAACACAAACCAAAATGTTGACAGCTGTTTTCTTGGGCAGGGGAATGAAAGCACTTTCTCTTTTCTTCTTTTTGCTCATCCATAGGCTCTAATTTTCCTCCCATGAACTTGTGCTGTCATGGTGGTAAAAGATGTTAAGAAAAATAACCAATGTGGTTTTTTAAAAGAAAGAGACATGAGGCACCTGGGCAGCTCAGTCGGTTGAACGTCCAACTTTGGCTCCGGTCATGATCTTGAGGTTTGTGGGTTCGAGCCCCACATCGGGCTCTGTGCCTTGGGATTCTCCTCTCCCTCTCTCTCTGCCCCTTCCCAGCTTGCTATCTCTCTCTCAAAAATAAATGCTTGAAAGAAAGAAAGAAAGAGAAAGAAAGAAACAGATAGTGAGGACTGTGCTAAAGGCTCCGACAAAAATGTTGGTAATAAGATCACAACTTTACAGAGCTCATGCTCTGCAGCCCGAGACGTGGAGCCCGGCCCAGAGCTTTCCTCCGGGCCGCCAAGCCTCTTCTTCCCTACTCACGTGTCCCCTGGAGACAATCCCTCAATGCCTTGTGCTGTACCCTGTGCGAACGCACCTAACCTTGGGACAGCCAGCACTGGCGCCCTGAGACTCCATGGAGCTTCCGTCCGCAGTGACCCTCCCCTCCCCTCCCCCAGCCTCTCCCAGCCCTGAGCCCGCATGGAAGCCTGACCAACCTGCTCCTGAAGTCAGAGGATTCTACTTTCCTCAAACATCATTAAAAGAAAGGAAGGAAGAGGGGCGCCTAGGTGGCTCCGTCGGTTGAGCGTCCGACTTCAGCTCAGGTCACAATCTCGTGCTCCGTGAGTTCGAGCCCCGCGTCGGGCTCTGGGCTGATGGCTCAGAGCCTGGAGCCTGCTTCCGATTCTGTGTCTCCCTCTCTCTCTGCCCCTCCCCCGTTCATGCTCTGTCTCTCTCTGTCTCAAAAATAAATAAATGTTAAAAAAAAAAATTAAAAAAAAAAAAAAAGAAAGGAAGGAAGAAATAAAGAAAGAAACAAAGCAGGGAGGGAAACGGAAGGCAGCCTGTGCTCACCCCACACCCACTTTTCTGCACCATTTACTGATTCTCTAAGGCACAGGCCCACAGAACGGCATGCAAAGCAGCCAGAAACGCTCTTCCTGAAGCTGACTTACCCTTTTCCCAGAGATATGAGCACAGGATTGTCCAGCTCCATGAGCACCTGAAAGGCCTTATTCATGTTTTGGTAAGAAAAGCTTTCTCCCGCATCCGCTATTACGACACAGTTCGGGTTGGACGTGTCGATCTGGGCAAATTCTGAGCGGATTCCTGAAAAGAGAAAAAAGGATAAAGCCCTGGGGTGACGTGGCCTACCTCCCGTCTCCTCCCGGGACCCCTTCTGCCTGCCACGTGGGCCCTGCCCCTTTCTCGGATGTTCCTCCTGACCCTTACAGCTGTACGGGAGGTGAACCAGGAAGGGCTGTTACTCCCGTTGTACAGATGAAGGAATGTTCCACAGTTAGGGCTTGTTAGGAGAAAGACGGGCCCGCCCTTGGGGTCCCTGCCCCAACACTGGCATCACCCCAGGGACTACCCAGTTCAATACCACAGGTAGGAAACCCACAGCCCTGCAACTGAGAAGAGATTCGCCTGCAAGACACAGATCCCTGGATGTAGGGTCAAATCCGGCTGCTGGTAACCTTTAGAGGGCGGCTGTTGCTGCACCCAGACTCTAGGAACCATCGAGCATTCCAGCCCCATGCCACTGAACACAGCAGAGCTGGGACACACACACAGGCTGAAAAGAAGGAGCAGAAGCTCACCCCTGCTGGCCCAGCTCACCCGTCCTTAGGAAGGCCTCACCCCTGTTGGCCTGGCTCTCCAATGCCCTGAGGAAAGCTTCTTCCTCCTTCACCTTCTCTGCCCTCCCCAATTTTCCATCAAACAGGGAAAGTTGCAGGGCACCTGGGCGGCTCAGTTGGTTAAGTGTCTGCCTCTTGATTTCCACTCAGGTCACGATCCCAGGGTCATGACATCAAGCCCTGTGTCAGACTCCGCGCTGAGCATGAGCCTGTTTAGGATTCTCTCTCTCTCTCTCTCTCTCTCTCGCTCTCGCTCTCTGTGTCTCTCTCTGCCACTCCCCTGCTTGCACACTTGGTCTCTCTCTCTCTCTCTCTCTCTCAAAAGAAATAAACTTAAAAAACAAAACAAAACAAAGAGGTGCCCGGGTGGCTCAGCCTGTTAAGCGTCCGACTTCAGCTCAGGTCATGCTCTCACGGGTCTTGGGTTCAAGCCCCGCATCAGGCTCTGTGCTGACAGCTCAGAGCCTGGATCCTGCTTCAGATTCTGTCTCTCCCTCTCTCTCTGCCCCTCCCCCACTTGCTCTCTGTCTCTCTCTCTCTCAAAAATAAATGAAATGTTAAAAAAAAATTTTTTTTTAATAAAAACAAACAAGCAAACAAACAAAAACCCAGCAGGCCTGGGCTGCTTGGATCCTGCAAATTCCAAAGAAAGGCTGTCCTCAGGACAGGCCTTCCACCAGCACCTGGGAGATCACCTCTGAGCCCCTGGAATATTCCACCAGAAAACAGTGTTTTGTAAGCCTGGGGCCCTGGGGGGTTGGAGACTGAGCAGCCAGGGTTAGTCACCCAGGTGCTACAGACCCACGTGAGGGACCCTTAATAGAAATCCTGGGCACAAGGCTCCAGTCAGCTTCTCTGGGTGACAACATGTCACAGGTGCTGTCACACATCTCTGCTGGGAGATGTGCATCTCAGGGCAACTCCACGGGAGGGGACCACTGGAAGGTCGCCTGGATTCTCCCAGAGTTCACCCACACCTCTCTTCCCCTTACTGAGTTCACGCTGTGTTCTTTCACTGTGGGAAGCTGTGACTGAGTCTGACAGCTTTTCTGAGCCCTGTGAGTCCTTCTAGCAAATCATCAAGCCTGAGTGTGGCCTGGAGAACCCCTGACACAACTAGATGCTGTATGATTCTATTTATATAAAACTCTAGACAAGGCAGACCTATTCAGAAGGCAAAAAACCAGAACACTAGGTACCCCTGAGGCAGGAGGGGATGGGCACTGACTGGGCAGCACGTGAGGGAACTTTCAAGGTGATGGTTAAGTTCTAGATCCTGATGGTGACAGGGTTTCGCATCTGCGAAAACTCAGAAGTACACTAGAGAGGTCTGCATTTCATCGTGCATAAATTTCCTATCAGAAAGAAGAAATATATGGGGCGCCTGGGTGGCTCAGTCGGTTGAGCGTCCGACTTCAGCTCAGGTCACGATCTCGCGGTCCTTGAGTTCGAGCCCCGCGTCGGGCTCTGGGCTGATGGCTCGGAGCCTGGAGCCTGCTTCCGATTCTGTGTCTCCCTCTCTCTCTGCCCCTCCCCCGTTCATGCTCTGTCTCTCTCTGTCTCAAAAATAAATAAACGTAAAAAAAAAAAAAAAAAAAAAAAAGAAAGAAGAAATATAAACAGATGTTGAACCCTAGTTAATGATGTGCTGAAGTTTTGGGGATGTGTACCAATGTCTGCCGTTTACCTTGAAACGCATCAAAAAGATAAGATGAAAAGATGGACGGAGGGACAGGCAGACGCATGAAGAACAAAATACAGTAAAAACGTCACTGGTAAAGTCAAGGTGACGAGCATACAAATATTCCAACTAAAATTCCTTCGGCTTCGTTGTATGTTTCAAAATGTCATAATAATATGCGGGCGGTGGGGCGGTGGGGCGGGGGGGCTGGGGGGGGAGAATTCATCAACAATAAAACTTGGAAAAAGATTCCAAGTCTGAAAACAGAGGCAGGACTGCAGCCCAAGAGGCCACTCTGGCTGCCCCTCCAGCCAGCGCGAGCTCTAATATCTACTTGTTTCTGCGCCCTTAAGAGGCAAATGCTGACCCTCCCCCCTCCCTCCCTGCTCACTCCACCCCCAACCCTCCCTTTGCCCCAGGGGCAGGGATTTTCTCTCTTAAGTTTTTCCTTCTCTTTGAGGACCTGTTCTAAAGACGCTGGCAGTGATCCCAGATCACAGAGGAAGGATTTTTGAGAAACAGGATTTCTAAAGCCTGGGCATATTGCCCTTGACTGGCACCAGAGCTATGGATTTGACACTCGGGCCTTTCAGGGAGCACCCTCAAACTCTGGGGCCCCCCCCCCCCCCCCCCCGCTCCTGCCGGGAGGCAGAGAAGTATCCTTCTGCCAGTGGTTTGTAAATAAAAATACCAAGCGCGGGGGAAGAAAGAGGGCTCAGTGCATCGACAGGAAAGTGTCCTGAATTCCGAAGCACTGCTTATGTTTCTTCTTTTTAAATATTCAGAAGGTACCAGATAATACTGCTCCTTCTACTTCTTCCCAGAAGAACTCTGCACTGAGGGTCAAAGGGGCTCTTTCCTTGTCTTAGGCTAAGATTGGGATGTAAACCTTGTACCATTTGCCAGAGAGCAGGGCTGTTTTTCACCAACAGAGCTTAAGCTTGGGGGGGGGGTGGGGGGGGTGGGGGGGGGTAGGGGGGGCAGGGGAGGCAGGGAGGGAGTAGGGGGTGGTAGCAGACAGAAACCTGTGGGCTTCAATCCAGCCCTCATTCTCCCCACCCCCACCAACCCTAGAAGCTAGAACTTTGCCCCGTGACAATTCCCTGCCCCCTCCGTCCCTTCTAGATCAAAGAGAGCAGGCTCAGGATGCTCCTGAGGCATCTGGAACGTGCCTCATCGTCTGCTATTAGGCCGGGGATAGAAGGGGCCTGGTCCCCAGCAGGAAGCCCACTCAGCTTCCATCTCACAGGCCCCCAGCAGGAGCCAAATTTCTCCGTGTCCTTCCCAGGACTTTGGCCCAGGGGAGAGGGACACCCTCCCCCACCCCCACCAGCCCCAGGCCCAGGCCCAGGCCCAGCAGGCCTACCGTCATGGATGAGCAGGTGTGGCCGCAGGCCTCGCTCCTTCAGGATCAGGCAGGTGGCCGGGGCCGGGGCGGTCACCTCGTCCTCAGAGATGTCGAAGCCCATGTGCCGCAGGAGTCCCACCAGGTCCCCCCGGGACTTCTGTGACTCGTTGGTGCAGAACCTCACCTTCAGCTGGGACCGCTTCAGTCTGAAAGTGGGAACAGGACAGGCAGAGGGTGCTGACGGCCCTCAGAGCCTGCGGCCTCTGAGGGGGAAGCCAGATGGGCGCTTCCCAAGGGCAGTCAGGACCCTCCGCGCAGGCCAGGCCACTGTGGCTCCCAGAGATGGGCCTCGGCTGACCTGGGGTCAGGACGGGGATGCCGAACTAGGGCTGACCCTTTCCAGGGAGCCCGACAGGCCCCACAACCCTCCTTTCCATCCTCACTGAGCTTGGTGCCCAGGACACGTCCCTACTCCCTCCGCCTGGGACATGTCCCACTCCCTCTGCTTGGGCCACGTCCCCACCTCTTCATCTGAGACACATCTCGACACCCTTCACCTGGGACCCATTTCCTCCACTCCTTCTGCCTGAGACACGTTGCCTCTCTACACGTGCCAATTCTCCCACCTTCTGAGACCCCCTGGAGATCCCCCGCCACCGTCCGGTCCCACTCGGCCCGGCTGGAGATCACCTATGAATGTCCGCAGCAACTTCTCTATACCATTGCATGGTTAGCAATTCCACTTGTCGTGTGAGCTGCGCGTGCCTAAGTCACTCGGGATCCATATTTCCCCTAAAGTGCGAAGGCTGAGGGACCAAGCTCGGCTGTGTCTTCTCATTGGTGTCACTGAGGCGATCACTGAGGTGCCCTGTCACCCAGGGCGATCCCGGGTAGACGGGCAGGACACGGGGATGCCCTGCAGGCCCAGCGTTAACCTGACGTGACCCTGAGGTGCCGTGAAAGGTCAGCAGCACCCACGTTCCTTCTCTCACAGGACACCTGCTCCGTCTTGGCTGCACGTGGGCAGGCTCTCAGAACGCAAAGCCACAACGTAGATGCGTAAAGAGGCCCCACAGGCAATAACACGCAACCTCCCACAAGGTTACTGAGCACCTACTAAGTGGCCTGGCTGGGCCAGTGCACCGAACCGTAACCTTGACCGCAGACAGGCTCCCCACTCCCCTGGAGCCACAATCCGGTGGGCGGGAGGGAAACGTCGCAAAGGAAGGCGAATTTGTGATTTGAGAACAGAGAGGTGCTCTGAAGGACTGGACGGGATGAAGAGACAGATGGGGACCAGAATGGGTGGGGAGACTGCTCGGGAGCTGAGGCCTGAAGGGAGAACAGGGCACAGGGAAGGAAAGGAGGCTGGCATGGCTGAGCCCACGAGCCAGGGGTCCAGGAGGAGGCGGGAAGTCCACACGGGCCCTGGCCCAGAACACACAGCCCTCTCTGGACAAGCCGCAGCCGGGACAAAGGAGCAGTCCTACTCGGCACCGTGGGATCGTGGAAAAGACACCAGGCCACAAGTCGGGAGGCCCGGGAAACCCCTAGTAAAGTTAACCAGGCACGCTAATCGTCACCCAGCACTGTTCGTAGACAGATCTCCAGACACACGCACGTCAGTGGTCCCCAAACATGCAGGAACTCATCTTTACTTTTCAGCCACTCTTTCAAGTTTTACAGTTTTTTGTAATATAAATAATACATTTAATCCAGTGTTAAGCATGTAACATTTGTTTTTTTTTTTTTTTTAATTTTTTTTTTTAACGCTTATTTATTTTTGAGACAGAGAGAGACAGAGCATGAACGGGGGAGGGGCAGAGAGAGAGGGAGACACAGAATCGGAAGCAGGCTCCAGGCTCTGAGCCATCAGCCCAGAGCCCGACGCGGGCCTCGAACTCACGGACCGTGAGATCGTGACCTGAGCTGAAGTCGGACGCTTAACCGACTGAGCCACCCAGGCGTCCCTTGTTATTTAGACATAGATATTCACGTACGAGAGAGATGGGCTCCAATCGTGTGCTCAGAGACGGCCCCGTGTGCAGAAGTAAACACACAGATTGGACCCAGTTACTCAGAACTACGCACTTGAAATCAATCTCCATTCGGGCAAATAAGTGAGACCCAACCAAAAGTGCTACTGTGCCCCAACCCTAGCAGTGACACTTTTTATCCTGCTTGATGACTAAGGACACTTGAGTCTCAGAAAGTTCAAGGACTTTCTGCTCCTCTTCCTGGATCTGTGGCTCTAGGGACGTGGGCTCATTCCTACTTGACCCCAAAGCAGATCCTGGAACTAATGTGGAGTCAGGAACAGGAAGCATATCCACGGTGGCCTACAAAGCCAAAGGGGCTCCAGAGGACAGAAAGGTCTCATCCCAGGATGGGGTCTCAGAGAAGACTTCCCAGAAGAGCCACGTCCAACTAGAATCTCTCGCAGCACAGACAAGAAGGCCAGGGAAGGGTGGGCGGAGCACAGGGAGGGAGGAGCAGGTGCGGGGCAGGCCCTGCCCTCCGGGGACCCGGTCAGGTGTCAGAATCTTCTAGCAGCCTTGGGTAGATGGAAGCTGAGCCAGAAAATGAAGCTGGAAAGGAGGCTCACTGAGCGGGGAGGGATGCCTCGGGCAATCTACTCCGTCCTGGGGTGGAGGGAGCTCCAAATGCAACACTCCTTAGCGATGACAGAACTGGGGGAAAGGTGGTATGTCTGTCCAGCGTCCCCTTCTCCACCCTGTGCGACGCTGCCCTCATACTACCTATCTGTATTTTTCTTTCTTTATAACACTAGCCAGCATCACCAATCATCCGATTTATATCTTTGCTTACTGTCTCTCTCCCAGACCTGCGTGCACCATGAGACCGGGAATGACATCTGGTCCGTTCTCCTCGACATCCCCAGTGCTTCGCACGGGGCTGGGCACGAGGCAGGCTCACCATAAGCATTTGCTGAATGACTGAGGGATGGAAAATCCAAATGACCGCCGGTGAGGGGGACCCTCCTTAGTACACTTACTGCTTCCCCCAAGGGTGTCCTGAGCCTCCAGCTCCCTCACAAGCCCCGCTGGCAACAGGCAGGATTCAGCGGGGAGAACACGTGTTCCCACATTAAGATCAGCCTCCCGACCCTCCGCGCACTGGGGCTGACAGGTACCACTTGGCAAGAAATCCGTAGATCTACCAATAACAGAGTGAAACACACACCGAGAGGCTAACAATGTCTCAATCAACAGCCCAGGTGGCTCAGTCCTTTCTTAATATTTGTCTTTCCTAATTAGAGTGTTATGAATTATCAATCACGTTAGTGGTTAATTGCCCTTCATAAAGATAGCTTTTGTATTTTTAAATTAGGCAGTTAATATATTGTAACTAATAGCATCACCTTGTGCATTATGGACAGATCTTCGTTGATTGGCGCCTGGAACGTGTGATTCGCACCCAAGTTAATGGAGCAGTTGAGGGAAGAGGTGCAGGGGTGTCGGGGGACTAATTACTGCTAATGAATGATGATGTGACCTTCTCAGAACAGTGAACAATCGGCGTGACAGTGAGATGACTGAGCCTCACATCTGCTATTCAGAGTGCAACTTCAGACGCCGATGACAAATGAGCAAATAACAGAACTGACTTCGGGACACTTTGGCCACGGCCACAGGTCCCCTTTGAAATCCCAACCTGAGTTCGTAAAACACGTGCGTGAGGGGCGCCTGGGTGGCTCAGTCGGTGAAGCGTCTGACTCATGGTGTCGGCTCAGGTCACGATCTCGAGGTTTGTGGGTTCGAGCCCCATGTCAGGCTCCACACTGACAATGCGAGGTGCCTGCTTGGGATTCTCTCTCTCCCTCTCTCTCTGCCCCTCCCTTGGACACTGTCTCTCAAAATAAATAAATAAACTTAAAAAAAAAAAAAACAACAACCACCTGCTTTCAAAGTACTAGTCTTAGGATTAGATCAGTCCTGAAAAACCTACTGTAAAAGGTTTGGGAAATCCCTTCCCTGTGGGTCTGTTCGTCCCCCTTTCTGACCATTTGAGAAGAGTCCCAGATCCCGTCTCCATTTCTTGTAATCACTGCAGGTAATAGAAATGTGTGTCCTTAGAACAGTAAAGTATGAATACAAATTACTACAGTGAGCCCTGCCTCGGGGCTCAATACCTGTGATCTGATTTCGTCCAAAGCCACGCAGTCTGTATTCCCTACATGCATCCCCTGGGCCAGGAACGAGCTGAGTATCGAGCCGAGAGACCGAAACCGTCGTCCCCATTCCAGAGATGAGAAAAACGGAGGCTCCAAGAGGCAGACCTATAAAGTCATGCAGCTTCTAAGTAGCAGAGCCCGCAAGCTATCAACCGACTACACAGGGGTGGCGTGTGCAGGCCTGCGCTTTTCCAGTCAGGGAAGGGCCATGCCCAGGCGAGACCCAGCAGCCCAGGTGCATGCGTGGGGCACGGGGGACAGAAAGTGCAGCACGATGGATCAGCGCGGAAGGCAAGGCCCAGGACGGCCAATGCTACGGGCTGAGTTGTGTCCCCCACCCTGCAAATTCCTATGTTGAAGCCCTCAGGACATAATGAGGCCACAAGTGTGGCAGGACACTTGTCCTGACGCTGTGTCACACCTGTCCTGTGACAGGATAGGATCCGTGCCCTTAGCGGACACACCAGAGCCCTCTCTCTCTGTGCCACCAAGAAGCCAGGACGAGAAGTGTCACCAGAAACCGATGCTGCAGGCACGAGATCCCGGACTTCCCAGCAAACATCTGTCTGCGGTTTCTCGATGTGTCGGTACAGACTAAGATAGCCCACGAACCAAACCCTCAGCATCTCCTGGGGGGGCGGGGAAGGGTCCTTGCCATCCTTGCCAGATGTCACAGATTTGGCCTCACGAGGCCTGGAACACAAGAATTCCGAATGTGGGGAAAGCCCCAGGCAGGCATGGCTTCAGGCCTTTGGCTCAGGAAAGCAAAGCCACAGGATTTCAGCCGCAGGCTGGGCCCGGCTCCAGGAGTTATCCCCACCCCCAAAACCCAAGAACCCCTGGAACTGGGGCCCTACTGCAGGATCCCAGGGTGCGGCTCCAGCCAGACCGCCTTTCTGAGACCTCGGCCACCACCTCACCCTGCCGCCCCCTCCCCGGGAGTCCCACGAGAGTGGGACTTGCCCCCACTTCCGGCGGCCACACCAGATCTTTGAACTGACCTTTACCTCATCCCGGCAGGCCAGGACAAGCCTCTGAGTGACAACGTCGCCTGGTGCAATTACTGTGCATCACAGGAACTGGTCCCTTGCAAATCACCTCGGACCTCACACATCTGCTGGCTGTCGGCATCTGCCAGGGGCGCTCACCCGAAAATAATGGAAACCCTCTCATTATCGCTCGGTAGCAAGTAGAGCGCTGGGGCGATTCCTGGCCATCCCGACCGACCTTGGCAGAGCTCCCCAGCCCGCTGCCCTCTCCGGCTTGCCACAGCGGGGCTGGGAGGGGAGACCACACAGGGGGCAAGGAGGCTGCTGCCCCAGACAAGCCTCTCCCAACTGGGCCCGTCCTCCCTCCTCCCTCCTCCCTCCACCCCTCCCCTCTGGCCCTCAGGACGCTGTCACCTTCGTGTGACCCAGGGAGACCTTCAGCCACCCAGAGCCCGCCGCATCCTCCTCTGCAGCCAAATCTCACTCGGCCTTCAAGGCCTGGTTCGTGTCTCCCTTCCTCCAGGAAGCCCCCCAGGCCCCATCCCCTGCCCGCCCAGGCAGAGCCCCACTTCGGCTCTGCTTTCGCAGCCCTCGGAGCCTGGCACTGCCTATCTGTGGGGGGCACCTAAATAACCCAAATTCCAGATCTGACGGGCCCACCGGGGAACGGAACCCCATTGCTCCAGTACCCAGGGAACCTCAGGAAGAAACCCCGTGCTCACAGCTAAGCCCACCCACGGGCAGCGCTGCTTCCCCACTGCTCGACCGCTGCTCCAGCGTCTGTCTCCGGTGCAAGGTTTCTAGAGGATTCCAGAGGAGAAAGCACAGTGGAGCTGGATGCATCCAGACAGGTAAACAGGAGGCTGGGCCTACGTGCACGGGGCTGGAGCAAGTTGCTGTGGCGCACACGTGCCGGGAAGTACTCCTACTGCCAGGCGGCGGGCCCGGTGGCCACGTGGTGACGAGGACGCACCTCAGAGGCTGGTGACCGTGGCCGGGGTCCCAGTTCTGCCACCCAGTGGCTGTGGGACCTTCAGCGCGCCATTCCTTCTGAGACTCAGTTTCCTCATCTGTAAAACGGGGATGAAAATAGCACCTGCCTCCCATTATGAGGCTCCAGCGAAACCTGTAATGTGCCTGCAGAGGCCTGGCACACGGTAAGTGCTCACTACGTGCCAGCTGTGAACGCCTGCCAGTGGCCTGGGGACTGGCTGCCCCGGCCTTATTCACTCCCCCTCTACCCGCCCTAATGTCTCAGAGTATACAGGGGCACTCGCCCCCCTCACCCCGGCCACCCCGTCAGCAAGCAGCGGCAGCCGGGACCCCCCCACCCCCACCCCACCCCCGCCCCCACCACCTGCACCCACCTGGGGCCTCTGAGTCGGAGGGTGCGGAGGGTCTGGGAGGCCAGGCCGACCAGACTCCAAATCCCCGCGCGCCCCCGCCCCCCCGAAGAGAGACCTCTCCGGGCCGGTGTGGGGAGGAGGCCCCGAGCCCCGAGTGGGCTCCTGGGTGATTCCCGGCTGGCAGGTCAAACTTCCAGCGACAAATGAGATTAGCACGCAGAGGGGGTGGGTGACTTCTCCGCGTGGAGAGAAAGCTGAGTGTGCTTTTCCTGGATCCTGTCGCATCCCTGGGCTGGTCCCCCAAGAGCTGCAGGAGGCCCGCGGGCTGGGCTGGAGTTGTGGCCTCCCGGCTGGAGTCTGGAACCTTCTCCGAGGGATGCCAGAAAAACACACCAGGAGGGGAGGGGAAGGTGAGGGGCGGGGAGGGACGTCCCCCACCCCCTTTCGGCGGCCTGCTTTGCCCCAGGGGCCACAACTAAGACGTTCTCTGGTGGAGTGGAGGGTCCCTGTTACTACTAAAGGGGGACAGCGGCAGAGAGATAAAACTATGCCTCGGTCTCCCCCAGAGAGGAAAAGGACCTTCACGACACCTCAGGGCGCTGTTACGAACCGAAATGCGGGCGTCAGCACCCGGCCCAGGCCGCCGGCGGCGAACATCGGTCTTGGCGGCCCTACGGGCACCAAGACGCGTAGGCAGCAGGGCCCCGTAGTGGTGCCAGCGCTCTCTGACTCTGACACCTTTGCCTGCTTCTCTTTTGGAAAGCCACAGTGCTTGAGAACACACATTTGGAAGAACTGAATCCTACGAAGTACTTATTTGCTCTTAGAACACAATCTTTTATTTTTTTTTAAGTTTATGTATTTATTTTGAGAGAGAGAGAGAGAGAGAGCAGGGGAGGGACAGAGAGAGAGGGAGAGAGAGAATCCCAAGCAGGCTCTGCGCTGTCAGCTCAGGGCCCGACATGGGGCTCGAACACACGAACCGAGAGATCACGGCCTGAGCCGAGACCAAGAGTCAGACGCTTAACCGACTGAGCCACCCAGGCGCCCCTAAGAACCCAATTTTTAAAAATAGAAGGTCAAACAGGAGCCCAGGAGTGGAACAGGAACAGTTTTGCTGTAGAAAAACCCAGTCATTCGTGCATACCAAGAGGTGCCCGTGTTGATTCGGGGAGGGGACCAGCCCAGCTCCCCGAGGGCTCCAATGATGGGCATCAGCTGGGGTCAGGGAGCCGCCCGGTGGCCAGAGCAGCAGCAGAAGGGCTTTGGGCCCATGAGAATCGGGTCCGGCTTCCCAGCTGGGGTCCTGCACTTGCATCTTGCAAATGCCCTTGGCCAGGAGGCATCCAAAGGCCAGACTCTTGGGGTCCCTGAATCCCAGCCATGAAATGGGGTAACAGGTGCCTGGTCTTCTGCTCTCCAGCACCGGGCACGCCGTGAGCCGTCCCACATGATGGTGTGACCATCGGTCTAGAAACACCGAGGGGCACCAGTAACAGCCTTTGCCAGTAGCTCAGGCTGGACCCGCTGCACCTCCCCTTTCCTTCCACCGACCCAGCAGGGCAGACCTTTCGGCTAGGCTGACAGCCAGCTGTTCCCCTGCCCTCAAGTCCCTCCCTAGTCTCCATCCGACATTCTGTGGGCAGCGATGCACATCACTGTGTCGTCAGAGTCCAGGCAAGAAACAGAGTCCAAAGTCTGGACGGAGAGAAGAGAGAGAACAAGGGACGTGGTGACGCACACAGCCGGGCCCTGGCTGGGCCTCTCAGTCGGGACCAGCCGGCCAGTGACCTCAGGGAACAGCAAGGAGGTCAGACACCGGGCAGGCTCCAAAGCCAGAGCCCTTGTGAAACGCCAGGTTTGCCTTCCCCGTGCCTGGGACTGCCATCCAGCATGTTCCCTCTGACCCGCCCGAGCCTCGGAGCTCAGACCAAAGGGACGTGCTGAGCCCACAGGCATCGATTTACTATTTATTAATAAACACAACTTAGAATCAAGTGCCAGGGAATCCAGAAGCCAGAGGAGACCTCGCATAGTGTTCGACCAACGGCTCATTTCACCAAACGGGAGACTGAGGTGCAGAGGGACGCAAGGTGTCTTTGGACCGCTCCCAACCTTGGAGAGCCAGTTGCCAGCCAGTCCTCCCCGAGCACCATCAGAGGCTGGTCCAGGCCAGGAGCTGCAGCCGACAGAGGCCAGGCGCTCCCGAGGTCAGGGGGCAGGGGGTGGCAGCCTGACTCAGAAAGCAACACACCTACTGCTCACACCTCTGAATGTGTGGCTGAGGCTTGTGACCCGACCCTCTCCAACCTCAGTTTCCACATCTATAAAATGGGACACTAACGGTAGCTACTGATGGGGCTATCATGAAGACTATATTGAAAAGCCACATAACTGAGCGTCTGGGTAGCTCAGTTGGTTAAACACTGACTCTTGATTTGGGCTCAGGTCACGATCTCATGGTTGTAAGAGACTGAGCCCCACATCGGGCTCGGTGTAGAGCCTACTTGGGATTCTCAATCTCTCTCTATCTCTCTGTCTCTCCCCTTCTCCCTGGCTTGCCTGCCCCCACCCCTCTAAAAATGAAATGAAATGAAATGAAATGAAATGAAATGAAATGAAATGAAATGAAATGAAATGAAATAACAACCATATCAGAAGCACGTGGCATATTACAAAAAATGAATACCAGTGAAGACATGGGTAGTGACAGCACCAACCACATCCCTGGCAAGCCCAGGCTGGGGACATCTGGGCCCTCGAAGCAGGCAGTCTGGGGGGAAGCCTGATGGATGCCCAGTGAACCAGGGCCAGAAGGGGCCAGGAGGTGAGGGAGCCCAGAGAGCACCGTTAAGAAAGAGTGTAAAGTTCAACCCAGCAAAGGGAGGCTGGGGCAAAAATCCAGGGCTGACCGTCCTGATGAACAATCCTGGGGCACCTGGGACAAAGGGAACCCTGACAGCAGCTGCCAAAGCTCCCGGTGACTGGCCTCCAGCACCTCTCCCAACCACCCAATGCATCATTCACAGGCTCACATTGAATTCTCAAGACAGTCTGAGAGATCAGTCAATATCCCCATTCACAGATGAGGACCTGGGGTTCGGAGGGGCCGACAACCCTTTAGTACGAACTGGCCTCACGAGAATGTACACAAATGTGAAAAATACAGCAGCTTGGGCAGAGCTGAATGATTTCGTGTTGAAATCAGCACCAAGTTCAACAACTCAAAGACTTATTTGCTAAGTAACCACCTCCTGACCACCGTCTGATCCTTCAAGCAACAACATACTCCTTTAGCTTCTAGATGTGGGACAAGCAAAATGGTGGTTAAAACACCTCACTTAACTTACACCCCCCCATGACACAGGTGGGAAACTGAGGCACAAAAAGGCTATAAAACCTGCCCAAGACCACATCACAATCACAGGACAGAGTCGGGACTCAAAACCCAGGCCCTCACACACAAAAGCTGACACCTAACTTTAAAAAAAAGAAATCTGGGGGCGCCCGGGTGGTTCAGTCGGCTGAACGGCCGACTTCAGCTCAGGTCATGATCTCACGGTTTGTGGGTTCGAGCCACATGTCGGGCTCTGTGCTGACAGCTCGGAGCCTGGAGCCTGCTTCAGATTCTGTGTCTCCCTCTCTGTCTCTCTCTGCCCCTCCCCTGCTCATGCTCTGTCTCTCAATAATAAATAAACGTTAAAAATTTATTAAAAATAACAATAATAAAAAATAATAAAATAATAAAAAAAGAAATCTTTTAAAATTTATTTATGTATTTTGAGATACAGTGAGAGAAAGCGAGCGAGGGAGGGGCACAGAGAGAAGGAGAGAGAGAAAGAATTCCAAGCAGGGTCTGCACCGTCAGCGCTGAGCCTGACGTGGAGCTCAAACTCACGACCCTGGGATCACGACCTGAGCCGAAATCGATGCTTAATCTGCTGAGCCACCCAGGTACCCCTACCTTTCTTCAGGTGACAGGTAAGAGGCAGAGCCTGCCCTGAGGACAGCACGGGCCCCACTCTTCCTCATGAGGCATCTTTAAGCAAGGTTGAGTCTCTTGGTCCTCCTCTATACGTGGGCAGCATCCCGCCAGCCCCACGGTCACGGGAAATCGCCCCGAACCCCACTGCGGGCAGGGATCAGGCAGGGTTTGCCAATATGGCTTCCCCGTACGTCCTCGGGGTGCTGGGGGAGGCGTATGGCCTCTTTTTGTGAGCCCCCTGAGTAACCCATGCCTCAGTGACCCCCTAATCCGCAGGGGCTTCCTACCAGAGGCAGCACGGGTAGGATACACCATTAACTCTGTTCCAGAACCAGCAGCCTGGCTACGCTTGATTTCCACGTGGTGGCCCTGTGCACCCATGCTGAGATCAGAAACCGAGAAACAGCTCTTGTCCGGTGTGGTCTCACACACCCATCCAGCATCCCTCAGTTTCCCTCCATGTGGGTCAGCGTGCATGATTCTTTTTTGTTTTTATTTTTTTTAAGTCTGTTTATTTATTTTGAGAGAAACCACGCAAGCAGGGTAGGGGCAGAGAGGGGAGAGAGAGAATCCCAAGCAGACTCCACGCTGTCAGCGCAGAGCCCGATGTGGGGCTTGAACTCAGGAACCACGAGATCATGACCCGAGCCGAAGGCAGACGCTTAACTGACTGAGCCCCCCAGGCGTCCCTACCCCGTTCTTTCTGAATAGCTACAGAGTACTCCAGTCTGGGTAAACTAATTTCTTCCCTCCTCCTCTCCTGACGGACAAGCAGCTTGTTCCCAGCCACACATATGAAATTATAAACCTATGAACCGTTGAGCCGTCCGCTGGCCCAGACTTCAATATTGTTATTCATTCATCAAAACACTTTGACCGTGATCACTGACTGGCTTCATAATCATTTGTAGATTTGAACGGAGAAAATATACACTTGTCAAACACTGTTCTTTTTTTTTTTTTAATTTGGGGGGGGTTCCACCCTGGGTTTCATTTGGGGGATAAGTGCCCTGAGGCTACATAAGGGTCGGAACGCCCCAGCTCGGGATCGGCAGGGACTCAGCCTCCAGTGAGCCGTGAGAACTGGGTGGATGAGGGAGGAGTGCGGGGCAGGGGGCAAGGACGGTGTGATGTCAGGAAAGGGGGGCACTGTGTCTTCAAGTCCTCTGTGCTTGTGGGGAAACACAGAGGAAGGAGTGTGGGAGGAAGCACAGTGCCACCGTGGGGGAACGCGTGGGCCAGGGCCGGTGACGAGGGTTTGGACTTTTTACTCCACACACTCACGTACCTGCGGGACTGTTCGCGAGGAGGGGGCCGCTTACGACTTTTGAAGCTGACACTGTAAAAGTTACAAAACCAGACAGAACACAGCCCAGGAGAGGGTGTCGTGTTCTCCTGGCGCCATCTCTGAAGACAGAGCGGCTCCTGTTGGCTTAAACAAGCTCAAACAAGTGGCCGCCCCCTCTGACATCCCGAAAGGGCCTCCTCTGGCAAGTGCTGGGCCATGACTGGGAGGATGGCATGAGGCAGCAAGGTGAGGCTCCCGGCTGTCCCCTGGTCCCTAGCGATTATTATTGCCACTCCTACGGCCGGACGCTGCCAGGGCGGCCCGGCATCGAGGAGGGGTCAGTCCTATTGTCTGCAGGGTGGCGACTTCGGACAAGGCTCCCTTGGCCCAGTCCCTCGCGGCTCCAGAACCTGCTGGGAGGCGCCTGAGTTTTAACAGGGTCGCTTCCGGTGCACCCGGGGGCTTGAGAGGCCCCACTTGGAAGGAGTGGTTGTGGGCCCGGCGGTCCTGGGTGGGAATTGCTTTATGAAGCTGCCCTGGGCCGAGGTCCACTTTCTTCCGCCGGCCACAAAAAGGCTGGACCCAGCGGGGCCCGGCAGATGTGCTTTAGTGGCCTGAGACAGGATGCAGTAAATGCCCACCTGCCTTTCACATGCAGATGCCTCCGGGGCTCTCCTTTGTGCCGGCCAGCGCCTGGGCCGGCCCCTGTCGCCCCCGCTGTGCCGGGCCCTGCCTCTGAATGGCTCCCCTCGGAGATCCCAACTGCCCAAGAATGGGCTCCAATAAAGGGCCTGTTGGGGGGACCCGGGCCGGTTACAGATGTCCCATTACCACGCCCGCCCACAAATCCTAGAGCAGAAAGAGGGCTCGCTGGCCCCCACAGCTCCAGGAAGGAGTCGGTGTGGCCTGTGCGGCCTTCGGTTCCATCTGGGATGCTCCCGGCCCAGCTGGCATCTTCAAGACCCCAGCGCACACAGTGGCGGCTCTGCGAGACTGTGCTCCCCCACCCCAGCTCCCAGTTCCCCACCCGCCTGGTCTCCGTCTGAAGCGGGGCCCTTCTGGGTGCTGCCTACACTGATCTCCCATCCGGACCCCCAGCTTCGCGAGGGCAGAGACCTCTATCTACCTCGTTCGCTGCGGAGCGTCCCCGGAGCCTACAGCAGGTGTTGCAGAGTTTAGAAACGCTCAGTAAATACCTGCCGGGTGTGGGAGTGAATGAAGGAGCAAATGCACGTTACGGAGAGGCAGTGTGGCACTGCGAGGGACACTGAGGCCCTGGAGTCACACGGACCCAGGGGCTAACCTGGCCCGGCCACTTTTTCTGCTTCTGCCCGTTCCTGAATCTCTGCGCCTCAGCCACTTTAAAAAGGGGCCCCAAATCCCTACCTCACGACTGGCGGTGAAGGTAGCTATGGGGTCGAGCACCCACCCGGGGCATCACACGCCTCCTTCAGCGATTGGTGACCACTGTTACTGTGGTCCACACCATTCTGAAAAGCAGAGTTTAATGATTTGTATTTCTTTATTTATTTTTCGTGTTCATTTTTGAGACGGGGGGGGGGGGGGAGGGAAGGAGACAGAGAGACAGAGGATCTGAACTCTGACAGTACAGAGGGCTGCACCAAAGTCGGACGCTTAACCGACTGAGCCACGCAGGCACCCCGGAAAAGCAGAGTTCGTACCCTCCGTGTGCTCTGTGTCTCCAAAACAGTGGGAACCTTTCAGAAAATCGGAGGACGCATGTCACTCGGGAAAGTCTAGGAAGACGAGTGGGGAGACGGCCCCTCCGGGGCTCCCAGAATGGAAGGTGCTGCTGGAAATCTGAGGCGCTGGGGAGCCGCCATTCGGGCGAACGAAGGTTCCCCAGGACCTCGTCCCCTCCCCACCATGCCTGTCCCCCAGCAGCTGCTCTGGCTCCAACGGCTTCCACTGAGCTCCCCAGGACATCAAAGTGAGCCACGCATATCAAGGAGCCCCCCCCCCCCGCCCATCGAGTGCAGGGGGCTGTAAACACGACAGAAAGCAGCCAAACGCATGGTGTTATTCACCCTGGCAGACGGCACCTGTTCCTTCCATGAACGGTTCCTGGGAGAGCCCATGCTTGGCTCGGCCACCACAAAAGAGGGGTATCCTCATCCTGTATGTGTGAAGCACCCCCATGGAAAACTCCCAAAGCAGGGGGAAGTCTCCAGCACCGCACTCACTACCACTGAGTGTCTGGACTCTGGACATGGTGCGTGCCCAGGGCCACCCACAAGGAAGGCGTGTGGGGCTTCCCTGAGCCCGAGTGTGATCGGTGGGCCGCTGGGGGCTGGGCACAAGAACAGGCAGAGGAGCTGAAAAGGAACATCCAGAGCGCCAGAGGGCATCGCGGCGCGGGCACTGCGTGGGCCCGGGCTCAGTGGGTGCTGGGCCACGAGGGGGCGTTCATCAGTGAAAATCCTGCCCAGGAGTCTTTATGCTGCTGAGAGCAAGGGGTTGAGGCGGGCGAGGAGGCAGAGAAGGGCCACAAAGCTCACTTGAGAAGGCCCTGGTGGAGCAGGAGGGGGCGTGGGCACTTGGTCCTGTGGCATGGGAGGCCCAGGAGGTTTCAGAGGGCTGAGGCCATTGGTTTTTCAGGCCCCTGGGCAGCACAGCGATAAAACCTCCCAGGAGAAGGAGCACCATGTCCCCTCGTGGAAAATAATCCTAAATGCTCTGGGGAAGGAAATCGCCCTCTCGGCCCACAAAACCGGCTCTGCTATGTTTGAAGACTCTCCTATAGCTGTTAGATTTATACGGGTATAGCTGCTGCCAGAGACATCCCAGCTACATAAACCGGCCTGGGTGAAAGAAAATCAAAACCCGTCCCCTCCTAGGGATGAGTGGGAAGGTGCCAGTGCAGAACCCACAGAGGTGAACAGCCTGGGGAGCCCTGCTTACTGCCACACCCCGGGATCTGTGCACCCATCTGTTGGGCAGGCCTGGATCAGGGTGGGAGCATTACTCAGGAGGGGCTGTTGGAAGCCCCTGACCTTTCTCAATACCCACTCCTCCCGCAAAGGTCTCTAAGTGTGGCTCTGGGGGTCGCAGCGGCTGGGAGTCAGGCAGACTTGGGTCTCCGTGGTCCTCGCACCATCCAGGCTGGGACCCCAACAAGACCTGAGCTTCAGCTGATAAAGGGGAATCACAGCCCCTCCACGCCCCAGACTGTCAGCGGACCTCCCCAGATAGAGAGAGGAGAGCATGAATGCCTAGCACAGAAGAAGCGGCCTCACCTCCCCGGGAAATAATAGGAAATACAGTCAATAACATTGTAATAATGTTTGCTGACCGATGGTGACAACACGTACCGTGGTGAGCACTGAGTACCGTACAGAATGGCTAAATCACTGTGCTGTGCGCCTGAAACTAACGTACAATAGTATGTTATTATTTAAACTTCAAGTTGAAAAAATTCCATCACTTAGGGGTACCTGGGTGGCTCAGTCGGTTAAGCGTCCGACTTCGGCCCAGGTCGTGATCTTGCGGTTTGTGAGTTCGAGCCCAGCATCGGGCTCTGTGCTGACAGCTCAGAGCCTGGAGCCTGCTTCTGTTTCTGTGTCTCCCTCTCTCTCTGTCCCTGCCCTGCTGGCACTCTTTCTCTCTCTCAAAGGTAAAAATAAACATTAAAAAAAAAACACCTTAAAGATGAACATAAGGGAAGGGAAGCAAAAATAATATAAAACCACGGAAGGCAACAAAACGTAAGAGACTCTTAAATATGGAGAACAAACAGAGGGTTACTGGAGGGGTTGTGGGAGGGGGGATGGCTAAATGGGTCAGGGGCATTAAGGAATCTACTCCTGAAATCATTGTTGCACTATATGCTAACTAACTTGGATGTAAATTAAAAAATTAATAAATTAAAAAAAAAAACTTAAAAAAATTCCATAATTTAAATAAATAAATAAATAAATAAATAAATAAATAAATGCATATTTGTTGGGCTGTCATGGGCTCTATCATGTGTTTAGCACTGGGCCAAGAACTTGACATACATCATGAGCCATCACGGCACCTGCCCTGCACCCCTTCACCCCCTCCCCGCCCCCGTCTCCATCCATTCGGGTGCTCTAGTCTGACACTGGAGGCCATTCTTTATTTCGTCTTCTCCCTGGCCCCCGCAATACTCACTGTCCTACTTTCCCTCCCCTCTCCTTCCCTCCCCTCCCAGTCCTACTTCCCCTCCCCTCCCCTACCAGTCCTACTTCCAAAACCTCTCTTTCATTCACTCCCTTCTCACCACCTCCCCCCTCCTACACAGATGGACCATGATGCTCCCCTCGTGGTAGATACCTGAGCTATTTCCATACATACATATATTTATTTTATTTATTTACAAAGTTACTGTCGTGAATGCCCTGGCGCTGATGTCCTTTCTCACGTAGGAGGCAGGGCAAATTTCCAGAACTGGGGCCGCTGAGAGCTAATGCCAAATGCATCTTCCACAAGCAACGTATGACAGGGTCTGTTTCTGCAAACTCTCACCAAGTGAATGTGTGCCCAAAGTTGTGCATTATTGCCAGTTTTCTCATACTCTTGAAAAAATGGCACCTTGGCATAGTTTCAATGTGCATTTCTCTTATTTTTTTTAATATTCATTTATATTTGAGAGAGAGACAGAGGTAGAGAGAGGGAGAGAGACAGTGTGTAAGCCAGGGAGGGACAGAGAGAGACACAGACAGACTCTAAAGCAGGCTCCAGGCTCTGAGTTGTCAGCACAGAGCCCAGCACCGGGCTCAAACTCTTGAGCTGTGAGAGTTTGATCTCCTGTGAGATCATAACCTGAGCCGAAGTCAGATGCTGAACCAACTGAGCCATTCAAGTGCAGTGCATCTCTCTTATCTAAGTAAGGCTGAGCATCTTTCATATGACTAGGGGTCATTTGCTTTTTCTTCCTTGTGAATTGTTTATATCTTTTGTGTATTTTTCTACTAGGCTGTTGATTTGTTGTCGTTGATATCTAGATCTGGGGGCATAATTATAAAGGTCCTCTACTCTGAGATTTCGAAAGAAGTCTCTCCTGTTTCCATCTAGTACTTACACGGTCCCACTTTTAACGTTTCAATTTCAATTATGTTTCAATTATGTTTTAAAAACATAAATCATGGGGCGCCTGGGTGGCTCAGTCGGTTAAGCGTCCAACTTCAGCTCAGGTCACGATCTCGCCATCCGTGAGTTCGAGGCCCGCGTCGGGCTCTGGGCTGATGGCTCGGAGCCTGGAGCCTGCTTCCAATTCTGTGTCTCCCTCTCTCTCTGCCCCTCCCCCGTTCATGCTGTCTCTCTCTGTCTCAAAAATAAATAAACGTTAAAAACATAAATCAGATCCCATGACCCTTCTGCCTAAATCTTCAAAGCCTTCCCCCACACTCAGGTTAAAATCCAGGCACCGCTCTGTGACAAGTCCCTGCGATAGCCAGGCTCCCCCTCTTCAGTTCCATGAACATGAAGGTGCCGAGTTCTCTTCTGCCGCACGCCTTAGCCACTGCTGTTCCCTCTGGCGGGAATGCACTTCCTCCACCCCTTCGCCCAGACAGCCCTTCTTACCCTTCGGTTGCATCCAATGCCTTCTCTTCAGAGAAGTCCAGCCTCACCTCTGTCACTTTCTCAGCAAATCTTGTGTTTACTCATCTGCGTCTAAGTTTACTGTTCACTTCCCCTGCAGACACGAGCCCCATGAAGACTTGGCAAAGGCCAGGACTTAAACCTGACTTTAGGAAACGAAGCTCCGGGGGGGTGTCAAGAGTCTCCCAGGTCTGGCTGCCCTTCACATGCTCTCTTGGAGGTCACATCTCCCTTTTCTGAGTTCCTGGCCTCTCCTGCTTTGCTACACAAGACACTTTGGCTCCTGTCCAGACAGGTGGGGTGGGCTCCCTGAGAACGACAAAGAGGCTCACTTAACCGCCATCCATAGGTAGGTAAACTGAGTCCTAGTGAGGTCAGGCCACTAATCCAGGGTTTCCCAGCTAGTGCCTCTGGGAAGTCAAGTCCTGGGCCATTGGCCCTTCCTGGCTGTCCATCGACATCATGGCAGCACTGCCCTGTCGTGCCAATCAATGGCAGCTACAAAGCGGAGGGTCCAGTAGTACCAATTGTGGTCCCTGTGTGGTCCTCTGTGCACAAGATTTGGTGGGCAAGATGCCCTCCTCCTCTTCCTCCTCCCCTCTAAACAAACGATGACAGCGCATACGTCATTTAAAGTTTTCCTGTAACCACATTAACAAAAAAAAAAAAAAAAAAAAAAGGAATGTAATGTATGTTATTTTACCTAACGCTCAGCAGCGGCAGGAAGCAAAAGGCAGCCCCAGAGGACCGGGCAGCTCTGACCAGCACAGGCCCTATGCTCGCGGGGGTGGAGGGGCGGCGGGGGGCTGTGACGGGGTCCGGCCCGGATGGGCTCTCAGGGACCGGGGCGGGGCCAGTGCAACAGCCCCGCCCCGTCCCCGGCGGCAGCCAGAAGCTGCCGGTGGGATCCGGCAGCGCGCGGAGCCTCGCGCCCACCGCGGCGGGCGCGGCCCACTCACCTCGCCAGCGCCTCCACGGAGCCAGGGATGGGCACGCCGCCGCCCTCGCCGCTATCGTGCAGGACACCCGAGATGTCGAGCAGCACCCCGCGCACGCCTGCCAGCCGCTCGCTCCACGCAGCCATCGCGCGCCGCAGTGCACCTCTGACTCCTCAGACTCCGCGTTCCAACTCGCGGCTGGGAACTGCGGCCGGGCTTACGGCGCAGGGGCGCCTGGGAAGTGTAGTCCTGAGCCGGGTAGTCCGACGGGGCGGGGCCAGCGGGGCCGTTCCGCCGGGCGCAAACCCGGAACCGCGGGGCGCAAACCCGGGGCCGCCGGTCGCCACCTCCCAGCTCCCGGCCGCACGCGCGCGAAATGGGAGCCGTCTTCCCAGATCAGTGGACCAAAGGCAGGAAAAGCAAAAACCAAGCCCCTCCCTAAAAACCAGAACGAGGCACTTCTAGACCACACGGAGACACCTGTAGCAAAACTTAAAGAGATCGCTGGTGTCCTCATCCTCTGGCTGAAGAGTATAACCAGCCTTAAAAACAGCGGAGATAGTTGGGGGCGCCTGGGTGGCTCAGGTCATAATCTCGCGGGTTTGTGAGTTCGAGCCCCCGCGTCAAGCCCTATGCTGACAGCTCAGAGCCTGGAGCCTGCTTCAGATTCGATGTCTCCCTCTCTCTCTGCCCCTACCGTGCTCACGCTCTGTTTCTGTCTCTCAATAATAAATAAATGTTAAAAAAAAAAAAAAAAAAAAAAGCAGCAGTGGAGATAGTTGGATCAATTGGCCAGACAATCCTATGCCTGGGAAGTGATGCTCCGGAAATGATTCTCAAGACCATGAGTGCAGTGGAAGCTATCATGCCACAACGAGTTGGAAGAAAAGTGAATGTGTAAGCACGTATAACATGGCAACAGAAAGAAATATGCCATCAAAAATGAAGACTAGATAGCAACACGGAAAGTGCTCATGTTATAGCATATGAGAAAGCAGACTACGAAATGTAGACCACCGCCATGCAAAATTAAGGGTGCATAGGAATAGGGCTGGGAGGAACATGGGAATATTGCAGTGTGTTAGGCCAGTCATATTTTGGATGAATTGTTACAGTCCCTTTAATATTACATCATTTTTTATTTAAAAAATTTTTTTACTGTTTATTTATTTTTGAGAGAGAGAGACAGAGTGAGAGGAGGGAAGGGGCAGAGAGAGGAGAAACAGAATCTGAAGCAGGCTCCAGGCTCCGAGCTGTCAGCACAGAGCCCAACACAGGGCTCGAACTCACGAACCACGAGATCGTGACCTGAGCCGAAGTCAGATGCTCGACCCACTGAGCCACCCAGGTGCCCCTAATGCTACATCATTTTTACAATAAATAAAAATTGGTAGAAAAGAGGGAGGGTTCCCTTAACTGTCCCTCTGACTTTTCCAAGTTTTAAACTGAAATTTGAAAAAAATCAGACTCCTCTGGGCATGACTTAGCTTTGAGGTATCAAAAGAAGACCATATTTGAATGACCACTTCATTTCAGCCTGTCGAGTCACAGATAGGATGAAGAAATTGTCGGAATTTTAGGACTTGCACCCAGTTCAGGACACCTCAGTGGTTCAGTTGGTTAAGCGTCAGACTCTTGGTTTCGGCTCAGGTCACAATCTCGCAGTTCGTGATTTGGAGCCTGCCGTCGGGCTCTGCACTGACAGTGTGGATTGGAATTCCCTCTCTTTCCCTCTCTCTCTCTGCCCCTCCCCTGCTCATGCTCCCTCTCTCTCTCTCTCAGTAAATAAATAAATAAACCTTAAAAAAAAAAAAAAGAACTTTCACCCAGTTCAATGAATTGTGCATATCAACATCTCTCAGTTTCCTGGAGAACGGTGTGCTCTGTTGGTTTTACAGGAGAGATGTAAAATACAGCTCCTGCCCTTTGGTGATTTACAATCTGGTTGGGGGGGGGAAAAGAATGTTAGACCTTATATTAGCTATGGTTCTTAGTTGCAGATGATAGAAACCACTCCAGCTAAAGGGTTATGTTCACATCAGGCAGTAAGGAGCTTACGGATTTCCATGGGAACTAAAGAACCAAGTTCAAGTACTCTATAGCCAAGAGCCATGCAGCTCTGTGAAATGGCCAGTTACATTGTTCCATGGTCCTAGTGCCCCATCACTTGGCTCCTAAGATGCCAGAGACCTGGTAGTAAAGGCCCCAAAGAACCAAATCTGTCCACCACCATGCCCTTGAAGGATTCTCTCCACCTGTGGCCACCACCTACCTCGTTTCCACCGTGTCTAGCCTTGTGGCACCTGGTCCGACCTGCAAGGGAGTCTGGGAAATGCGGTTTTTAGCCTTCCAGATTCTGTGATATGGGAGCTGAGTGAGTCAATCTGGGTAATCTGCCATCCACATCGTGCTCTAGACACATGTATTGAACGTCTACTCTCTGGGCTCAGTGGGCTCTAGGGATGCAAAAAGGCCTAAAATATGATCTTTGCCTTTGAGTCAAGACTGCAGAGAACAAGATGTACACCTCTGAGATTGCTGACCAGTTGTGTGCCAGGTGCCAATGAGTGACGTAAACACAGGTAAGAGGATGGGTTTGTTTACCACAGAGGGACGGCCTGAAATGGACCTTGAAGAATGGCTGGGCTGTAGCCAAGGAGGGGGAGAAACAAGGGCATTCTGCCAGTGTGGGGAGCCTGCCCATGGTTCTCTCTCTTCTTTTGGCCATATATGACCTTGGGCAAATATCTTTCTTCTTCTTTTTCTTTTTTTCTTTTAGAGAGAGAGTGTGAGCAGGGGAGAGGGGCAGAGGGAGAGAGAGAGAGAGAGAGAGAATCTTTTTTTTTTTTAGACACACACACACACACACACACACACACACACACACACAGAATCCGAAGCAGGCTCCAGGCTCCGAGCTGTCAGCACAGAGCCCGATGCGGGGCTCGAACTCAAGAACCATGAGATCACAACCTGAGCCGAAGTCAGACACTTAACCGACTGAGCTACCCAGGCACCCCGAGAGAAAGAATCATAAACAGACTCCACACTCAGCACGGAGCCTGACGCAGGATCTACCCCACGACACTGGGATCATGATCTGAGCCCAAATCAAGAGTGGGATGCTCAACCGAGTGAGCCGCCCAGGTGCCCTGAAATTATGTTCTATACCTAAAATTATGGTAGACAAAATAACGCCCCCTTGAAGGTGTCCACATCCTAGTCTCCAGAACCTGTGAATGTATTATCTTACGTGGCACAAGTGACTTCGAAGACATAATTAAACTAAGGATCTTGAAATGGGAGATTATCCTGGATGACCCAAATAGGCTCAGTGAATCACAAGAGTCTTTATAAGGTAAAGAGGGAGACAGGAGAGTCAGAATCAGGACAATGGAGAGGGAAACATGACAACAGAAGCAGAGCTAAGAGACAGAGAGATTTGAAAATGCTGCATTACTGGCCTGGAATGTGAAGGGGCCATGAGCCAAGAAATTCAGGGAGCTTCTAGAATCTGGAAAAAGGAAAGAAATGGATTCTCCTCTAGAGCCTCCAGAAGGAATTCAGCTCTGCTGACACCTTGAGTTTAGGGCTCCTTGCCTTTAGAGCTAGAAGATAATAAATTTGTAGTGTTCTAAGCCACTGCCCTTACAGCAATTGGCTACGGCACCAATAGGAAATGAATACAGGGCCTTAGTCCCTCATCTGAAGAATGACGTTGGCCCACAGTGACAACATGGTGTCGTGGGCCACTGATAGGCTTGGACCCGGTCCAAAAGCTCATGACCTTTCTTTGAATATAACGGGTGAAGGGCATTATATAAATTAGGCTTGCATTTGGCTGCATGTAATAGAAACTCAAGTACAGTTGCTCGACCAAATAGAGGAACTATTGCTCAGATACCAGGAAGTCGAGAGGAAGGCGGGCCTGGGCAGGTGCAATCGCTTCCAGGACCATCAGGAAATAGGCCACTTCCATCTCGTGTTCTGCTACCCTTAAGGTGAGGCTTTTACCCTCATGCTTTCACGGTGCCTGTTGCATTAAAATCACCTGGAGGGCTTATTTAAAAACACAAGTTTGGGGACGCCTGGGTGGCTCAGTCGCTTAAGCATCTGACTTCAGCTCTGGTCATGATCTCATGGTTCGTGGGCTCTCTGCTGGCAGCACAGAGCCTGCTTCGGATCCTCTGTCCCTCTCTCTCTGCTCTCCCCCGCTTGCGCTCTCTTTCTGTCTCTCTCAAAATAAGTAAATAAACTTAAAAAAATTTTTTTAATTAAAAAAAAAACAACGTAAGTTTGGTTCCAGGCGATCTGGGATGGGCCTGAGAATTCGCGTGACTTAGAGGCTCCCAAGCAATGCCGATGCTTCTGGTCTCCGGCTCTAGATGAATGTTTCTCAATGTTTTAAACCACATGTTTATTTACGTATTTTTGAGAGAGAGGGTGAGCCCAGGGCAGGGGCAGGGAGAGAAGGGAAAACAAGAATCCGAAGCAGGCTCCGCGCTGCCAGTGCAGAGCCTGACACGGAGCTCAATATCATGAACCGTGAGATCGTGACCTGAGCTGAAATCAGGAGTCGGACGCATAACTGACGGAGCCACCCAGGCGTCCCAGTGTTTCTCAAGTTTTAAGGTAGGTGTGAATTCCCTAGGGGAACTTACCATAAAATGCATATTCTGATTTAGTAGGTCTGGGGTAAAACTTGAGATTCGTCATTTCTTTTTTTTTTTTTTTTTTAATTGAGATTTTATTCTTAAGTAATCTCTCTGCCCAATGTGGGGCTTGAATTTACAACCCTGAGATCAAGAGTTGCACGCTCTACCGACTGAGCCCGCCAGGCGCCCTGGGATTCTGCATTTCTAACAAGCTCTCAGGTAGGCTGCTGATGCTGTCCACGGATCATACTTCAAGTAACAGGAGTCTAGATTCCAGGCTCTAGCATGACCTCTCATGCTTATGGCAGCTCTGAAATTCTATGATGCTGTGGTGGTGTTTTGTTGCTGTTGTTTTCTTTTCCTAAAACGAGATCACTTTGTAGAGGAAGACGTTCGAGACGTGGCCCACCTACGTGCACGTTGTTAGTAGAGGTACTGATGACCTAGGTTGTAAATTACGTTCACCGTTTGCTTCTTCCCTCCTTCCTGTCGCTGCTTGGCAGGTCACCTAGCAGACAGTGAGGTGAGGCTCAGGCTGTCAGCTCTAATGCTTCCGAGCAACCCTGGACAAGGATGTGTGGGAGAGGACACAGTGCGTGATACTTTCCTGGGACTTCCGTCCTTCGTTGGCCTCTTCTTGCCATGGAGACACCAGTTCCCTGTTTGTGCAAAGAGTGGGGAGTTGGCAGTTTTAAATAAGTGTGCGGAATTGTTAGGATTGGCATCAGCCCATCGGTACACTCACTTTTTGTCAAAGAGACTCTTTCCAAAGCTGTGGGCAGGGGTAAGGGATTTTCCCTAAGGGAGTAGAATCCATTATAGACCCATATCCATATCTAAACATTTCTGGATCCTTTTTTTTTCCTTAATTTTTTTAAATGCTTATTTATTTTTGAAGGAGAGACAGAGCGTGAGCAGGGGTGGGGCAGAGAGAGAGGGAGATGCAGAATCCGAAGCAGGCTCCAGGCTCCGAGCTGTCAGCACAGAGCCCGACGCGGGGGCTCGAACTCACGATCTGTGAGATCATGACCTGAGCCAAAGTCAGACGCTTAATGGACTGAGCCACCCAGGTGCCCCTCTAGATCCTATTTTTACTTTCATCTTAGCCTGTACCACCTCTTAAGGTGTGGGATTTCCAATCCATTTTAATCGGACTATAGAGCTTTGGGTTTATGCTACGGGGCCACCGTGTATTCCTTTGAAATCTTCAACCTGTTGAATGCCGGGATGTCAATGGGTGCAAAGACAAATGCATGGGCCTTAACTTTAGGAAAGTCCGAGGATCAGTCTGTACCCCATACAGTGTGATAAGGGCTGTGCCCATCAGCAGTCCTGGACCTTGGCGAATTGATTTCCAAAGTGGGGGAGAGACAAAGTGAGCGTTGGGAAGGCTGTAAGACAATTTACAGGATCAAAGAAAATGCGGGGCAACCAGCCCTCAGAAAGTACTAGAACCATCAGCTCTGGGAGTGGGAATCAGCAGACGACTTCGTTCAGGCATCACTGCTGGGCTCATGCAGCCCCCGCTCAGTGTCGTGCTGCTTCAGATTCCCAGGGGAGAGAGCCTGAAAGGTCCCGCAGGAGCCCACTCCCACCCCCTGGCTTGCCGGGGCCCTTGCTTGGCAGTCCCACATCTGAAGGGGGGGTGAGGCGGGGGTGATCTGAGCAAAGTCAAACTACTGATACCAGAAAAGGGGTGAGGATGCTGATCAGGCAAAAGCAAGATGCCTCCCAAGGCCGTAGGGAGGGCTGGGCACCGTGTGGGAAGGAGCGCCCCGGGGAACCCCGGTTGGGCAGGGCAGGACTCACAGAGAAAAGAGCACTTGGACAGAGGAGACTTGAAGCTGAAAGGTTCGCAGGCAGATGTGGGACGGAGAGAACATTGCTGGAGCGACACACATGGGTGTGAGAGCGAGTCCTACCAGGGGCCTTGTCTCGTTGCCAGGACTGGAGGCCCTCTCAGGGTATGCAATGGTTAATTTTGTATAGCACCTTGACTGGGCCCTGGGATGCCCAGCCATTTGGTCAAACGTTACTCTTGCTGTGTCTGCGAGACCATTTTTAGATGATATAAACATCGTAATTGGCAGACTGAGTGAAGCAGATTGCCTGCCCCGATATGGGTGGGCCTCATTCAATAAGTTGAAGGCCTAAATAGAGCAAGAAGGCTGACCACCACCCCCCTGCCCCCCACGACTGTGCCAGCAGTTCTCCTGGGCCTCCGGCTTGCCGGCTCATCCCGTAGATCTCGGGTCTTGCCAGCCTTCGTAACTGCATGAACCAATTCCTTTAAAAAATCTCCACCTCTCTCTCTCTCTGTCTCTCTCTCTCTCTATCCATATAGCCTATCGATGCTGGTTCCCTAGAGAAACCTGACTAACAAGGGTGGCTCCCATCAAAGTGAAGAGGAAGGTTTATAAGGATACACAGAGGCTCATGGGGACCCAGAAGCCCCTGCACAGCCGGCCTCTGGAGGCATGGAACTCAGGCAGGGGCTGGTGCTCGCCCATCTGCCAGTGTCTCTTGCAGATTCCCTGCTTCGCTCCGCACATGTGTTCTGTTCTGCTCTCCCAGCTCAGGCCAAGTGTCTACTGCCTCATACCGTCCGTGCTCATGTGGCCCCACGATGGCCACCCTGTCTCCATATTTCTTGCCCACTGAGCTCAAGCTCCCACCACTGGCAGGAAACGTGCCATTGGGTCTTGATCAGACTCTGGGATCGGGCTCCTGGGGTCTGACTCAGCCAGGTCACCTGGTTGAGCTGACTGCTTTAGGCAGCCCAGGAATGGGCCAGCCCAAAGGCTGGGTGTCCCCTCTGCTCCCCTGGCCCACTGACCAGTCGCCGGGATCCAGAGGCTGGGCAGAGTCTCCGAGAAGGCAGCACGTGTGGGCAGGAGACCCACACACATCTCACATGGAACACCACCGTGCGGGGACCAGGCAGTGAGTGGGGTTGGATTGTGAAGAACCCCCACCCCCTGCTCGGTGCTAAGGCATTTGGTCTTCACCCCGCGGACCACGGTAGCCACGGAAATGCCGCGAGCCCTGGTGAATCAGGTGAGGTCCCTCGGCGTGAGCCCAGCTGAGGTAGCCGACTTGCGACTCACAGATGTGCTTCTGATGGTTTGTTTTTCAACATTTTGAATTGCTTGCCAGCATTGAAAACTTTGGACTTGTCACATACGAATCCAGCTTCCCAGCTACTTTGGGGCAGCATGGAGATCAGGCAGCGCTGATCAGCATTCCACCCGGTGGAGTCACAGCAGCCCCCAGTCGGGGAACACTGGCACTCCAGCTGGGTTTACTGGTTTAGGCCACGGCCACGGCCAGGTGCTCTCAGGGCTGCAGTCTGCACACCCAGGTGAAGAGCTTGGGGAGAAGGCAAAACTAGGGGCAGGGGGACCAGGGACTGGAAGTTAAGAGCATGAAATTTAGGGGCGTGCCTGGGTGGCTCAGTCAGTTAAGCGTCCAACTTTGGCTCAGGTCATGATGTCACGGTTCGTGGGAACGTTTGAGCCCTGCATCGGGCTCTGTGCTGACAGCTCAGAGCCTAGAGCCTGCTTCAGATTCTGTGTCTCCCTCTCCCTCTGCCCCTCCCCTGCTCATCCTCTCTCTCCCTCTCTCTCTCTCTCTCAAAAACAAATAAACATTGAAGAAGAAAAAGAAGAAGGAGGAGGAGGAGGAGGAGAAGAAGAAGAAGGAAGCATGAAATTTAGGCACAGATGTGGGGAACAGAGGGCTTTGACGCTTACCTTGCAGGACACTCGCCTAAGAATGACGATCATACTCATCTCCATTCAACAGGGAAGCAGATGCTTCATATATTTGCAAAGTGCCACCTTGGCTCCTGTCTTTATTCTGCACGTGGTGTCTCCCTTCGGAAGGGCATTAACACGGCATTCGATGCTCACGGTGAGCAACAGCCCAGACTGCATTCGTTCGCGTCCCTCTTCCTTCTGGCCCTGTCCCTCCCTCATCACTTCTCACCCCATATGTCCTCAGCTTGTCACTTGGCATTTCTCCCCCATTCTCCTTCTTCCAATTACATGTCTCTATTTTTCCAGATGCCCAGAGCAATTTGGTTTGCCTGGCAATCCCCGTGTCTCGGGCTCCTCCCGGGAATATCGTAAAACAGTAGGAAAAAACACTGAATGTAAGAGCCAAAGCTGGATCCCCAAACCTGCGCCACAGTCTCCTCCTAGGTAGTGTTGGGCTTAGTTATTTCCTGGCAGGGCTTCTCACATATCCCAGCTCCGTGTGTAACTTTGAAGGAAAGCCATTCGATCAATGTCTGAGATTAGATTTCACCCTGGGGCAGCAATGTGATTTCCTTAATCAGAATTTTACCAAAGCAGGTTCCGAAATCTCACCGCCCAGGTTCAGATCTTAGCTTCACCACTTCCTCGCTCTGGGGTCATGGGCAAATCGGGGATAATAACAGTGCCTGCTTCGTGGGGTTGTGGGGAGGATGAAATGAAAAAACCCCGAATAAGCAAAGAGCTTGGCCGAATGCCTGGTTCAGAGCAAGTTCCCCAAAAGAGCAGCTATTATTAATATCGTCATTATCGGAAAAAAATTAACATGGATTCTACTTATCGATGTAACCCCTGCTTTATCCCCTTCTTTGATGCTTCCTCAACATTGCTGAGATAAAGAAGTTGATTTTTTTTTGTAACCTGTTGATTTCCAAGAAGAAATACTGATTTCCTGGAGCAAACTATGCTAAGTACACATTTTTGTTTTGGTTGCAATGGGGGACGGTGGGAAGGCTACTGTTTGAGCTTTCACAAGTGAAAACCTCCAAGGTGGGTTTTTAAAAGACCTTGCTCTGCTTGGCAGTCAGAGTTCAAAGCCCTGGTGGGAAACTGTAAATGCTAGCCTTTAATTGTAAATGAACTCTCCAGCAACAAGGGGTACAGAGTCAAGTAAACATTAACAACTGATTCTGCTGTTATCAGTAGTTTCCTTTTAAAATCCAGTGCCTTCCATCCCCCCCCCCCCCCATTTTGCAGACCGTTTCTGAATTGAAATACATCTTGGGGAAAACTGGCTGAGGTCATGAGTAATGGGGTTGCCCACAAGGCTATCCCTGCAGTTGACTTCTCTCCCTTTGTCACCAAGCCGTGTCTTATGAAGCTGTCTCTTTGGCATATATGTCCTGCCCAGGGGGCTGGCCCAGAACTGCAGGGTTTTACCTAGAGAATTTGTTTATTTTATTGCAGGAACATAAGATGTTATCTAAGGTGCTTTGACACGGCTCATAATATTGCTCTCCCTCTGCATAAATAGCAAATTCTTTCCGTGTTAACACTGTTCATGTCTCAGGCAACAGCTCTTCAAGGCTGTGCTGGAATTATAGGCCACTTTGTTTGTGGAATAGCTTGGGAAGCTTGGCACCATTGATTTGCATCAGTGCCTCCGGAATAGCCTTTGCCTTCTCCTTAAAGATACTATCTAAACTGTGAAATTCATTAAATAGCCCCAGAAATGGATCAGGTTATTTAACACAACATCCCTAATGGCGCAATATCTCAGCTGTCTGCACTGATAGTGAACATTGTCTTGGACAGTGTTATCAGCCCAGGACACCCGCTATGAATATTGATCCCGAGCTTGTTACAGCCATCAGTTGCCATCAGGACAGGTCAGGGTGGGAACCCACCTAGCATCAAAGCAATTTAAAGACAGCACTCAGGCAGAATTTTAATGCCCACGTTGAAAAAACAAATCAACTCCATGCACAAAGGGAAGGTGGCTTGCTGGATATGGATATATTTATTATACAGGAACACCTCGGGTATAAATACATGGGTGAGGACATTAGCGAGTGAACACAAGGCCAGATTGTACCAATCGGAGGTCTCACTGCCTCCTGGTCATTCACAAAGCCGGTGGCCAGAAAGACAATTCCCTAAGGCCTCCCCCGCCCCTCACCAAATTGCAGAATTTTGCCTGTCTGTTGGGTGGGGTGGTTCTCTCTAAAATGGGTGAAAGGGAGCATTTTCTATTCCTTCAATGCTGCTGGTACACGCTACAGTGTTTCTTTTGCATCATCTATTTCCAGAAGCCAAGCACATAACCTGAGCTGCACTGAACACACGTATTAGAAAGAGAGATGATGGGGCGCCTGGGTGGCTCAGTTGGTTAGGTGTCCGACTTCGGCTCAGGTCATGATCTCGCGGTCCGTGAGTTCGAGCCCCAAGTTGGGCTCTGTGCTGACAGCTCAGAGCCTGGAGCCTGTTTCAGATTCTGTGTCTCCCTCTCTCTGACCCTCCCCTGTTCATGCTCTGTCTCTCCCTGTCTCAAAAATAAATAAAACGTTAAAAAAAAATTTAAAAAAAAAAAAGAAAGAGAGATGAAAAAAATAATAATAAAGGGCCAGGAAAAATTCTTAATAACTAAAAGAAGTTATTAAAGATTGAGTCTTAAAGAACGTGGCCTTTATGTGTCCTTGACTTTGTCTCCAATTTGTTGCTTCTCCCTTTTTTGCTCCTTTTCTATATGTGACACCTGCGGACCTCAAAGGAAAGGGGATTCGTATCATTGAAACAAAATTCTTTTGAGGCAATTTATAAAGCGAAAATGGAAATGACCCAGGCTGGGATGGCTCTCAGCTGTCTGCAGCCATCCCTGTCCCTCTGGTTTGGGTACGAGGTGCCTCTGGAATGCCAGCCCATCTTCCCGTGAAAATGGCTTCAAGGTTGCCAACAGGAGAACAGAAGAAGGACTATGGGATGCCACAGATGCCCATTCTGGAGCTAGCTACCTTAAGCAGATCTCTTTCTACCCTGAAGAACCTAGATATGAAAAAATATGAATGTGGGTGGGAAAAAGTAAAAGGGGGCTGGGATCAATATAGGGAGGGAGGGAGAAAGAAAAGGAAATTAAAAAAGAAAAAAGCGTGTGATCTGGGTGAGAAAGAGCTGTCAAAGCAGAAAGCAAAATACCCTAATGGGTATGTGTTCAGGAAGGTTCTGTGATGTGCAATCCAGGGTCCTGGGTGCCACTGTTTAGTTCCAGGGCCACCTTCTCTTTGGTGTTCAGAGGGCGTGCATTCCCTCTGGTGGGAGGTGGGCCAGGGGGCTCGGGCAGGGCACTTCCTTTCCTGCTTTCCTGTAAAAGCACAATCCATCAAGGCTTTAGAACGAGAGCTGGTTTGAATTTCGGCGGGGCTTTAAAGTCGGCAGGGAATACAGGGGCCGCCTCTGGGAGGGGCCACAGGTTTGAATGAGAAAAGCTACAAGAAACCGGCAGATAGGGTCTTCGCTTCAACAACAGATGGGATTAACAGCGCCCCACCCACGCCCGCACTTTAATGGGCCAGTTTCCCCACCTCTTCCTACTGCTACCTTCTCGGACCATATTAATTGCCAAGTCATTGTTTGGGAGCCCCATGGGGCAGGGAAGAAAGGAACAGCAGAGTTTGAAGTGGTTCTGGGAAGAGGGGTGGGAGAAACCTCAGAATTTGCCGCTGGGATAAATACTTACAGCTCATAGACCGCTCCCCAAGCGATGAGAGGAAAAAGGAATGTTAAGATGGACCCGGCTGGGGGAAGTTTCCCCCAAGGACTGATGTGCATCATTCCATGGGACCTGGTGGGGCAGATGGGAGCCCTTTCAATTATCTCTGTTCTCTGACTTCAAATTCAAACCAGACAAGCATCTTTTAACCTTTTTCCTCCTGGGGCTAGAAGGAGATGAGGGTCAGAGATGCAGCCTGGGTCCCAGAGACCCAATTTCTGTTGCAAATGATTGAATCTGTAACTGTGAAGAAGGGCTGAAGGGCATCAGGGTTATGCTTGGCGTCTCAGCGAGTCGGGGGCAGCCACCCTCGCCTGGCTCACCGGGCCTCACCAGGGCATCTCCCTCCCCTGGCTTTGAACCCGCAACCTGACACGGTTTCCACAGCGGCGGGGCACCCTGGCGGGGGGCGGTTGGACCTCTCCCCAAAACTCCTCCAGCTCTCCTGACCCTGCTGGGCTAGGCTCCGGCTGGGGGCAGAAGGGAAGAACTTTCTCCCTCCATTTCTGAGATGGCAGGATACACTGGAAAGGATACAGGTCCGGGAAAAGAAGACCTAGGTTCGAATCCGGACGCTGTCACCAGTCAACAGTAACCCTGGGCAACTCCTCATCTTTGAACCTCAATGTCCTCATCTTTAAACGGGGATGATAGTTTTGCCGGGCCACTCCCACCTCACAGGGATGCTCAGAGAATCAGACGAGATCGCGCAAGCCCGGGGGCATTGTGAACCGTAAACCGTGAGAACGTTAGAGCCTTTCAGTCCGAGGTGACCAGGTCTGAGGTCACCCCTGTGATCCACAGGCGCGGCAGATGTGCTGAGCGTTGCCTTCGAGTAATCAGTGCTGGCCTCAATTACATCCCCAATTCAAAGTCACGGGGGAAAAGTCACAAACGCAAGCGCAAGTCAGTGTGTGTGTGTGGGGGGGGGCGGGGGTGTCCCCCAGGAGGGAATCGTCGCGCGATCCGTCGCTCGCGCACGCCAGCAGTCCCCGTGGGTCGGGCGGAGGCGCGCGGAGCCGGCGGCGGTGTAGGGGCGGGCGCGCGCGCCGGGCTCACGCAGGCGCCCCCGTGCCGAGGCGAGCGGCCCCCGCGCGGCGCGGGGCGGTCGTGGGGCTGCGGCGAGCGCGCCCTGCACGTGGTGGGGGCCCGGGCCGAGCAAGTGCCAATCCCGGCGCTGCGCCCCCGCGGCTCTCGCCCAGCCCCGCCCCCGCGCCCCCCTCCCCGGCTTCACTTGGCCGCCGCGACCCTCCTACTGGCCGGAGAGCGGCGGCCCCGCCACAGCCGAAGGCAAGCCCCAGCGCGGCCATCCCGGACCCCGCGCCGCCGGCCTCGGGCCCGCGGGCGGCGGGCATGCTGGCATGGCAGGACGGCGGGGCCAAGGCGGCTCCCGCCCACCACAAGATTTCCTTCTCCGTCCTGGACATCCTGGACCCGCAGAAATTCACCCGCGCTGCGCTCCCGGCCGTGCGTCCTGCTCCTCGGGAAGCCAAGAAAAGTTTGGCAGAGGCCGAAGCGGGGAAGGACGCCAGCCCGGGGGACTCAGCTCGGCAGCGGGAGACCCCTGGTAAGGATGCGAAGCGGTCCCCAGTTCCGGGAAGCCCCAGCCCAGATGATGCCACGGGGAGTTGGAGGCGCGCGGGGGGAGAGGGGGAGGGCAACCGGGGACAGAGTGAGCGGCCCTTAGCGGAGCGTTCGCCAAAGGGAGAAGGCCACCCGGGACGAGGTACAAAGTGTTGCCTTGCCTCTGTGTCGGAACTGAACTGAGGCAGAAAAGAGGCCCCCAGCATCCTGGGTCAGGGATTTGCCTACCAAAGCTGGTCCCTACTCACCGGCCAAGTCACTAAGCGCCACAGTTCTATTTTTTTGCTCGGCAGTGGAAACTAAACAGCGGGCGTCCACCTTAGTCCCCAGGCTCACTCATTTATCGGGCATTTAATGCGCCCGCTGCGTGCCAGGGCCTAGCCTAGAGACCGGGATAAAAGTCAGGGAAAACTTCACAACCCACGAGGCAGAGAACATCATGAATACTGCCTCCATTTTATGATTGAGGAAACAGAGGTGAAATCATGTGGAGGGGTCTTCGTGAGTGCGAGGTCAGGTTTAAGCACCGCGTGCCCACTTCGAACCACCCTTCCCACCATAGAGACACCTGCAGAGATGCCGCTGCCCCAAGCGCTCTCTCTCCCCAGACCCAACCATTGACTGGGGTGGGAGCAGGGATGGAGCGGGGCGAGGGGAGGCCGCCGTGGTCCTCTCTCCTCGAAACATTTTGACCTAACTCTGGTGGACACTTGATGAGAAGCCTGGGAGAGTTTGTGTCCGGAAGGTAGGACAAAAGACAGCAGGATCCGTGCTGGGTTGAAGCGTGGGCACGAGGCTCCCTGGAGAGACGCTGACTCCGGGCGCTGGTCCGAGAGACGCTGGATGTGGCACAGCCCCCCGCTTCTCCTCCCCAAGTTTGGCAGTGATTGTCTGGGCCTCCGGGCGCCTCTGGCGGCTGCGCTTGGGCCAGGGCAGTCTGCCTGGTAATTGTTCGGATCGCCCCTCGGAGGGGCCGCTCTCCCCTCCCCCCACCTCCATGATCGATATTCTATTACTGGCGCCTGCATATCTCCTGCCCGCAGCTTGCAGGTACCGACTTCAAACCCCCTTTCCCTGTCTGATCCTAATATTGTTCGATTAAAACTTACCTTTAATAGATGACATCTATCGATCCGGCCCCGCACAAATCTGAAACTCTATTAACACGGCAGGAGAGAGAAGATGGGAAAGAGGGAATTTCACTTTAAGGCGGGGGGGGGGGGGGGCTTAATAACTTCTTTTTTAATTGCTAGGAGTTCCAGACCAAAATAGGCTTCTAGCGACCAGAGAGACACAGCCCTAAACGCACTTGACATTTCGATGTCTCAACGTACAGTGATCCTACCCTCCCAATATTGTCCAATATGGTCATTATTTTTTCTTAATGCAAGGTGTCACTCATTCATTCAAAACCCACTTCTTGGAAGTCAGCCAGGCGGCAGCTGAGTAAAGGGCAAGAGGATCCCGCACCCCTAAACCCCAAATCCTGGCTTGCGAGGATGTGTGGTCGCGGGGGTGGGGGAGGGGGGAGCGCGATGCCGGAGAGGGGCCGACCTGGGGCCTCTGAAAAAGAACAGGAGGAGGAGGTCTGGGGACCCGGAGGGGCTGGGTCGTGCGGGGCTTCTGGTCACCCGCCCCTTTTCCACTAGATGCTGCGGACCGCGGCGCGGGCGCGGCGTCCCCCTTGGAGGGCTCGGAGGCCGAGGAGGCCGAGGAGGAGGAGGAGGAGGAGGAGGCCGAGGACGCGGGGCGGCGGCGGCGGAGGGAGCGGGCCGCGCGCCTGGAGGCGGACCCGGCGCGTTCCCCCGAGTCCCGGGCGGCGGCGTTGGCGGCGGGGGAGCGGGCCCCCGGCGGGCTGGCGGGCTCCCCGGGCTCGCCCGACTCCCCGCGGCCGCGGCGCCGGCGCACGGAGCCCCGCTGCGCCAAGCCCAGGCGCGCGCGCACCGCCTTCACCTACGAGCAGCTGGTGGCTTTGGAGAACAAGTTCCGGGCCACGCGCTACCTGTCCGTGTGCGAGCGCCTGAACCTCGCGCTGTCGCTCAGCCTCACTGAGACGCAGGTCAAAATCTGGTTCCAGAACCGCAGGACCAAGTGGAAGAAGCAGAACCCGGGCGCCGACGGTGCGGCGCAGGCGGGGAGCGGCGCGCCCCAGCCCGGGGCGCCCGGAACGGCAGCCGCGGCGGGCGGCGGCGGCTCGGGAGGCAGCCCCGGCGCCCCCGGGCCGGGCGCGCTGCCCTTCCAGACTTTCCCTTCCTACTCGGCGGCCAACGTCCTCTTCCCAGCCGCCACCTCCTTCCCGCCGACGGCCGCCGCCGCCGCCGCCGCCGGGGGCCCCTTTGCGTCCTTCCTCGGACCCTCCTACCTGACCCCTTTCTACACCCCGCACCTATGAACCTGGAGCTTCTCGGGGGTCCACTTCGTCGGGACTCACAAATGACTGGCGTCGTCGTGTGGTCCCGGTTCCACCGAGGGGCGCCGACGTGCACGGCCCGCCCCCTCGTGGTGAACGGGTGTCTGCGCGCCGCTTCCTTTCCAGCTGTGGGGAGGCGCCACCGGAGGCCAGGGAGAGGCCGCCTGCCGACTCCCGCAGCGCCCCTTGCCGCCGCGCCGACCCCCTGAATCCACGAGATCCGCAAAGGGGATCAAGGATCTGCAGTCTTTAAAAGTGCCCCGAGATGAAGGCTGTCCTCAGAGCTTAGCGTTTCTGAACTTGGCTCTTCGCTTCGGGTCAGGCTCCATTCGGTTCAAGGGCTCCTCTTGAGGGTCTGGGTGTCCCGAGCAGGGCTAACACTGCCGCGCTGCGGGGTTGCAGATGCCGGGGACCCGAGACTTCCTGCCCACGGGTCGCTCACAATTAGGACGGAACCTTCGAACATTTTAGCTCACACACGTGGTAAGCAGCTTGCCCTTTTCGGAGCGGATGGTCTCCCTTTTCGTACTTGATTATTGGCCCCAAACCAAGGCTTCCTCCCAAATATTGAATGAGCTGGGTCCACGAGCACACACTGGCGCGGTGAAATGGACTATTTTTCAGATGCACAAATTTCTACGTTTTTAGATTTTCATTTCAGACGGGGACTTGAGCACAATTCTTGTTCCAAACGGACTCTCCTGAGAGACTAGGTCTCTTCCTTTTCTGAGAAGCCCTAGAAGTCTCTGCTAGGAAACGTAACGGCTTTGTGGCCCGCAAATAGTGAACCAAAAGCTAGGAGAGCGGAGCTCCTCCGGCACACGTGACTGTCCTGAATTGGACTTTTTTTTTTTTGAGCAGCAGGCAAAAGTTCCTATTAGAGTATCAGATTAGAAACGAATGGTATGAAAGCTGTCTTTACAGAGAGGGGACATTCGAAAGTGAATGCCTGCTGGGCTATTTTTTAAAAGCACAAACTCAACATTATTAGAGCTTCATCTAGAGCAATTCTTGTTCCAAACAGACTCTCCGATGGCATGGTGAACACGTGAAGGGTTGTCAAGGGTGTGAAGGAAGTATTTCTGGGGCTACAGCCGAAGCAAAATCGTACCCGGGATGGATTCAACCGCCGCAGCTTAATGTATGGCCCTTAGTTCCAACTGCTACTTTTTTCTCCCTTAAAAAATTAGTTATTCTGTCAAATTCTCACGCCAGACTTGTTTGGAATGCTGCTTTTAGTTTTCTATGTAATATGTGTGAAGCTCATATCTCAGAAACCCAGCTCTGCCTAACTAGGTCACGTTTATTTCTTCCTTACCTGGATTTGATTATTTGAGGCCTGCTGCTATCTACGTGGATAGCATCCTGCTTGCCATTTTTTGATAGCCTGTGCCATTAAAAATTAAATTTAATGATCACGGGCTGCTTCTAAAGTACATGCAGTTTGGTCTCATGAACACATGATATCATAATTTTGAAATATCTAGTTCTATGGTTATCAGAAATAATAGAAAATATCCCCCCTCCCTTATGCCAAATGCAATGAAGACTCCCTATTCACAGGACTCTCACAAGATTTGAGAATGTGTATCATTTGATTGCGTATTATTTACTAATTACTCTTTTCCTTCTATTTTAAAGAAGAGTGTCCCCAAACAGTGCATTGTTTCTAAAAGACAATTGATGCCAGATGAGATTAAAAATGCAGTTACTATGGTAGAGAACATTTTATTCACTTTACGCGTTGATAAACACTCCCTCAATAACCGCTCCTTGGTTTCTGAAAAGCAACACCCATGCGTCACAAACAGGCAATTCAAGTACACAGAGGCAAGATCTGTAACGAGAAGCTGGATTTCCATAAGATGTGGAAACATTTCATCTCTCAGGTACCAGAATCCCAGAAGACTCCAGTCGGAAGAGAGGGACTAGGGAGGGAGGCGGGAAGCTTATCTGCAGACTAGCTTGAAGTGCTGTCATTCTTGACCTTTCCTGTTAGGACACCTTGTAGCAGAGTAATGCTCCAAGTGTGTGGCTTTGGATTTGTGCTGCTTTGAAAGGCCCCGTGGCTTTCCAACCAAATCCATGGATGTGTTTGTCTAATAAATCCTTTTTGTAATGCTTTCTCATTTAACTGTTTCTTGTTTTCTCTTAGCAAAGTTTTCAACTAATTTTGTAATTATCAGAGTTTGTATGTATGTGTCCCCTCCCCTCGCCAGCTAGTATTCACAAACTGAGGGTATCTCCACCCTGACCCTACTTTTTCATGCCACGTTAGGTACTTTGCCAAACCCATGCCAAACATACACGGAGTGGCTACCCTGGCAGGCAGTATATACGAACACACAGGGCCATTTTCTTTTTTTTTTTTTAAATTTTTTTTTTTAACGTTTATTTATTTTTGAGACGAGAGAGACAGAGCATGAACGGGGGAGGGTCAGAGAGAGGGAGACACAGAATCCGAAACAGGCTCCAGGCTCTGAGCTGTCAGCACAGAGCCCGACGCGGGGCTCGAACTCACGGACCGCGAGATCATGACCTGAGCCGAAGTCGGCCGCTTAACCGACTGAGCCACCCAGGCGCCCCAACAGGGCCATTTTCAAAGCAAAAGTGAAGCATCTTACAGAATTTTGTTAGTGGCTACAAATTAAATCAACACCTATGTACCAGATTTTTAGGGCATTAACTTCCTAGACTTACTTTGCAAGTTCTTAGTATCTTATAAAGTGCCTGGTAGGTCACTTTTTGGAGTTGCGCCATCCATTGGTCATAGATTTCTGATGTTAAAAAATGACCATTTCAGATCCCCACTTGAAACCCCACAGCCAAGAAGAAGGGGAGTGAGTGGAGAGCGTCTCATACGTTGAGAAATCCCCATCCGTTTTATGGGCACGGATCAATTTAGTGTATTTGTCTTTTTAGAAATAACTGCTAAGCACCTATTGAACTAGTTTAAAAAAAATCTTTTTTACATTTATTTATTTTTGATAGACAGAGACAGAGTACAAGTGGGGGAGGAGCAGAGAGAGAGAAGGAGACACAGAATCGAAAGCAGGCTCCAGGCTCTGAGCTGTCAGCACAGAGCCCAACGCGGGGCTCGAACTCACAAACCACAGGATCATGACCTGAGTGGAAGTCAGACGCTTAACCGACCGAGCCACCCAGGTGCCCCTGAACTAGTTTTAAAAATTATGAATAGGTCAACAAGATATTCTTCAATAAATGCTAATAAGTACACTTAAAAACATAATTCCCCCTCAGGGTGCCTGGGTGGCTCAGTCGGTTACACGTCCAACTCTTGATTTCGGCTCAGGTCGTGATCTCAGATTCGAGCCCCATGTCGGGCTCTATGCTGACAGCTCAGAGCCTGGAGCCTGCTTCGGATTCTGTGTCTCCCTCTCTCTCTGTCCCTCCCCTGCTCGCACTCTATCTCTGTCTCTCAAAAATAAAATAAACATTAAAAACTTAAAAACAACAACATAATTCCCCCTTAAGGTCAACTGAAGGGAAGCATTTAAGCGTGAATGAAGTGGGAAGACCAGATTCAGGGAAAGAGAAATAGGAAATGTCCCTTCTTGCTTCTAGTTGGAAGAAAATCCCACGGGAGCCCAGTTGTAGAGACAGAGGGAGAGGGAGCCTTGGAGACTGGAGGACTCGGTCCCTGCAGGAAGTGGGAGGGGAATGCCAGCTGGAGAAAGCCAGGCTTCCCCATACCTAACCCTCCCTGGTTCTCTGGGGCTGTGGTTATCAAGGACCGCAGGTGAGGCCCCTGACCTCTGAGTGGCTGGGTTCGAAGCCACATCCACCCCCGAGTCCATATATGAACTTGGCAAGTTCCCTGTGTCTTGGGCCTCAGTTTCCTCACCGTGGTGCCTAGCTCAGATGAGCAATTCGTATGGAAAACACTTAGTTCCTGACACATTGAAGGTAGTTGTTACGCCCAGTTTGACGCTGGGAAGGACGGTAAACGCGCTGTACCTAGCCCGACCCCCTCATTTACAAAATTTTTACTGCAGCATAATAAACATACAGAAAACTGAAAATACCCGACGCGTACAGCTTGGTGCCTTTTCACAAACAGAATACACCTTCCTAGGGGCACGTGGCTGGCTCAGTGGAGCGTGTGACTATTCATCTCGGGGTTGCAGGTTCAAGCCCCACTTCAGGTGTAGAGATTGCTTAAAAATAAAATCTTGAAAAAAAAAAAGAATATACCTTTACAATCAGCATCCAGATCAAGAAACAGAAGAGGATGAGCATCTCAGAGCCCCCTTGTGTCCCCTTCCAGTGATTACCTCCCCCACGGACATCCGAAAGCATAGAATACTTGTGCCTCGTTCTCTTTTTCTTTTAATTATGGAAAAGGAATCCTGCAGTATATATACTCTGTGTGCCTGGCTGTCTTTGCTCAACATTATTTATGAGTTTCATCCATGTTGTGTGGCATATAGTTGTAGATTATTCATTCCTGTTACTGTTAGCATAGCACTGTAGACACAACTCATCTATCCATTCTACTGGTGGTGGGTGATCGAATACTCCTTCATTATTTTGATTGAACTGTCTTACACACATCTTTTGGTAAACATATCTTCCTATTTCCGTTGATAATGTATCCAGCAGTGGGGTTACTGGGTGCGCAGATGCCTAGCTTTAGATACAGTCAACCAGTTTTCCAGCGTGTGGGGGCAATTTCCATTCCCACCTGCAAGGGAGGAGAGTTCCAGGTGTTCCACATCCTCCCAACATATAGTATGGACCACCTTTTCCATCTGATGGTCCTGGAAGCTATGTAGTAGGCATCGCACTCTGGTTTTAAATTTCATTTCCTGACGGGTAATGATGTTGACTACCTCTCCATATGCCTGTTGGCCATTGGCGATCTGTTTCGGTGGATGCCCTGTCACATCTGTCCACTGGTAAGACAAGCTGAGTCTTAGAGAGGAGGGGACTTGCCCCAGGTTGTCCGTGTTACCGAAGAAACTGAGACTCGGCGAGGTTATGAGACTCGCCTAAGGTCTCACAGTAAGAGAAGAGCAGAGCCTGAAAGCTGGGCCTGATGGCTCCAGGATGATTTAAATGGTACATGAGGCCACCAGTCATATAAAATATTTGGTAATTTTTTTTTAATGATCTGAGCGCTGCTTGGGCATTTAAAAAATGTTTATTGGGGCGCCTGGGTGGCTCAGTTGGTTAAGCGTCCGACTTCAGCTCAGGTCATGATCTCACAGCCCGTGGGTTCGAGCCCCGCGTCAGGCTTTGTGCTGACAGCTCGGAGCCTGGAGCCTGCTTCGGATTCTGTGTCTCTCTCTCTGCCCCTCCCCTGCTCGTGCTCTGTCTCTCTCTGTCTCAAAAATAAATAAAAAAAAAAAAACATTTAAAAAAATGTTTATTTTTGAGAGAGAGAGAGAGAGAGAGAGTGCAGGGGAGGGGCAGAGAGAGAGGGACAGAGGACCCTGAAGCAGTAGTTATAGCTAAGTATCAGTGTTGGAAAGAAAGGGTATTCCATTGCTCCTCCGTCCTCCCTCCCCCTCCTCCTTCCTTCCTGCCAGACTTGTACTGAGCACCCATTCTGTGCCAACTGTTTTGGATGGTGGGAATTTAAGTCAAGTGAGTTCCCAGACACAGGGTAGGTTACAGTCTGTGTATTCCTATCTTTTCTGTGATCATGGTGGTTTGTGGAGACAAAAAGAAGACAACCCACAGGGCACCTGGGTGGCTCAGTCTGTTAAGCGACAGACTGGCTCCGGTCACGATCTCATGGCTCGTGAGTTGGAGCCTTGCCTCTGGCTCTTGTGTTGACAGCTCAGAGCCTAGAGACTGCTTCCGATTCTGTGTCTCCCTCTCTCTCTGCCCCTCCTCTGCTCACTCTCTGTTTCTCTCTATTTCTCTCTCAAAAATAAACATGAAAAAAAAATAAAGAGGACCCTTTATTTTCCCTCTACCACTTACCAGCTATGCAATCTGAGGCGAGTTTCCTCAAATGTCTAAGCCTCCAAGAGGCACATATATGCCCTTAGTAATTGTTAAGGTTCTTCTTGCCAGTGTAGAGATTGGCTTATGCAGGTAACCGAGGGGTTGGACCAAGGCCCAACCTTGGGATTTTTTTTAACGTTTTTATTTATTCTTGAAGGAGAGAGAGACAGAACATGAGCGGGGGAGGAGCTGAGAAAGGGGGAGACATAGAATTTGAAGCAGGATCCAGGCTCTAAGCTGTCAGCACAGAGCCCAATGCGGGGCTCGAACTCACGAACTGTGAGATCATGACCTGAGCCGAAGTCAGACCCTTAACCGACTGAGCCATCCAGGTGCCCCTTAAAGATTTTGTTTTTAAGTAATCTCTACACCCCATGTGGGGCTCAAATTTAAAACCCTGGGATCAGGAGTCACAGGCTCTAATAACTGAGCCAGCCGGGCACCCTGGGGACTGCATTTTCAATAAGCGCTCTTTTTTCTTTTTTTTTAAGTTTTATTTAAGTAACTTCTACACCCCATGTGGGGCTGGAACTCATGACCTTGAGATCAAGAGTCAGCATGCTCCTCTGGGCCAGCCAGGAGCCCCAATAAATGCTCTCCCGGGCAGCTGCTGATTACACAGTGCTCATCCTTTGCGAGATTTACTCTGGCCAAGAACACAGGGGGCGGGAGAGGACAGTAGACAGTCCACACAAAAGAGCTGAGTGGACAATCTTGTAAAATTATTTATTTTACAAAATCGATTCCCTTCTTGTGAGTCATTTTCTTTCATGTGTAGTTAATACATTTACAAAAGGAGCTGCTGTTCTCTTTGCTTTTATTTTCTTAAAAAAAAATTTTTTTTTTTAACATTCATTCATTTTTGAGAGACAGAGACAGAGAGAGAGAGAGACAGACAGACAGAGTGTGGTTGGGGGAGGGGCAGAGAGAGAGGGAGAGAAAACATCCGAAGCAGGTTCCAGGCTCTGAGCTGTCAGCACAGAGCCGGATGCGGGGCTCAAACTCATGAACAGCGAGATCATGACCTGAGTTGAAGTCAGATGCTCAACTGACTGAGCCACCCAGGCACCCTGTCTTTACTTGTAAATAACCTGCAGATCCTAAGGCAAAAGGGGCCGGGTCTGGGGGACAGTTAGGCTGCACTTTGAGAGCGTCACACTCATGAGGTCCCAAATTACCACAAACGTGCAGGAAGGTTTCAAAGTAACCATTAAAA